>NW_017534408.1:917190-1004767 GCF_001853355.1 Bactrocera latifrons
AAGACAAACAATTAATATAGCAATAAATATTTTTTGTTTTTTACAGAAAATGATATTTTAAAAATTAAAATAAAATAGTTTTAGAAAAATTAAGGTAAAGTAGTTGTAATTTGCTAAAAGTATTCATATTTAAACAGAAATGTTCCGTTAATACTGTGCTACTCTCCACAGCAGATGTTCTCGAAAAAAATAAATATTTTTTTATTTACATAGTTTTTTAATTTTTATAATAAATCGAATGAATATTTTTTTATAACATGAAACCAAAATAAATTACTTAAATACACAAAACATCTCTAAATTAATTATAATATAATCAAAAAAGTACAGTCTAGTATATGTATGTATGTGTAATTGTTTGTAGAAATGTATTCCAAACATGTGCACAGCTGTTGTTGTAGCGTTATTTTTTAACATTCCTTTGTTTATTTACACATTTTTATTTCTGGCGAGCTTTTGGTATGCCACTCCAGAAATTTCCAAAATCTTGAGGTCGCTTCATTGACTTTTCTCACAAATATATCTTCACATTTGTTTTTGTTCTGCTGTGTTCACACACATACAGCACATATGTTCAGTTTTTACCGGCACATGCCTCATATCCTGCCACTGCTTCGTAATTTATATGTCATATGTTCCAGTGCTGACGGCCTGGTGAAATACATATTTTTTTCTTTAAATATCACACAAATTCCATATGGGTGGGTGACTTTTAGTGCATACTATGCCCCTCGACACAGCGCTCGTGTGAATTGCAGTGTGTCGGCGCATGAGAAAACAACATTTCCTGAAACATCAGATGAGTGCAATAACCGCTGATCTGACTAAAAGAAAAAAAAAAAAATTAAATTATAATAACGTTGCGTATACGCCTAGGTGCCCTTTGAAGTTTAGTACAAGTGTACATAAGCATAAGTTATTGTTATTGCATGCAATTGACACACAATACCGCAATTTAACAAGTACATTCATTACACGCTTTGTAATATTTTATTTAAAGTCGCCGCGCTGACTTTCCAAAGCCGCAAAAGCGGCCGCGTACAGTGTGTCACAATAAGTGTGTCACTAATTACAAATATACGCACTAAATAAACGCTAAGCTGATGGATATTCACAGGCAAACAAATATTCATATACATATATTTTAAGGTATGTGCGCGCATATGCGGCTCTTTCATTCATCGAAATATTTTCCATATTCTTTTGCCTATTTGCTTCGGTTCATTTACTATTTTTCACTGCTTTGTTTTGCTACTCAATTCCTCATTCATGCTTTTCCTCGTACATAGCTTACACACATATCCACATGCAGGCGTTTAAATGCATTTGCCCATTGTTTGGCATGAAAATTAATTTGAACTTTGTTGAACTTTTTTTATGTTTATGACAAACGCGCAATTTGCTCGCCATTCGTAAACGTCTGTCGCGTTCAAAGTGAAATTCTAAAGAAAGGCAAATAATAGAAATTTTTAAATTTCAAATGTGTAGCGCATTTTTACGACTTTTATGCATTGCCAACAACCTGTTTATGTGTGTGTATGCACTTAATGCGCGGACGTCACTAAAATTCATATTTGGACTTGTCGCTCGTTATTATAATGGCTATATGGAAAATATTTCGAGTGCCTTCAATTGAAATGGTGATCAATAAAAGATATTCATAGTAAACATGTTGTATTTATCAGTTTGCCTTTAACTGCAGTTACAATATGTGTTGGCACTAATCACGCGTTTATTTCAATTTTATTTCCACATAAATTTTATAACATTTCTTTTAATTTCAATTCTTGCTCGACTCCTTCAAATCGCTACAAATCACAACGAATTTCGTGCATCTATTTACATTTACACGTTTTGCTGTGTTGCCTTTAATGAGCATTGCGCTTGGCGTTCATGCGTTTTTCGACGCTTTGATGTTGCTGCAGCGGCAGCGCTTTGATTGCCGGCAGCTTGTTGCGTGTTCGGTGGCAAGTATGCTCATTCCCTTTTATGGCCAACTGACTAAAGCGTAGCGGAAGAGTTTTATGTTTTGCCGCTGCGCACAAATTTGTTACTCTTTTCACTTAACGATGCATAATTGGACGGCTGGAAGGCAAAAGAATAGAGCTGAAGCTTGGTGCTTTTTATTTGGTGCAGCGTTGCTGTATGGGTTGGTGGAGTCCTCTCATTTTTCTTGCATTTCCGTATATGCCACAGCCATGCGCAGCTCGTAAATCATATTGTTTTTAATTTTAATTTTTTTTGTAATTTTGTTTTATTACTTTTTGGTGGTGTGAAAGCGAAATAATTCATTAACATAATTATAGCGGAAGTGTTGGCAAGAAAATGAGTTACTTTGGTCATTCGAAATTAATTTCTTTCGTAAATCAGCGCTCTTCTCTAAATGTTGAGTTGTTGGATGGTTGGAGCATAATGAGAATATATTATTGCCGGGTAGTTAAAATTTATTGTTTTTACATTAAAATTTATGAAAATAAAAGGGTGTAAGAAATTAGATAAGAAAGCAATAAAAATGGCGCATAATGCACAAATTTCATAAAAAAAATTCCTCGAATCTAGCAGGGGTTCTTAAACTTTTTAATAAAATTAAAAAAATTTCTTCGAATCTAGCAGGTGTTCTTAAACTTTTTGATGCTATTCGAATGCGATTACGTTTAAAGAGGTTAGGTTTATAACGTAATATAATATCTTTACAAAACTAGGAATGCAAATTTCAAAAGTCAACACTGAAATATTTCTATCTTTTTATATAATTTTAAAAATTTTTAATAGGTATGATTTGTTTAGCAACCCTGAATTTATACCACTTTGAAAAAAATTTTGTTTTGAAAAAAATTTCAAACAGAAAAAAGTTATTCTCTAAAACTATGCCAAAAATTATTTTTGCTGTGCATTATGAAAATTTTATAATAAGGCAAGTCAGTGGATACTACCCTTCATAACATCGTGTTAGGCTTATGGAAGCCATTAGGGTTAATAATTTCGTTGTTGGAACCTTCTTTGTTAAAGAGGTAGCTTTCAATGACGTCCTGCCGAAAGCATAGGTAACTGCTCTGCAGAGATCTTGGGGTTGAATCAAACCTCAAAGACCTAATTTTCAGTCTTTTGTGCTATAGAGTGATTAAAGCGGAATGAGAAAATGCACGTGATCGATCCTCTCAAGGTGGACTTCGCTCTCCTCTTCTATGAATCCTGTTCGTTAACGACCTGCTTAAAAGACTTGAAGATCGTGGCTGCCGCGGGATTGGCTATGTAGACGATGTAGCGTTCATGGTCAAAGGAAAGTTCCTAAGTATCGTTTACGAGTTGCCGCAGGGGTATCTCATTGTCGTAATAAATTGGGCGATCGTACATGGTCTTGCCATTAAACCAAATAAAACCGAGATGGATAGAAGATACAAGATATAGGGAAATATCTAATCTAGCTTAACCTAAATATACATATATACCTCCAATAGTATAACCAATCAATCCAATAGAATAATCATTATGAATTGAGAACGCAAGTTTTAGGTAGCATTAGGACTTTAGTGAAGATTTGGGGGATATGGAACATTATTACTAATAGAGAATACAAAAAAAGGTGAAAACCAAAGCGCTGGGTAACCGTTGGTTTAGCATTAGATAAATATATATAGATATTCTTTACGCATCTCTTATAGATCTTTGTATAATATTTTAGTTGGCATTTGAGGTATGGATCTGCCAAACAAAGACCAATGAAGTCAACCTTCAATTAATCTCTTTTCTCTTCTTTTTTTTAATTCCATATTATATTTTCCTGACACCATAAAATGAAATTCGCTGAAGAATCAAACAACTTTTTCGATGGCCGAGGACCACAAATAAAGCACGAATTTTGGAAAATCTGCAAAAATTTTAATAAAACTAACTAAAATTATTTCTATATGCTTCTAAACATACTACTGGATATGAAATTGCTTAAATAGGCTTTGAGTTTCATCATAATTATAGCAAATATGAGCACATTGAACTTAAAAAAACTTTAAATTTAAGCTCTTTACATCACTGAAAAACTTTCAAGTCTAATTGTGTTGTAAAAAAATATTGATTTTAGGCTTAAAACCCACACTCAAATTTAGAGTCACTACCAAAGTATTAAATTTCATTAACACCTAACTTTGATGGCGGATTTAAGTACACTTTTATTTCAAAGCACGAATGTGTTATATTGTGAATGTATGTACGTATGTGTGCGCGTATTAAAAGCAATCGTAATCAAAGTTGGTTGTCATTAATTTGTTTGCGTATTTTGCTATACAACTTTTATAGCTATTTTTGGCTTTGAAATCACACGAAAAAAGGAAATGCATTAGTCTATTATTACTGTTATCGAATTTTCAGACAAAACGAATTGCATGCATAAAAATATACAAACGAATTGTCGCATTAAATATTTATGTGTAGCAACAAAGACACTACTCCCAGACGCAATGTTGTTGTAATTAAGTTTTCTTTTGGTAAACCTACAAACACATACACATTGTCGTTTGCAATTACGCTGCACTTGCGACTTGTACTCATTTGCTTCGCGTATGCACGTAAAAAATTTATTTTCCATTGATATCTAGACAACTTTAGTGTTTTTTACCCAAACGTATGCACTTGTTGCTGCATTTAATTTCCTTTTTTCACTTTTATTGTTGTGTACCATAATACCGTTACATCACAGCCGCTTCATTCAATAACTATTCGTCCCTCCCCAAAATACATAACCAATATTGTTTTAGTTTTTATTGTATTCACTCTCTGATTAACGATTTCCTCACAAATATATGGAAAAGTATAGTATTATGAGTGAGTGTTTATAACCATAAAAAATCAACGTTTGGCCGCGTGCAAATGCGCAAGCGTAGCACTTTTCCTTAACAGCAAATTTTCACTCTCCTCTATGCTATCTTACTTCCATCAATTCATAGCACTTTCAACAAAGGTTAAATAAAACTGCTCGGAGCAGCTGAGGGTCCGCATTGTACGATCGTCAGCTGTCACAGTCTCAACGGTGACTACAACAAATGTACAATAGTGAGTAGACAGTGCTGTGCCCTCGTTCATCATTTGTCAGCATAATGGATGAATGGAATAGCAATGATGTGACAATTTGTGTTAATCAAACATTTTGCTGCCACAAGTGTCACTATCGAGCTGTATTGAATGGCGCTCGGAAGAAATGGAGGAAAAAATGAGCGTAGTCAAGAGCGAAGAGAAATAGTTGTTTACCTACATATGGCAAAAATGACAGTTGCAGTGATAAGAAAATAGTTTTCTGTATTACATATTTTATTTTTGGCTTAAATATGATTATTTTTAGTGACAAGCGATTAGAGTCTATAAATATAAATATTTTAAGTTAATATTTTAACGCTGTCTTGAACAATATTAAATATGGTTTTAAATAAAGTAATTTTATTATACCATATCTCATTTAATGCTCACTGCAAATATGCACCTACATATATACTTACATATATGCCTACTTATCTACTCATTTCATCTATCAGTTCTACTTATTATTATGCTCATTTTCGTTTTTCCTAATGTCAACGCTGTTGTAAATGATGTTGTCGTGCACAAAGTTGTGAAAGCAAATTGTTGATTGATGATAAAGTGTCTCAGCTACGCCGGTGGGCCACAATGCCCGTAAGCATAGGACAGGTTTAGAACAATGAATCAAGCATGTGGTCCCAGTTGGCAGCGAGACTTTGAATAAAAAAAATAAAGTTTTCATTTCTACAGTTTGAAATGCCGGTAACATTATATTTAATCCAATTTAATGTTTATTTTGCTCTTTTGGGTGATTGTTTTTACAAAACAAAAGAAGTTTTTTACATTATTGACTTTTTTAGTACTTTTATATCATCTGTACATAATCGGAATAGTCCCTCAGACTTTTAAATGCCGATCTGAAAGTTTTAAATACGTCTTTTTCTTCCCAAGAGATGTTCAGTTGTTGGAATCGCCGATTTCGGACCACTACGTCATATTATTGTCATACAAGCTGAGCGATACGAAAATCATGTACTTGGTTGGAAAATCGTTTTATTTATCCACATATCTTCTCGAAATTTGGCATAGATTATTATAAAAAGTAACGCTACAATCTCCGAGCATATTGTTTGGATCGGACTACTAAATCATATTATATAGTATATCTAGCTGCTAAACTGATCGATCGAAAATAAGACAAAAATATTTTTACAGCCATTTTTGCTATACGAAATCCACTGTGCAGGGTAGAAAGAAGTTATACCAGTTCGATAATTTCAAAAAATCGTTTTTTTTTTTTGTTTTTTCGATTTCAAAAATATCCTGTGAAATCTGGAATAGTTTTTGAAGGGCAGCGTTCTAAACAGCGAACGCTCACAGGTATAAATCGGATAGTTGAAACTTTAAAGGCGTGTTTCACAAAACGAAATTTTTCCAAATTGCTGACTTCATAACTCAACGAGAAATTGACCGACAGATCAAATTGAAACTGAGTATTCTTGAATATATTTATTATAAAATGACCTACGATCTTTTTAACTGGTGGAAAATTGTCAATTTAACATAAAAAAAACGACAATTTATTACCTAAAAACCGACATTTTTTTCTGAACTAAGCCCATTTTGTTAATTTTTCCAAAATCGTATGTCATTATTTACGAAATACCTTGAACTTTAATAACCTCTTTAAATTTTTTTGATTCGGGAAACTTGTTTTTGACACCTCCGAAGACAGCACATAACTCCATTACTTTTCACTATTTTTGTAAAAATATTTTATATATGTAAGAAACGGCTAAGTTCAGGTGTCACCGAACATTTTATACTCTCGCATGATAAAGTGATAATCGAGATTTCATTCGTGGTTGTGAACCGATTTCACCCATATTTGGTACATGGAATCAGGGTGTTAAGAAACTATTATGTACCGAATTTCATTGAAATCGGTTGAGTACTTCCTGAGATACGGTTTTTGGTCCATAAGTGGACGACGCCACGCCCATTTTCAATTTTTAAAAAAAGCCTGGATGCAGCTTCCTACTGATATTTCTTCCGTAAAATTTAGTGTTTCTGACGTTTTTTTTTAGTCGGTTAATGCACTTTTAGTGATTTTCAACATAGTCTTTGTATGGGAGGTGGGCGTGGTTATTATCCGATTTCTTCCATTTTTGAACTGTATATGGAAATGCCTAAAMGAAACGACTCTATACAGTTTGGTTGACATAGCTATAGTAGTTTTTTTTTACAAAAAAGTTAGTAGGGGCCGGGGCCACGCCCACCTTTCCCAAAAATTATGTCCGAATGTGGCCCTCCCTAATGCGATCCTCTGTGCCAAATTTCATTTTAATAYCTTCATTTATGGCTTAGTTATGACACTTTATATGTTTCGGTTTGCGCCATTTTGTGGGCGTGGCAGTGGGCCGATTTTTCCCATCTTCGAACTTAACCTTCTTATGGAGCCAAGAAATACGTGTACCAAGTTTCATCATGATATCTCAATTTTTACTCAAGTTACAGCTTGCACGGACGGACGGACAGACGGACGGACGGACAGACGGACATCCGGATTTCAACTCTACTCGTCACCCTGATCACTTTGGTATATATAACCCTATATCTGACTCTTTTAGTTTTAGGACTTACAAACGACCGTTATGTGAACAAAACTATAATACTCTCTTAGCAACTTTGTTGCGAGAGTAGAAATATAGCTCAAAATATACCTTATTATGTCCAAAAAACTTCGACACATTCGATCGCGTACATTCCTTTGAAAAATTTCACGAAAATCGCCTCATTTTTCATGGGTGACACTGGTATAGCCCCTTAAAGCCGAATTTACCGTTTCTTCGTGTCTTTATTACAAAAGCAACTGTCTATGTTTAAAGAATTCAATTTTTATACCATGTGGGGTGCATAGTATACAAATCTACAAAAATATTTAAAAAGAAAAAATCGAGTCAAGGGGCGTCCATACTTTATACATATAGTCTTTCCTATACATCTTTGTATCTTAAACGTATACCTTCACAGTGCCCTACAATAATCACTCAACTGCTTTCAACAGGCTACAATAAATATAAATGTATGGTATCTATAATATACACAGATAAGATAAAAGAGTATCCTGCAAAGGCAAGCAAGTATCCTCTTGAATTGCACGCTAAATCAAACATATCGTTCACACTGTGTAAGAAGAGACTACAAATGTGCCTGCGAGTGTAGGAGTCACTGTGAGATATTACAAATATGATTTTATATGCAGGTTATATGTGTTTAGTATGTTTGTTTGTGCATTTTGTATGCATTGTAGCCACTTGTATGTGCTTACGTCTGCAGACAATTTTCACAACGCTTAGATATTTATATACAAACGCTTATCGATATTTTGAAACTGTTTACTTACTTAATGCTGCTTACGTGCTTACGAATGTGGGCGCTGCGGTGGGTCAGTTGAGCTGTGTCAATATGAAACCTTGTCGGTATGTTTATCAGAGCTCTTTAAGACATTGGCTGTTCTGAGAATTAACATACAAATCATAGGTTTAGCTGACAGACAACAATTATTATTGCATGCGAGATTTTTTTTTTAATGTACGTACAAATATTGTTACAAGTAATAATAGGTTATGCATTTATTGAAGGTTTTGTAAGGTGATTTACATATTTTTATAACGCATATATAAAGTATGTATTAGCTTATTATGCTTTTGAGTCATGCATATGGTTTTAAGGTAATTCATATTTCTAAATATTTATTACTACTTAAATGATTCAGTGGAATTTGTAATATTTGCTAGCAATAAATATAGGCTCAAAAGCTTCACGCCTCACTAATTGCGGTGTAAATATTTACTTTCTACTAAGCGTCTTGAATTCGATAATGCAATATTTAAATTAGTTTACTATGCGGTTAAACGCTCATTTTTGGTTTATTTGATAAGTTGGTGATTTTTGTTGTTGTTGTTTTAGTTTTTTGTGTGTTTTTGTTCGAATAATATAGGCTAAAGTCTAACAGCCATTGCATTCCACTTGTTGCGGAACATTGTTTACAGTTACGTATGACTTTCACATCTGATTTAATTTCACATATACAGACACACTTATAAACATACTTGACGTAATCTTGACATGCATGCAATGCTGATTACATCATAAAGCACAGCGTGAGCTGTGAGAGTATTTTGAAGGGTTTTTTTGCTCTAGCTCTCTTATATGAAATTGGATTATATACATATATGGGTAGTCGAAAAAGACTTTCGAACTTCAAATTATTTTTTTTGGCCGACCACTTTTTGCTAGTGACGTTATTCCATCAATGTAAAACTCTTCTGTTTACTCGGCGAAAAACTGTGACAAGTAATTTTCACAGGTTTCTCTTGAAGCCAACCTTACTCCAATAAGAGAGTTCTGCATTTATCGAAACAAATGGTAGTCCGATGGAGCAAGGTCAGGGCTATATGGTGGCTGCATTCCCAGCCAAACTCTCCCAGTTTTTGCCGTTGTCCGGAGGGAAGACGAAGCCCTTTCTGTTGCTCAGTTCTGTCCTTTTTTTTTTTTTTTTGCTTCCTTCAATCTCATTAGTTGTAGACAGTAAAATGTAATATCAATCGTTCGACCAGCCTGAAGCAGCTCTTAGTGGATGTTTTCTTTCCAATCCCAAGAAACACTCAGCATAACATTTCAGGCATCAATCCTATCTTTGCTATCATTTGTTTAGCTTCACCACGCTTGGACCATGATTTTTTTTCGCACATTATTGCCGTATTTTATCCACTTTTCGAAAGGAAAAAACGTTAACTTCGGTAACAACGAAGCAAAAATATCCTAAACAAATACAAAATAATCCTCACAGAAATTCGATTTTGATCGGTTAGTTTGTATAGCAAGTATATGTTATACTGAACCGATCTGTACAATTCTTCGAAGATTGGTCCGTTGACTTGAACAATAACCCAAGATAGCTCGGCGTATGCAAAACTTGTCCATAAAAGCACTTGATTCCGATAGTTCAGTTTGTATGACAGCTATTGTTGTAGTGGTCCGATGTATGCTAAAGAGAGAGGGACAGACATAGACGAATATGAATAAATCTAGTCATCTCATCATTCCTTACCTTAAAAGGTGTCCGACTATTTCTTCTGGCTGTTACAAACTTCGTGACAAACTTAAAATATCCTGGCAGCTGATTTAACATGGACAACTTTTTTCTTTTGAGCTATCGACCCAATTATTTGGGATAAATTACACCTTCGGAAATCATTTTCGTCAATTTTGCTTTTATATTAGGAACATGATGTTAGTTTACGGGAAAAATTTATTATTATTGTTATCTTTGTAGCAGCTAAAAGTATTTCTCATATAATGTTGAAGAATGCTAGCGATTTTACAGTCCTTGGCCGGATAAAAATTCGCATCAGTGCCGATTACGAAAGGGTTTTAATTCTGTTATCAGTCAGGTATCAGTGATGATTAGAAGTTGTGAGCATCATTGTTAAAAATTTTCGCTTTCAACAGCCACATTAATTTCATTAGCAATACTAAATTCTTGCATATTTTATTGAAGTTAAACATTTAAAAAAAATTGTTAGGAAATATAGGAAGACGTCGAATGAAGCAAGAATCATGTGCATTAATGATGTCATACAATATTAATAATAAAGGCCATAAAAAGTAAAATCCACTTAAATGTATTACTTCTTTTTTTTTTTTTAAGATTTTCCCCTTTTAGCAATTTATATAAGCGCCAACAAATTGACTCTCAAAGAGTTGCTTAACTTTCTCCTGTCACTTCTAACTACAACCCCCACACACACAAATCGGTGTGCCGATCCATGTAAATGGATGTATTTGCATGGCAGTACATTGAATATATATGACAGCATCAGTTTAGAGCCAGCTGAGGCCACTTTAGCATGCACAATAGATGCCAAAATGGATAAGAACGGTGGCGAAGCGAAGCTCACAGCAAATGAAGTCAACTGAAGTGCTTGTAGAGTGCTAACACAACTTGCAACCAACTGAGGTACGACGATTGAATGTCATTAGAAAAGGTTGGGGGGTACAACAGTGAGGCTTAATATGTTTGTATGTATATATGTGTGTTTGCATGTATTTTTGTATATGTGTGTAATGTATAATAAACAAAGTTGGTGTTAAAACACTTTCAACGCGCGCGCATAAATGACATTCAAATTTTGCGCCAAGCAATCACAATGAAAGAGAGAGCGAACAAAAAATGTTGTCAACTAACTTTGTAGACCATGTTTTAGTACAACATGCAACATGTTGCTGATAGGGATCACCATGCAGCTGTAATAGAGTCTGCACAGGAGGCAGACAAACGCTGACACGTTTATTTCTGCGCTCGGTTAGGGCGCTAGTTGCTTAACGGAGCTATTAAAACTGAATTCGAAAGTAAGTTGTGCGTTAGAAAGCTTTCAGCAACATGTTGCAACATATTTTGTCGTTACTTTTTGCTTTTAAGTGAACTTTGACACTAAAAAGTTAAAGTTTTTTTTTGCCATTTTGCTTTATTACTGAGTGCAACGCATTTTTATTTGTATGTGTGTGTGTGTGTATGTGGTGGCATGTATTTATTTTGCGAGTTGCATTATTATTCGAGCGGAATTCAAATTGACGCTGATACAATGCTATGATATGGCAACATTTCCTTGCCACAGCCAGCTATTTTATGTAAGTTTATTAGTTTGCGGTTGAAAGTTAGCGGTTAGCGGTTGTGGCATGCGAACGCTGCGTTGGCAGTGCCACAATTTACTGCTGCAACATAAAAAACGCAGCGGTAAATGCGTTGTGCTTAATGGCATGCAATGGGAGAATGGAAAATAATCTTTGCTTGCCACAGCAGTAAATAATTTGCAGAGATGGCTTGTGTGTAGTTGCAACAAGATGCCAGCAACTACGTTCTTTAGCCAAATAACGATGCGCAAGTTGCATGCCACGTATACACGCATTGTTGTTGCTGTCTAGAATTTATTAAAAGAAATTTTGGAAAAAAGCAACAAAAACAAAATTTTTGTTTGCATGTAACATGAGTTGCAAGCTGGTGAATAGCTGCGAGCCATGGCCACAAATTCGTGGCACCTTAACATGCTAACTGCGGCAGCAGTAGACAAAACAACAACAAAATGCATGCTCGCATATCACAATGGTCAGCAACACATTTGCAACAATAATAACAACAACAAAGCGCTACAGTTTGTAGAATCGTGCAGAGCAAGCAATGACTGGAATGACGGCGGTCGTTGTTGTGGCAGCTTAAGTAAAAGGCGCAAAATCGCACGAGAATTAAAAGAAGCAACAACAACAACAAAAGCAACGTAATGAGTGGTGGAGTATATGAGTGCAGTAAAATTGCAAACAATGCCGTAGTGTTGCAACATAGAGCGACCAATGGCAGTGGCTGTGTCCAAAAAAAGCGCAATCGGCTTGTTGATGTTGCAACCAGCAGCCGCGATGGTTGTCGTCATCGCATGCCACGAACTAAGCAAAGCTGTGCTACCGCACACACTTATTTACGCTTTGCTGCCGGCACTAGAATGCGGAAATGTGCTAAAAATTATTATTGCTGTTGTTGCTGCTGCTGTTATGATTGTTGTTGTCACCGTGATTGTTGCTGCTGTTTGCCACGGAATCTTTTGTGGGTATTGCAGGTGCTGAACGTTTGGTGGCGACTTGAAAGGCGCATGGTTGCACGTTCGGTTATGCGGCACGGTGCGCACATCCATCAAGATACCGCAGTGGAATAGTGGCAGCAACTACAACAACAATAACAAAAGCAGAAATATCTGCACGCCAAACCGGTCAACAAACAGCGCGGCAGTGGCTGCTCACTTCATGTACAGCACCAAGAGGCGAGTTGCACAACATGTCCGTCCGTCTGCCTGTCAGTACAACGAGTGTGTATATTTGTGTGTTTTGCAGGCAACCACACTTCGGCTCTGCACATCATTAGCACTGTGAATTATGAAGATTAAATGATGGCGCATTGTTTCAATTAAAAACAATAACAACAACAGCGTCAACAAGCAGTGTTGCATTGCCTCCTTTCTTTTTTGCTTTTATTGTGGTTGTTGTGTGTGTGTTTTTGTTTTTTTTTGTTTTTGCATGCTGCAGTTTGGCATGCTGCTAATTTGACGCCTCAGCACAGCTTCAAAGCGAAATATGAAAGCCTCTTCGCCGCAAGCTGGCGGTGGTAATAAACTCTTGTTGCCACGAAGCAGCAGCTTGTCTTGCCACACACCCCGCCCGCTGCTACAACAACAAGCGTCGTTGTCCGAAAACCGCAACAATTGCGGAGTTTCGTATTCAAATGTGGCTGCCGCATTATATTTCATTTCATTATATCCATTAGCATTGTTGCGAGTTCTTGTTGTTGTTTTTTTTCATCTTATACACTTTATTGTTATTATTGCAGCGCACAACTTTCCTAAAACACGACGCCTGCAACACCAACTAATCTGTGCATTTATACATATTTATGGTATATATACATACATATATGCATATGTGTGCGTGTTGCATGGCAAGCATTTTGCGTGCCACGCACTCAACTTAACCGACTAACGGTAAAAGGAGTCTTGGCACTCATTTGCATGCCATTCTCCATTCTCTTTATACTTTTAGCTGGAGCGTTGCTCTTTTATGGTCATTGTTTCTATTGTTGCTGCTGCTGTTGCAGTTTATTTACTTTTCTAATTAACTATTAATCAAGCAACAACAAAAGCTCAGCGGTTTAGTAAGTGGCATTAAAGAAATTTTGCATATAAAAATTAGTGCAGCTTATTAGTGTTGTTGTTGTTATTATAGTGATTGTGTAATTAAATGCGTATGTGGTTTTGAATCACTCGGACGCCGTTAATTGAGTGGGATCAAAAAAAAAAAAAAATAAACACAAAAGAACAACAAATATAGCTTTTGAAAATTTTCCATGGAGAGTGGAGATATTTTCGAAAACTATAAAAATTACTTTAAAGCAGTTTAATTACTGTCAATCATGATCATTTGATAATACATAACAATATCTATAGGTTAGGTTAGTTTAGGTTAATCTCGTCGGGCAATAAGCATAGACCAATTATGGTTCTTTGTGATGCTGGTTGTAGTTCAGTTGTTAGACGCTAGAGGAGTAGTCATCCTTTAAGTTGTCTGCGCTTGAAGTGAGTTTTAACAGACTCTGCGGCCTCATTGCTGATATCTCCTCCTGAGTATCATACCGTGGGGACCACAGATGCTTGCATCGGGGACTAGCCAATGCATGACAAGTGCATACGAAATGCTCCATTGTTTCCCTGGTGCCTTGCTCTAGACAATTCCTGCAGTCTCCTCTATCGAGTGTCAATAGGAATTTTGTTTATTTTCGATCTACCGTTTTCCACTGCCTCCCTGCTTCCCAGCCAGCAATTAGCGGCGGCTTTCGCAACAGCAAAGACCTCAGCTTGAAATATACTCAGTGGTCTGGCAACTTTAAAGGTTGCCTTATGCCTAACTGTGGACAACAATTGTTGTGATTTACGTGAGTAACTGCCGGCGACGGCCTTACCTAACGGTAGTTTCTTTGAAGCACGTAGATCAATACAATGCGGTGATCAGCGCCGCAAAGTATTTTTGGTTCTAATTGGTTTGGGTGTTTACGGATACCTTTGCCACCTTGGTTGGGCCGATCTAAAACCTCTCCCGTACTTTGGGTCCGGCACCCTACCTGCCTTTACGTTTTAACCACAGCTACCACGAATCTCGAAACCAAATGAGCAAATTGGAGTAAACTCCAAGGGCTAACTGCTTCCCGTGGTACCAGGTTAAAGTCTCTAATAAGACCTTATAGCTTTTGCTACTACCAGTTGAGGGCTCACATCTCAATGACTGGTGACATTTGTCGCTTCAACGTCAAATGTTTTTGTATTAGAATTATCATGTAAAGTCTATAATATCATTTCAAGCTTAGTATTATAGCACTATTTCTGACATAGACTACGCTGACATTTCAAGGCAAGCCCAGATATGCATATGGATTTTAGTCGCCTCTTAGGAAAGGCATGCCACGCCACGCCACGGATAAATTCTAACCCCTACCCGTAGGGGGACCTAACTCTGTACAGTATATTCCTGCACCAACTCCATCGTCCATTTTCGAGCCATCCGTATACAACTTTAGAACATATGTACATATAGTAACATACCTTTACGCCAGCCATCTTTTTCTATGTTTACTTTGAACTCTCTTTCTCAAGTTTGACAGTGGGATCGTGGAGTCGATGTTTGTTCAACCGCCATTACACACCAAGCTATGTCCGCAGGTTCTATATGTAAATTCTTCTACCGACTGTAGTCGTCCCGCCGAGAACATCTATACTGCTTTTGTTCCGTTTGTTGAAATGGCGACTACATACCATATGTTGATCTCACACTGGACCATGAAGCAGATCTGAACAATTTGTTAAGCGATTATTGCGAAGCCTTGGACAATAATCTGTGATTCACACGATATCTTATTAAATAAAGAAGTTAAAACCAGCAGAGAAATGGAGAATACAAGATAGATTATGATTACTTGTTTAGATATCCATAGTTACCAATTGTAAAGATCTTTATTAGTCGGAAGAATCGTGTTTTTCTACAAAATTTGTCTCTATCTAGGAGATTTATTTGTCAGTGGCCTTTCGTTTCAGGCTTGAGAACAGAAAAATTTCCAATTCAATCCAAATCTTTATAGTAGACATTGGCAATAAACTTCTTCGGATCAAATGTTTAATGAGAGAATACTCTTTACAATTTAAGTGCAAACACCATCGCAGCCTTCTCCTATTTTTTCGATCAATATACAATATGATAATTATATTACAAAACTATCTGTACTCTCTAACTACTCCATATCTATGTGTAGGTACCTGCATATCTATAGCATAGCGTCTTCGAGTGTCTTTTACTTTGGTTTATTCCTTATTTTATTACAAAATAATTTCACAGCAGCTCAAGCATGTGATCGGTGCATTAAATGAGCCTTTAAGAAGGAATTAACGAGTATATATGTATGTATACATATGTATGCATGTGTGTATGTGAATAGGAATGAAACATGAGCCATTCGTCACAACTAAATGCTAAGCTTGCATTGCACAAATAAAAATTATACCCTTCTTCAAGAATTTTTACAATGAATTGTGCAAGCAGTGTTGTTGTTGTTACATTCATTCATTGCAAATTGTAAATACAAATATTTAGTTTGTCTGCTGTTGACGGCTGCAAACAAGAATAAATGTCAGCAACGGCAAACTGGCATGCCAATCTGCTAGTATGTACGTGTTGAGCTGTCTGTTGCTGTCCTTCGCTGCTTTTCTTGTACAAGTAATTTAATCTACGCCATGCATTTTTATGAATTTAACAAACATCCTCAAGCCACTTACGTAACTATGTACGGTTTATATATTTATTTACATATATATTTGCATATACATATTTATATGCGAATGAGCGCTTCTTCCTCGCTGAGGACAACGTAAAAATTTTCCGCAAGCTGAAGTGTTAATTGAAGGTGCAAGTCGCGGTGCGGTGCCAGAAATGCAAACAAACCAATGAACGTATAAATCGCAAGCTGAGGAATTGGTGACTGAAATGCAAGTAAAGACATTCCCAGTGGCTCTTGCGACCTAACGTCTTCAGCGTATCCTTTAAGGAATTTCACGCGTAGGGCTTCCTTCCATTCGCGAATGCGCCTCACTTACTGCTCCTTCCTGCTGAATGGCTTCCTTTGCTCAGACACAAACACACACACAATACAATAAGATATGCATTCATAAGTCGCACCAGCCAGCTAACACCATTTGTATGTGCATACGTATCGCTCATCAGTGTCTGTCGTTTGTCAGCTACTTGTCGGTGAATCTGTCATATACTCTGCTAATATCTTATTCACATTCGTTTGTATTTTATTTATGTATGTATGTATGTATGTATGTATGTATTGTAATGCGCATTCAGCTCATCCTGCTCATCTCCGGTCATACAAGCATACCTACACATATGCATACATAACTACATATGTACATAAATTTTGTCCTTTCTCGTACACCCATCTTTTTTATATCTGTATCTTCGCCAGCTCCCCCGCTCATTTTATCTTTACTATCGGTTCATGCTTCCTTCTGCTGCTTTTGCTTTTGCCGCCATTCGCCAACAGGAAACCATAAAAATCGTGTTGCAACAAAATTATAATTCCTTACAACTCATACAGAGCACCATACCACTGTCTGTTGGTAGTGCTGGTGTGGAACCCCTTGCCACACATGACTCTAATGGTTCGAAGGAAGCGCGATGCGTGCGGTTGCGATACAGGGATAATGTTGAGAATTGAATGCCGCTGTTGCCGCTGCTACTGTGCGGAACTTCAACTCACATTCTTCCAGTTTTACTTCCTTCCTTCGTTCTTGTCATTGTTGGGGTGTCCAATGTGTCCGCTGTTATTATTCTTTGTTTTCGTTTGTCTCACGGTGAGTGTGTGGGAAAGAGCATGGGAACTATGAAGGGAATTGCTTCTTGAGCCGATATACATATGTATTTATACATTTATATATTAGGTATGTGTATATAAAAGTTGACATTAATAACGATCAATTAAAAGATCTCGGGTAAGATATTGACGCGTAGGTAATGCTTTAGTGACGATGAGACCACAGATAATATAAAGTTTTGAATAAATGAAATATGACATATATCAGGGAAAGCATAGAAAAAAAATTTAGTTTTATTTATTAAAAATATGTATTTTGTACAACTTTGTCTATCATGCGAGAAAATTGGTGTACAACTTCAAAAGAAGTAATTCAAATTTTAATATTAAAAAAAAAAAAAATCTTCCAAAAAAAAGACATTTTATTTATTAAAAACTCATAATTAATGCTTCGCATCACAAGTAGATGTCCGTCTCTTTCAAGCATTTATCACCGCTTTGTGTGTTTACTTCGAGACGGAAACCTGTGTTTCGACTTCTACAAAGAATCACTTATTCAAATGTAAGCTCTGACCTTTGATTTGTTTGTCAAGAAGACGTGAGAAACTACAACTAAGTTTAATGGCGTGACACACTTGTATTTACTTGCAGACTTATTTGTGTTCGTATACCATATGTAATTATGTATGGATTCAGCGTATGTACATAGCCAGCACTAAAATATTAAGTTAGACAGGAATATCCTGTCCCTCAAACAACTAGTCTGAAAGACTATACATTTGAAATTAGTTTCTAACCCAACATTGATCAGTTTTCATGTGACCAGTAGAGGTCTAGGTTCATACTAGTTGAAAGAAGTTTTATAACTAGTCTATAGGTAAATATATTCGAGGTTGCAGCTATTAATAGTATATGTGCTGCTCCGAAGTTCAGCCTTCTTCAGAAAAGTGACCACGGGAGGAAGCAGGACGGCGGTACGAGCCTTGAACTCATTAACAGTGCTTTCAGGGCTAGTCAAAGATTGATTAACCGCCCTATCAAGTGGCTTAGTGCTAAGAGTGGTAAAAGTGCCAGGCCACAGCGAAAACGCAGAAAGCTGTAAAGCTGATGAGCTAGCAAGAAGAGGCACCCGCGAAAGCTGGGCCACCATCGATACAAGCCCTGTCGCAAAGGCCTTTTGGCCCAAGATCGATCGCATGAGATCTAGTGATCTCTTTTCCCCCAGAAAAACCAGCCTCCCCTAGTTGTGGGGCTTTTAACAGGTCATTGCCCTATTGGCACTTAGACGCCATCTGCAGAAGCTGTATGGAAGAAGATGAGGTAGAAACAACTCAACACTTCCTTCTTGACTGTCTCGCGTTCATGAGGTGAAGATTTAAGCACTTGGGAGTGCATACATACAGACATTCTACCACAACTTATAAGTTCATGAAAACACAGAATTTCTTCCTTTCTATGGCCTCACAATGGACTACAAATGGTCCACATTCGATCTTTCATCAGCCATCTAATCTAAATAAACCTAGAGATTTTTTTTTTAATTTCTATTTAACACGCAATTCTTTGACTGTTGAAAACACCACCTGTACCCGAATATAGATGACCCTAGGAACATATTTTTACTTTCTTTGAACAAATTCTTATTGCATTTTGTGCTATCAAAAATAAGTAATAACCTCTTTCTGAACATTTCTTCAGGAAAAAAAATATAAAAAAAAAACTAAAAAAATAATTATTTGAATTTAGAAAAATAAAAAATATATAAAATGTAAAAATATATTTTTTTTAATCTGAAGTCAAAAATATTTATGAATTCCAGAAGATGTGCTAACTAAACTACTTTCTAAGCAAAAAATTAGAAGTGTTAGTTGCCTACATTTAGGCTGATATTACTATGATTATTAGTAAGTAATAAAAAAAATCTTCTAATGCATCTTTAAACATAAGCTCAACTCTAGTAAAAATATGCTTGCGTAATGTTCTAAGTAGATATACTTGCATGTGTCTATCAGCGCTTACGACCAGCACTAACCACTTTACTTTATATGTCCCAGCACACCGGTCATTCCCTCATATCCACTACAGCACGCTTAGCTATCACTCTTCAAAATTATTCCAGTAAGTGCTGCCGTTTTGCAGTATTTGTGTCTTGCTTTTCTCCTCAACTTCTTTTATTTTTCTCAGCGATTACCACTCATGCACCTACTTACTTTTACTAAATTGCACTGCAAACTGCATTTTCTCACCATCAAACACATCCCTAAGGACTTGCTTGCTTTCCTTACTGTCTTTTTACTATTCCTTCTTTAATTTTCATTTTCTTTAAGCGTTATATTTTACATACATATGCACATATACTAAATATGGTAGTTGTGCTCCTTGGGGTTTTATTTTTTCCTCTTCATGTGACAAGTAAATTGCAGTAAACCGATACTTGTGTGTACGAGTATTTAGCTGACAGACGACAGCCGTGCCGCCGACCTGCCGTGCTGCCATGCCTTGACGTCTAGTGTAATAATTTCTTGAGTAAGCTGCTTGACGTTGCACTTGAGGATATGCACATGTGTGCGAAATATATATTTTTTCCATTTTTCGAAAGCAATTTGAATTTAGTTAAAGTGGAAGGAATTAAGGGAACATGCTTACTATAATATTTTCGCACAGAAGACAGTAATGGAAAGTCGTAATGTTTCTTGGCAAATTTGTGCTTTAAAATTAGCAATTTATATATTTGTATGTCTTTAATGTGTTTACTAATCGTAAAAGTTTAATTTTTATTGACATCAAATTACTTTCTCCCATTAATTTTTGTTTTTAAGTGTACCTTAACTCTTGTCTTTGCAATTTAGCACTCTGATAAAGCGATTTGACTCGTTAAGTTATTGTTTGAGTAATTTCTGAGTTCCAATTTCACTACCAGCGACTACAGCTAGAGCAGAAGTGATATTTGATTGACATTTCGCAGTTAGAGTAGAGTTTGAGTATATAAATTAGAACGGATTACTAAGTCATGTACATACACTTTAGTCCAAGATTTCGTATAATTTCCATTTCAGATTAGCAAATCATGTACTTAAATTTTCAGTACAAGGTTTGACAGATTTTTCAATATCTCAGAACACACTCAGCATAAGCAAATCTACGACTTTGATGTATGTAATGAATATTTGGCAACTCTATTTCAAGTAACTCACTGTAGACTTGTAAGGCAGAGCAAATGTAAAAGAAATCACAATTCTCCGTTTCAAAACCGCTAGGGCGCTGACTGGCGCGACAAACTGACAAATTGCTCACTTCAAATGGTCAACAATTTACCAAAGTGCCCACTCAAAATCAAGTGTTAATGTGCTCTATGCACTTCAGGGCGAAGGTTGTGAGTTATTTGCCGTCAATTTGACTGCTCAAGCATTTTTCGGAAAATTGAGTTTTTTTTTCATGCAGCGTTACAGAAGAAGATAGCTGTGAGTTAAGTGCTAGCACAAGTAAGGAATAATATGAAACACCCAAAAATGTAGTAATCATATAGCAATATATATGCAAATGATTGACTTATTGTGTATTAAGATGAAGCTGAGCAAAGCAATTTAGTGTAAGTCTCTCAAATGGTCACTCAAGCTTCAAATATTCTAAGTGTAGTTCAGTTATTTTTTGCTTCATTGCTTGGTAGAATTGTATGTAAAAAATTTTAAATTCAAAATTGCGTGATCATCTAGTGCTCACCTAGTTTAGATTTTTTAACAGAAAAGCATAAAAATATACGTACTATATATATATATATACATATTTATACCACTTCTCATCTGTTGCGTGTTGTAGTACCTAACAAGATTAATGCTAGCATTTACTTTGGCAATGAGCTTGAAAATCGCTCCATTATGCCTATAATTGCTGCTGCTCCGTCTGCTGTTGTTTCTATTTCGTTTATGATATTCATCAACAACGCCTTCGTTTCTTTGCAATGTTGCTCACTTCTTGCTTTTTATAATGATGTTGCAAAGTTATTCTTTTACAAGCTATTTACGTTTTTTATTTTACCGCTTTTGCGTGTATGTCCGCGAGGCATCTTTAAGAACACTTTAATTCACGTTCAACAAATTTATTCTTGAAACGCAAAACCAATTTTTTAATCTGAGAGAATACAAAAGAGCAAGTAGGCTTATTGCTGCGCATGAAAAAGTACATATTTATAAAAAATAAAATATAAAATTGGTTTTATAATTTTGAACTCCGCTTCATGTGCATATATGGAAATAAATATATGTATGTATGTCCATGTATATATAATTATTTTGGCAAAATTAATATTTTCTCATGATTAGAGTGTATATTTTTAAATGGAATTAGAGATAGTATGCCAAAATTTTGTTGGATAAATATCAGTTTTAGATACTAAATAAATCAAATTTCTGACAACCCAAAAATTAAATATTTCAATGCTTATTTTCGTGTATAGAAATCACTGCAATTTACAGCTTTTATTTTAAGTAATTTGTAATAATACAATAAAGATTTTTTTAGTCTCATCACGCATGATTATATCTTCGATACAATTAAGATGTTTATTTTAAATTTTATTTATATTTTGTTTTATCTGCCGAGAGAAAGATATTTTTTCTCGAAAAAAAAATGTCGTTGGTGCCGTTTAATTGCAAGTAAAAAAAATCTTCACTAGAAAATTTTGTCCGTGAATTGACGGATGTTTGAAAAAATTTCAAAAATTACCAATTGACGAGATTTTCCTAAAATTTTGTATTTTACTCAATATTTTGGTCGCTTTTGGCTTGCCAAATTTTTGATCAGATCAAAAAACCGGTAGGACATTATATGGAGAACTATATACCAAGATGGTCGAAAAAAATGCAAAAAATTAAAAATTGCCGAGGTTTTCAAAAAATTTCGATTTTTATTCAACATTTTGGTTGTTTCTTGCTTGCCATTTTGGACAGATCATTTCTATACGAGTCACTGAAACAATTATAAAACTGTAGTTTTGAGAAAAAAGTGATTGGAATAGTGGCAAATGTTGTTTCGAGAAAAATGTGTTTCAAGATAAACTTATGAAGCTAATTGAGCTGGGCGGCTACACTTAGACGGCTGTAACTCAAAAACTGTATGAGACAAAGTATAAATTATCGAAATATGAAGAAAAAGCATTTCAAATATTACTAACCATTTTCAATAAAATATTTAACTACGTACTTATAAATCTATAAATAATACTTAGCAACATAATTTTCGAATGAAATACCTGCCAAATTGTTTGCCTTACAGCAGAATTTCTAAAAAGTTGACGAAGATTACATATGTATGTATGAGTACAAAATAATAACCACAATGAATATCTAACCATTACAACAACAGCATGTAAAGTCTCTAGCAAACGAAAATTAAAATAATTGAAAATCGACAGACGTCAAGATCGTATCAAATCATGAATAGCATTCATCAATCGACTTCACAACTGTTCGAAATGTTAAAAATAAACCATGTGCCTCGCTTGCAACTCATCGCAACTCCCTCTAGATTACTTACTCTGCTGCCCCTAAATGCTTGTCAAATGCTAAGAGTAGCAGAAACCACAAAAACCATAAATTTTAATGACACGACAAAAACAAAACAAAAATTTCCACTTTCCAAAATTTAATTACGTATCGATTTGAAGTTACAAAATACGCACGCAGCCACGTTGAGGGCCAATAAACATTTTCGGGAATGTAACACATACACACATATGCATGAAAAGCTATTTCAATTGCAATGACTTTGCATTACTGCGACGCTGCTCTTGAAAATTGTTTGTATTATTATAGATGTTGCACATTACCGTTGGCCATGCGGCAGGCGTCACTTGGTGCGCTGCATGGTGACAGCAAAGCGTTTCCATTGTTCGCTGATGATCATTTTGGATTTTACTCTGTTTCTGTTTCTGATTTTGTTTTTATTATTGTTTGTGTGTGTGCGCGCTGAAATCCTTAAGTAGCCACGCACTGACGACATCAAATGCAGCACAACCAGCCAAATACCAAACACTACCTACCACCCCAGCCCCCTCAATTTCAATGCCACATCCGCTGATGGCTATCTATGGGTATTGCATTAAATATTGAACAAAAAAGTCAAAAGTTAAAAATTTATAACAGTCACGTTGTACGCATGCCAGCAGCTCCCTGGCGCCCGCCAGACTTGGTGTTAATACACACATACACACATACATATGTATAAGTATGAGTCTGTGCGCTGACTTTTCCATCTCTGCTTCATCTGCATTGCTGCTGCAATTGAAATTGTCGGAAGTGCCGCTCGAAAATACACAAACACTCTCGACGCGCATCACTTCGGAACGGCGGTAGGCCTTTGAGTTTGCGTGTGTGTGCGTCGCCCCTCCTGCAGCTGCTTGCTGCATATTTTCAATTTTCCTAAATTGGTATTTTTAACAATTTTCCACTACGGCGCGTTGACAAAATTCTTACACATAAATTTCTGGAAATATATTGCAGACTTTTCCGTCGACTCGTACGTACATATGTATATGTATGTATCTGTTTATGTTTAGTTATATGTACAATATGCATTTGCTGGAATTCTGATATTATATATAAAAGTTGTCGCTTCCCAAGTGGCTGCTACTAACACTACACAGAACAGCTAAGCAGCCATTAGGAACCAAAGGCGCGGCATAGTGCGTGAGATACAGTGGGGTTGGATTGGAGAAATTCTAAAATATTACGATCTTATGTATGTATACTTGGTGATGTAAAATTATTTACATCATTTTCTAGTTAGTTTAATAAAATAATAAATTAATAAATATTTTAATTTGAATCTCTTCATTAATTTCTATAAAAAAATTTCAAATTTCCATATATGTATTTCATTATTTTGAATTTGATTACTTGACACTACTCCGCTTTTAGAAAACATAAAACTACCTTCTCTTTTATGAAATCTCTTAAATTAATTGATATTAATTAAATATTTCGTAGTCGAAAGAGTCTTTTCGTATTTTGTCAATAGAAGTCGTTGCAGTCGTATATCTATATATATGTATATATATTGTGTATAAAAAAGGAAAGATGCCGCACAAGCCAATAATGAAATTTTTGAAGTTTACGGAGACGATGCTGTTCATGTCATCAGTTCATGTAGCACAACAATGGTTCACTCGCTTTTGTTCTGGAAATTTTGAAATTTCGTTTAGAGTGATGAAATAAAAATAATGTCTCTAGTGGAAAAATTGCAAAAAGTAGTCGACCAAAATGGTGCATATTTGTTTATTTATTTATTAGAACAAAAAAAAAAAAAAAAAAAAAAAAAAAAAAAAAAAAAAAAAAAAAAAAAAAAAAAAAAAATTTTTCCCAAAAAGTTGAAGTTTGATTAGAAATACGAAAAAAATTTTCGACTACCAAATAATTTAATTATATTTATCATGAAAAATTGACAATGTATACCATCGATATTAAGTGAATTAACGGCACTCTTCGAAAAGATATCCAAAAACATACAATTTAAAAAATATATTTTATTTCCAATAGCATCAAACATAAGCACTGTGCAGTTGCACGTTTTCACTTTGCTTCCTTTCCTACTCACCACGCCTGTAGCCAACAATTCAACGCCAGCGGATGAAGCCATTAAATTTTGGGGGAAATTCATAAGCATCCGATTTTGTCACTTCAGTTGTCGTTGCTGTTGTTGCTATTGCTGTGATCTTTACGGCTGATTTAAAAACATTCTCTGCGTCTCCAACGCCAAACTGCAGCATTTTCCCCCTAATGCTCTTCGCGCTGCCTCCGGTAAACAAGTCGTTTTTGCGGCAACTTTCCTTCTTCCTTCTCAGCTTATATAGCGCATTTCCTATTTTTGGTTATTTTCCCCCTATTCGAACAAAAATTGGTTTAGTGTTTTTCTGCAGTTTTTTATTTTCTAAAATTTCGTGTTTTTTATTTACATTTTTTTTTTATCTATATACAAAGGAAGCGCTTGGCTTATAGCATTGATTTGCTGTGTTGTTACCTTTAGGTGTATTGCTTATGCCTTGGCATTTATTTATGTCAGCTGTTAACGATTTGTATGTATATGTACATGTATGATGTACAAATATATATGCACTTACTTCGTATGCTCTAGTAACCTTAAAATGCAAGCAAAATTGACATTTTCAATAGTTTCCATTGACAGCTACAAAATAATTAATGGCACCGGATATTATATTTTTTCTAACCGCGTGAATTGATATCGGTGAAGTTTTATATATACAAATATATATCCATCGTATTTATAAAAGTGAAGTCTTTCTTAATCTGCTCCTGTATTTATAACATATAATTCGTGGTGAAAACATCTCCAAAACCTAAACCACAATAGAAAGAAAGAATATAAATCTATAGAGATCTAAACCGTTTTGCATAAAACCGAACCTTGCCCAATTTTTCAGACCATCCCTCTCTCTCTCTACTCATAGCTGCTCTGTCTTCCTTTGCTGAATAACACTTGTCATATTAGCCAAACATGTGGGTCCTCTCTGTCTCACTCTATCTCTTACGCACCAAAATTAATTTGAATTGTTTGTAAACATGCAAAGTGGCGCTTTATTACATAATCATGTGTGGAACACAATGCTAGCGACAGACTGCAGCAGCACGACAGTGAACTGAAAATGGCGTTGTGAATCGTACTACAAGAACGTTTGTGAGAGGACAGCAACATAACAATGGCCGGCATGTATACAAAACAACGCAGTTGTCCATTTTGCATGTACACAATTTCGTTGTGGCCATACTAATACCTTGCACTTCATTGAAATTTTAATATTTTCTTCAAAGTGAAATTTTTAAGCAAAAAATAAGTAAATAGGTGTATATTTTTATTTTTTAAATTTTAAATTATCAATTGTTATTACAAATGATGTAACAGAGCTATTTTATGCTTTTATTTGTAAAAAAAACGTCAAGATTGTTAGAGCTGGGAATAATTTTACATTTTACATATTAGTGGCATCACCACTCTACCTCATCTCTCTATCTTCCATTCAGCTGTCAACTCTATTGTCGTCCTACTGTCGTTGGCAAATATAGGATAAAATTGAAGTTAGCGAGAACGACAACTGTCGTCCTGCAGTCGTGTAGTCGTGCAGCTGTTAAAATAAGTGCGTCCATAAGAACGTGTGTATTTTAATATTTGATAGATATCGTTTGCAGTCTGTCGCGAGCATTGTATTCCACACATCACGTGCTTTTTGTTATATTATTTGCCACAATAAGCGAAACAAGTTTTTAATTTTCGATTTTAAAACTTGACAATGAGCGTGTAATTGCTCAAACCTTTTATCTCAACAAATGAGGAAAGGTAAATTTTTACTACTTTGGGGAAAAAAAGTAAGACTTTGTTCATAATTTTAACACTTGACTCAAAGTATTTTCCAATTCTCGAAACTGGCGTTAAAGAAAATTTCCGAAATACCCATCAATGCGCATATTGTTTAACGTTTTATGTATTCAACTAATTAACTAATTAGCTTAATCGTCAGTAATAATACGTTTCATTAGTCGGAAAGCATTTTTTACACACGTTAACGCGACGCTATTTTTCGAAAAAACTTGGTGATTTTGGAACCAATCGCGCTTTCATTTTTCTTAGCCTCAAATGATCTTTCAAAATGGGTGTTAATAATCTTTTCGATATTCCAACAATGCCTTGTAAGATCTCTGACTGTTAATCGTAAATTCTCAAGCACCAATTTCTTTATTTTATTGACATCTTGATCATCAGTTGATATTGATAGCCGTCCTGAAGGTGGTTCATCGTCAATTCGTTGTCGACCCCCTTTGAATAATTTGTACCAATCAAAAACACTTGCTCACAAACCTTTTTCCAACATTCTGAACGTTTCTTCACCAGAACATTAAATTTAATGGAATTTCTTTGTGGAATCATTTCACTCATCGTAAAAATTGGACACAATGAATTTTCACATTGCATATAGATGACCATTTTATCTTGGATAGAATTTCATTCTGGAACTAAATAGTACAATTTTGGTTAACTATTTTACTGGCTTCGATCTTAATAAATTGCTAGAACAAATATTGTGCTACGGCTCTGAACTTAACGTTTCCTAACTTCGTTTCATTTTTCATTTATAATTATTACCATATGTGAAGGTGTGACTATCTCATATGTGTAATAAGGATAATTTTGTATACGGTTTTGGTAAAAATTTCTATTCCTTCCTTTTTTGTTCAAATTGGGGTTTGTTCATTCTCAACTGTGACCTTCCCTCCTCAATCGTCATACAAATACTTTCCACTTAAATTCTAATTGAACGTTAAATTAAATTATCACTATCGAGAAGCTCATATGATTCTTAGTTTCTGCTGCAGAATATCCAAGTCAATTTTAGACAATTAATTATTGCTTCAAAACCGCCCACTACTGCCGTGAGTGTCAACGCCCGCGCAAATTGACAGCTGTCAGCGCATTACTACCGAACCATTGCGACTAAATATAAACACGACCGCTCGGCAGCATTTGATAATGATGATGTTGGCTTTAAGAAGACGACGCTGAGCCATCGGATATATGTACGCACACTTTTGTGTGACAATGTGCATAAATCAGCATGCACATATGCATGTTTGTATACATATATTTAAGTTTGTGTGTGTGTGTGCAAGTACGCACCATTAACACCAGACGGAAGTTTAATTAAATCGGCGCACTTAGAGCAGCCGTGTCGTGCCGCACGAATGCTAATTGAGTTTGAAGTAATTGCCACAGCAGTGATGCGAACTAAAGGTCAATTAAATTTAATTTCTTTATGCCTATTGCGGTTCTTTTTCGCCATGAACTGCAACGTTAGTCACAACAGTCGTAGCTGAGTGCAACTTGCGTATCCGCGCTTAAGTATCTACGTAAAATGTTCTCAAACTCGTAAATTAAATTACGCAAATGCTTAAATTTCAATTTTATGCAAAATGCCATAAAAGTAACGATAGTTTACTAATGATGCAACATAGACTGGAAGAAGTTTATTTTCCTTCTAAAATTTAAATGTTCAAAGAAAACCAGCAGCCGATCACTCGATGCTGCTGCTGCTGCGGCGGGTGAGTTCAATAGGTTGCTTTGAAATATGAGCTGCGCATGAAATTTTGTTTTCCATTTCATAGCGTTTAGTAGGTCAGTAATTTTAAGTGCTGCGCATTCTGTTGCTGCCATTAAATTGTGCCTTTCATTATTGCTTAGCTGAAGTCGTAATCGAAAATTGAAAAATAGCAAAATATCCGTCCGCTTGACATTAATGAGGTTAATAAGCCAAGGAAATGTAGTGGTCACTAATAGCATGTAAATATGTATGACGCTAACGTTTCAATAATGAGTATGGCCAGAGATATATGTAGTCTGTGTGCGGGAGTATGACGCAACCCAATAAACCAAAGCATGAAATTTTTTTGTTTCTGTTCAATTTTTTTTTTTTTACTAGAAAATTGCAAATATATGCAATGTTTGTTGTATTTTGTAAAATAGTTATATTTTTTGTCATTCGTATGGGGTTTACTCAAATTTTTTTCACTAAAAATTTTGAGAAATACACTCAAGCCGGATAGGTTCATATAAACTGCGTCCATTAACCGAATCGATATATATTTTTTTAAGATTGATACAATATTTTTTATGTTCGTATGAAGTTTAATCTCGTATGTCAATTAGCTCCTTCTTTACAACACGAAAGGTCTGTATTTTTATATATTGGGTCAATGGATTTTATATATTTTTCAGTTTCGAAAAGAGAAAAAGACACAGGGATCCAAGACTGGCAAATATGGAGGCTGTTCTTAAGACAATACTTGTATATTGTATTTTAAATAGAAATTTCTTTTTCTTCGTTTTTGGCATATAGGTGGGAGGGTGAACCACCTCACTTCGAAGTCGTAGATAATTTCGATTATCTTAGCACCAGTATTAACTGCAACAGTCGGCCTCAAAATCCAATGCGGAATAACTCTGGTCTACACGTGCTACTTCGGACTGAATTGGCAATTGAGAAGTAAACCGCTTTATCGACGAACACAGACCAAACTACAAGTCACTCATCATCCTCCTTCTGCTATATGATGCAAAGGCATGGACGATGACAACATCTGATAAGTGGACGGTTTGAGTTTTCGAGAGAAAGGTTCTGCGGAAGATATATGATCATTTGCGCATTTCAAACAGCGAATACCGCAGWCGATGGAACTATGAGCTGTACGAAATATACAACTACATTGACAAAGTTCAGCGAATAAAGACCCATAAAGTCTTGTCGTCCGAATGAATGAATGGATCCTAATTTCTTCTTCTTCTTTACTAGCATATTCGCATACTGTTGCTTTGACATGTAAGATTTTTGACATTATAGCAGCGCTCAAAGACAGTGAGCAGAAAAGAGTCGAATCGATGACGGCCATATTAGGTTAGATTAGTCTGATAGGCCAATGAGCCACGCATAGACCAGTTTTGGTCCTTTACGAAGCCAGATGGGGTACAGTTACATGAGGAGCTCATCCTTTAACATGTCTGCACTTGACGTGGTGTTTCCCTGGTGCCTTGTTGTAGACATTTCCTGATGTATTCTTAATCTGTCAGCGTCTTTTCGCCACCAGACAGTGACAAGTTAGTATTCCGGATACCAATATGATATGGCACATATAAAAATAGTTGATGCTAAATAAGATATCAGAAGTGTGTATTATATTCCTCAAGTGTTAAACATCTATGCTGAACTGTAATGTCTCTTCATTTCTGAGTTAATAATTTTTCGGAATTTCAAAAAAAAAAAATTTTTTTTTATTTAAATAAAAGTAACTCTCTTTCGAACAAGTAACTGCAAATTTTTTTCAATATTAACAACTTTTGTTTACTGGGTATGCTTTGACATGGGTATAAGTAACTATTGCTATGCCTGACTGCGGGCGAAACGCATAAAATGACCAACTTTTTCCGTGGCGGTTGCCCTTTTATCGTGGCTGCAACTTTTTTTCTTTCGAATCAATTTAATATGATGTGACATAAATCACTTTTAATCGTATCAACAGCATGACAACAACAAAGTGAGCAAAAAAGGCAGTAATGCATGAGTGAAACACACACACATGTATAAATATATGCCCATATATACATATGTACATGTCTATGTATGTATGTACGTACATATGTTTGTATGCTACTGGTTTTCAGCCCACAAGCACGTATGTAGGCACATATAATGCTTGCCACAAATGTTGCAAACGACATTCATTGTCCGGCATGCCTAATAGGCTATTGGCAATTCTTTTATGCTCTTTATTGGCCTCAAGCAGCAGCAACTAAATGATCGACTTTTTCGTTTGCCGCATTGATTGGAAAACGTGAGCATCCATAAATGTGCTGCCAACTACAAAAGATACATAAAAAGCAAAGAGAAACTATACAACAACAACAAGTAGTTGTAATAAAAAGCAGAAGAGTTCCCCTCTTGCGCGCACAATCGCAAAAATAATAAGCATTATGGCGTACACGTATTAGGAAAAATCAATGCATACCATTTGCGAATTATCAGCTGGCAATTCAGGCGTGATGCATGCAGCGTTGCTGCTCAACTCCATACGCTCGGCTGTCACACAATATCAACACTGCCGAACGGCGAGTGGCATGCCACATGCATCGTTGTTGTGTGCCCTCAGTGCCCTGTGGCAGCAACTCTGCCACATTCTGCGCCACTTCCCCGCGTAAATGTGTGTTATTCCTTGCGCTCCTTCCTACCCGTCGGTATTGTCACTCGTGCTGATTTTATTTGCGGTTAATTCACCAGCTGGCGCCGTCAAGCGGCATAAATCGTTGCAAAAATGTTTATAGCACGCAACGTGCCACACCACAACATGCCACAATTGCATAGTGGCAGGCAGCAGCAGCAGCAGCAACACTACATCTAGACATGCTAAAAACAGAAAATCTTACTAAATATAATATGACTTGCGCGCTTGTGTTGTGCCCATTCGGCTGCACCCTGTGCGCTTTGGGAAGTAAAGCGAAAAAACTCATACTTATGCAATGCCGTCACAATGTGCCTTTGCTTGCCGATTTGCTAAAAATAATTTTCTTTTGCTTTATTTAACTTAGCTTTTTGTTGTTGTGTTTCTAAAGCCTCTAAGCAGTCGCATTCATCTCGTTTGTGGCAACAAAAAATTTCGTTTTTTATACTCTCGTAACAAAGTTGCTAAAGAGAGTGTTAAAGTTTTGTTCACATAACGGTTGTTTGTAAGTCCTAAAACTAAAAGAGTCAAAAGGGTTATATATACCAAAGTGATCAGGGTGACGAGTAGAGTTGAAATCCGGATGTCTGTCTGTCCGTCCGTCCGTCTGTCCGTCTGTCCGTCCGTCCGCGCAAGCTGTAACTTGAGTAAAAATTGATATATCATGATGAAACTTGGTACACGTATTTCTTGGCTCCATAAGAAGGTTAAGTTCGAAGATGGGCAAAATCGGCCCACTGCCACTCCCACAAAATAGCGGAAACCGAAAACCTATAAAATGTCATAACTAAGCCGTAAATAAAGATATTAAAATGAAATTTGGCACAAAGGATCGCATTAGGGAGGGGCATATTTGGACGTAATTTTTTTGGAAAAGTGGGCGTGGCCCCGTGGACCGATTTCAATGAAATTCGGTATATAATATTTTCTTAACACCCTGATGACATGTACCAAATATGGGTGAAATCGGTTCACAACCACGTCTGAAATCTCGATTATGACTTTATCATGCGAGAGTATAAAATGTGCGGTGACACCCGAACTTAGTTCTTCCTTACTTGTTTTTCTTCAATTTGTTTATTATTTTCTTTAAATTCAATATTAGTCTTGCGTCATAGCAGCCATAGCTCAGGCACTGATTCACTGGCCTACTCATCTGCTCGCCAGCTTCGCACTTCTTTATGCAACTCGTGGTCTGTCGCCCTATTTGTAGTATTTCTGTCTACACATGAGTATATTTGTAGGCTTATTAAATCTTGCCTGTGTCTGTTGTTGTTGTTGATATCATTTTAATGCCTGAGCGACATAAATCAGCCGTCATTTGCGCGAAAATAAGCTGTAATGCCTTCGCGATAATCTCTTATGCTGGTCATTATTTCTCAGATGATGCAAATATTTCATAAATAAAAAACAAAAATTGGCATATATAAGTGGTTCCTATACTTATCGTCCACAAGTGTATATACATATATTATATATACATAAATATGCATTTGTATATACATCTGTATGTATATATGGGGGCGTCAATATTTGCTACCCTTCGGCTGTATTTATTTATATCTGGAATGATATGCAATAATTTTCGCAAATGATAAACGACCTTCATCGAATATTAATGGCTTATTATTAACGTCATTAAATAAATCTGATACAAATTTACAGATATGTACAAGCTTGCATGTATCATCGTTCCATATACATAGTATGTACATACATATACATATATATAAAAAATGGTATATTTGCTGATTGGACTCAAGTGCTTTTATTGATTATTTGCAAATGTAAATGTGTAGTATAAGTATATAATATATATACATATATATAAAGTATATATAATCAAATGCATGTATGTATATATACATAGTACATATATTTTATCATACCAGATTAAAAATTGATTGACCAAGTCTAATTACATAACCATGCAATAAAGACCAGCAAAAGAGCACTGCCGCTCGGTTAAAATTTTAGTTTAAACGTTTGAAAACAATCCCAATAGCCGCATACTTGAATTTGACAATGAAGAATCCAACAAATATTAAAAAAAATTCAAGAAATTTAGTGCTAAATAAAAATATAACTTCTCCGAATTTCGAAGTTAGTTTCAAAAGTTGAAATTGTATGAACCAAAAAGATTCGACTTTTCGAGCAAATTTTTGTTCAGCGGCGAAGCCTATCTTTGGCTTAATGGGTACGCAAACAAGAAAGATTGCTGCAATTGAGCAAGCTGAAGAGATTCAAGAGCTGCGATTTCATCCAGAAAAAACAATGATTTGGTGTGGTTTGTGGACCAGTGGAATAATCGGTTCATATTTCTTCAAAAATTATGCCGGTGACAATCACTTTAATCAGAACTGAAGGGGAAAGTGTTAAGAAAAAGAGATTCAAATACGCGGCGGCTTACAGACAACTCAGGAGAAGGATAAAAAATATCTGTAATTCGAGATCTTTATAATTCAAGCAACAACCAATAAAGCGTTTCGAAAGCATTAATTATAACTGTTTCCTTATTGACGAATTAAGTAATAAAAAGGCGTTAACATTTTATCATTTCTTATTGCCACGCGTACACGCTGACAGCAAAAAGCAAATAAAACAACAACAACGAAATTGTTGAAATGATGAAATTTCATTGTGTCGTATAAATATCAATTACAAAACGACTGTAAATGAAATGAGCAAGCGAAGAAATTAATAAAAATAAATGCCAACAGCGCTGTTATGTGGCGATGACGCATGTTTCCCAAGTGCCACATTATTTCATTTATTTCCATTTAAGCCGCGTTGCACTAATTAACTTTCACTCTTGCTGCAAATGCAACATCAACTACAACAACAAACAGAAACACATACAAAATATAATCATGCAGCACGCGGCAGCTTTGGGCGGAGCAGCGCGTTGTGCGGAGCAACGTTGTGTGGCATTTGCCAAAATTAAACCGTAATTGCGTAAATTGCAATTATGACACTCGCACAGCAGGACATCAAGCGCTGGAGGAGCATATATACATATGTATATGCATATTACTTACACGCATACAAAGCAACTGGATGATGCTTGGACATTTATAAGGTTACCACGACACATTGCCACTGATATGTTGCAATTATATGCATACACAAATACTCAGAAATATATAGTTTATACTTTGGTGGCAGAATATTTCGCTGATGAACGAGACCCTCAGACCCAGACAACTTGGCTGGTGGCCAATTTGTGCGCAACGCGATTGGAGCATGGTCATTACCCCAAACAATTGGGCATGCCACCCGTCGCTGTCATGCGGCCTGCATATACTACATAAATATTTATTTATATTTAAATGCACGCATATAGTTTGTGTCCGTCCGTGTAGCCTAAATTTGCAGTCTTCCAGAACTACTTGACTTGAATGTGGCATGTTGCATGTCGCGTTGCTGTAGCTTGTGGCCTTGTTTGTTTTATGGCATGTGGCTTGTGGCATGTAGCATGTGTCGTATGCAATTGTCCAGCAAATGCACCGTGCGCTGTCAGCTGTTTGGCTGGTTGCGATTTTAAATTAGCAACGAATGCAAATTTTGATAAGCATACTTCATGCAATTAAAAGTTAAGCAGCAAGTGTGGCAGCGAAACAGAGTGGGTAGTGAAGGGAATTTGAAATGTTGGCGACCACTCGGCGTATAAAGAAAGCTGATGTCGGAGTTTATTTCATATCATTCTCAAGATCATTTTTAAGTGTGTAGAGTATATAATAAAGCTAATAAGATGGTGGAAGGCACAAGCGGCTTCTAAGTGTTAGAGAGATAGAGGGAGAGAGAGTATGTAAAGTGTTTTACTTAAACTGCCAAGTTTATAATTCCTGCTAAGATAAAATCGAAACAATTTTAGATTTTTTTGTAATATTTAATGAATATTTCTCTCGACCCTCAAAGTTAAATACCAGAGTGAGTTTTAAATACGAACACGATTTGCTTAAAATCCATATTTTGGCGAATTATATAATATTACCTCTTACATTTCAATCAAGTAGAATATATGCCAAAAAACAAGTAAGGAAGGGCTAAGTTCGGGTGTCACCGAACATTTTATACTCTCGCATGATAAAGTGATAATCGAGATTTCAGGCGTGGTTATGAACCGATTTCACCCATATTTGGTACATGGCATCAGGGTGTTAAGAAAATATTATATACCGAAATTCATTGAAATCGGTTGAGTACTTCCTGAGATATGGTTTTTGGTCCATAAGTGGGCGACGCCACGCCCATTTTCAATTTTAAAAAAAACCTGGATGCAGCTCCTTCTGACATTTCTTTCGCAAAATTTAGTGTTTCTGACGTTTTTTGTTAGTCGGTTAACGCACTTTTAGTGGTTTTCAACATAACCTTTGTATGGGAGGTGGGCGTGGTTATTATCCGACTTCTTCCATTTTTGAAAGAAACGACTCTATACAGTTTGGTTTTCATAGCTATAGTAGTTTTCGAGATATGTACACAAAAGTTAGTAGGGGGCGGGGCCACGCCCACTTTTCCAAAAAAATTACGTCCAAATATGCCCCTTCCTAATGCGATCCTTTGTGCCAAATTTCATTTTAATGTCTTTATTTACGGCTTAGTTATGACATTTTATAGGTTTTCGGTTTCCGCCATTTTGTGGGCATGGCAGTGTCACGATTTTGCCCATCTTCGAACTTAACCTTCTTATGGAGCCAAGAAATACGTGTATCATCATGATATCTCAATTTTTACTCAAGTTACAGCTTGCACGGACAAACGGACAGACGGACGGACGGACAGACAGACATYCGGATTTCAACTCTACTCGTCACCCTGATCACTTTGGTATATATAACCCTATATCTGACTCTTTTAGTTTTAGGACTTACAAACAACCGTTATGTGAACAAAACTATAATACTCTCTTTAGCAACTTTGTTGCGAGAGTATAAAAATGTTAAGCAGTGAGAAAAAATCTTCGATTATTTATCAAAAAATGTATTTAGAAAGCTTTTAAAAGTTGAGACTAATCGACTAACCCTTTTCCAGTAATGTTGGTCAACGACCTTTTTTTTTTTTTTGAGAAACTCGCGTTTAAAGTTTAAAATATATTTCCAAGCACTCCGAAACCCTGTTTCAAATTTGCGTGTAATTTTGAAATTATTAACGCAGTTTTATTTCTTTTAAAAACCAAACCAACTGCATATTTTCTCACAATTTACTGATTAAACGCCCAAATGTAGGCAACGTTTTAAAATTGAACCGAACAAACTTAAATTTATTAGTTATAATTTTTTATTAAAATTAAGTAAATAATTTATTGCAAGAATGGATTACTTCATTTCTACTAAAATTTTTAGAAATATTATTTTCGAAATATTCAAGTGCTTGGTCGACATATTTAGTATTTATAATTATATTTTGATAACATTTTTCAACAGATTAAAATTATATTTTTCTTATTTCCACCTTTTCTGCAACAAACTTGAACATCATTTTTTTCGTGAAGTTCACTTCATAAAATGATTCGTTTGCGCTTTATGCAGTTTTTATTGTTTAAAATTTATTAATTCCATAACCTCTTGATTGTTGTTTTTTATAGACTCATTATTTATTTCCGTTGTACGTCTTCCATATTTTTACTTTATTATTTAAAAAACTATATGATTGCCAAACAAATTATTATCTTCATCCTCTTTCTTTTTTGCGTCTGCTTCTTGTGCACTTTTTACATCCGTCCACAATTGCATTTCCTTCTACATCAGCGAAGTCCAGTCATGCAATAACACAAGTCATGCTGCTTCTTCTGCTCACATACACCGGCGTTTATGCAACTTAAGCGTGATACAAACTTATTTTTTGTTTGTTTATACAACATACATACATATACTTACTGGTGTTGTGGATCAGCGGCAGGCGGTGTTGGTTATAGTTGCACCAGATAGAATGTTTTCGGGTACAATGAACCGGCCATAATTGGAAAATCCAACTAATTAAACTGTAAATTGCATTTTTCCTGCAAACTCATATAATTTCAATTTTTATTCACCATTTACGTATTCTTTGTTTTATTTGTTTGTTGTTATTGTCGTTTGGCTGTGGCCTAATATAACTGCCGTATTGCTAAGTTCTCGAGCTTATGCGCGTTGCGACGTCGTCTTCGTCTTCGTCTTCATCTTCGTCTTGGGGCTTTTCCTTCTTTCTCTTGCTGCTTCTGCCGCTGCTTCCACAGCTGATTGCGCTCAAGTCTTTATGGTTAAGTAGCATTTTTTCCTTCCATTGCCTTCTTTGCTTGCCACAGCACAAAGCGTTCGTCTGGAAGCCATTAACTCAGCATAGTTTAACTCGCTGCAAAATGCAACTACAATTCAGCTGGCAATTCAGTTGTCATTCAATGCTTACAACTTATGGCAGGCGCAGCTCGTTGAATGCACCAAGATTTTCCACTCGCATTCATGCATGTGCGAATGCTTATCACATGTACATGTCTATTTAAGTTTGTGCATCTGGTTGAGTATCTGATTTGATGTGCATATATAAGTTCGTATGGTGTGTGTGTTGACAGCAAACAATGTGTTCAATACAATTGGTTCGATGCGAAACGCTTAACTTGGCTGCAATTTATGACATTTTCATTGCAGTCAACGGACATGCGTCCACACACACACAAACAYGAACTTGAATATATGTTATTAATATATATGTATGTTAGAAGTACTAAGTTGCGTTAATGACGAAAATTCCAGCGACCGCAGCTGCAACTACCCTGTTTTGGAAGTGTATTAGTCGATTGACAGCAGCGCTATAGTCATATATTATGCATTATTAAGGTGTAACATGGGTTTCCTCGAGTAAAAAACAGCTTTTTTTCAACATTTTTTTCTCATATAAAAAAATTAAATATTTTATTAAAATTTTTTTTCCTTACAAACATACTCTATTAACAAAGAAATTCTGAAATTTTTGGAAAAAAATATTTTCAACTCGGCCATTGCGACGGTATTTGCGCTGAACCTTCGGAAAAAAGATGAAGTGGAAAAATACGTGAAATTTTTTTCAAATACTTGTAATCGCAAAAAAAATTCTTGGTCCAAGTCTTTAAGAATTGTAGTTCAAAAACCTGTGTGAATTTTCATGAAGATTGATTGTGTAGTTCTGGAGAAATCTTGCCAACCAATTACAAAAACATAATTTCAAGAAAGACGCGTTTAAAGACGGCACACTTAGCCGAGCTAGCCTCGAGTGCACAAGTTCTCAAGACTGTATCTCCGAAACTATTACTTGAATCGGCTTGAAAATTTAGAACAATATTCTAAAGATGTTGTAGAGTTTAATAAGACAATAAAAAACTCGATTTTTCGAAGCCTATAAACCCATGTAACTCCTACACCACCATTAAACCTATTGTGTTTGAGGAAACTTCTCTAATATGCTAACCAGGTAACAATTAGAAATCTTGACTATTCTCAACACTAAACGACAAGTAACAAATTTTAACTAAAATTATTGCTTTTAAATTAAAACAAAAAAATCCTCATTTATTTTGCTTTTGTAATACAGATATAATCAGCTTTTTGTTAATGGACTTAAATTTCTACCGGGTTATAATACTTAAACCAAGAGCTCACGCAACCACTCAAACATTGGACATGCCATGGTTGCTGCAACGAAGTGCTTACCATATTTGCCACGACAAATGCATTGAACGTTGCATGCTGCATATAGCCACGATCACACACACATGCATATATCTTTGCAGAGACAGCATTTAAACGCAGCGTCTACTTCTTATCCCCAATGTGTCATACGTGCAATATATGGTCACAGTCTGATGCTGTTGCTGTTGTTATTCTCATCATCAACTGATGCCGCATACTAACTCATCATCGCTGCACAATATATTGTAGTATAAAATGCATGTATGCACTAAATTGCATGATTGTCAGGCATTACCAACTAACTATGAAGTACTCATTGTTGTTGTTTCACCGCTGCAAAAGTTTTTGTTTTTTGTCGCATACACGGCATTCGCACCCAACCAGCTAACTGGTTGTCGGTGTGGTGTGGCTGGCGGTGTGTGCAAGTAATATTGGCATTGTTGTGACCTGCGGCTGTTGTGGCTTGTCCATAACCGTCTCCTCAGCTGCTGCAGCAGCAGCCACCGTTAGCTGTAACAACATTGGCATAGTCATCGTTATTGGCAGCGTCAATGCTAACAACCGCAAAGGCAATTGGTTGCAACAGCAACAACAACAACAATGGCAACGACAATGTTGCTGATGGTGACGCTGATGACTTTGAGTGCCAACATCAGCAGCCAGCCAAGTCAATAGCGCTCGGCTGTGCCATCTCCTCTTTGGCCAAGCGCGTTGTTTGCTCTGAATTATGCCTGTGGCCACAATGACAATAGCAACTGGGTTGGTAATGCGCTTCGCTTAGTATGCTGCCAATGATCGTGCGCATTTGTATGTGTAACTTAGACGGATTTATAGAAATTTATGTGTGTGTGTGTATGTGTGTGTGTGTGAGTCTCAGCGTTTATGTGGGTTGTTTAATTAAAATTTAATGGTTACAATAAGCAAAACAAATTTTCGTATTGTAAATTGAAATGGTAATTGGTTCTGTTATATACATATATTATTTTAGGATAACAATTAACCGAAATTATTACATCGAAAAAATATCCCTCCAAGGCAATTGTCGTTCTACAAAAATCCACGCTGTAAAAAGGTTCATCATAAACGACTAAAAAATTATGGTGTTTTTTTAATGAAAGTATATTTTTTTGGTCTGTCCAACTCTGTTAATTACAATAACAATGAAAACTTTACAGAACCAGTGCTAGAAAATCATCGTGTTGGCAACCGAGAGACAGCAGAGAAAATCAACATGTAAGGAATCGGTTCGAAATATTTTGGTTAATGTTTTGGATATGAAAATTCGGAATCGTACCGAAAGACCTGACTCTTTTGCAAACACGGAAATTTTCGAAATTTTTGTATTAGTCTTTGTTAAATTTGATTAGACAGTATATATTCTTTGCGATTAAAAAAAAAAGTTCTAGAAAATCATCTGGAATCTCATCTCATCCGAGAGTTAGCAGAGAATCTCACCATCTCTTATAAATTTATAAATTTCAACATTTTCGGTAATTTTTTGCGAATGAAGGGTGTCAATGCTAGACTCTTAACAAAAGGTATAAATTTTCTTTGGTCAGTTCGGGTTAAATTTGATCATACGTTATATATTCATTGCAATTTCCTCAGACATGTTCAAAGTTTTAGAGATTCTTGTTTTTTTCATATCTCTCTAACGTGCCGAAACCCATAATTTAATAATGTGTAATCATTATTTCAATCAGTCTTACAAAATCAATAAATTAGAAGGCAACTCCAGCTGATTCCACTCAAAATACCAAAAGTATCCAAAATCAATATTAAATTTGCGATAGAAAATACTGTAAGCTGCAGCAAAGTGACAAATGTGTCACCTCAATCACAGCTCTTGCTGCCATTTAACCCGCCAGCTTGTTAACTCGTCACCATTTTGTGCCACAATACATTTTCTATTTGTTGCATGCGCCACACATAAAAAAACGAATATGTATCAACGACTGCAAGCGATATCTGATGTGAAGCCAACATACCAGCCACGCCAAGCCACCAATCGTCAGTTCAAGCATAGTTTACAAACACCATGCAACCATGTACTCTAAATTTTATGGCAATCAACTGCTACCACACCACTTCCCGTCAATGGCGGTATTTACACACAAGCTGTAAGTAACTATACGTGTGTGTGTGTGTGTGTGTGTGTAGTTGACGAAAACTTCGAAAATCTAACGAAAATAAATAAATTTTGCGTTTTCGCACCAGACTCCTGGAACGCTTCACATTTGAATTATTGATATGGCTCCGCTTGTCGGCTTGTGGCTGTAATGTTGTAAGCACAAATTTATGCACACAACTGTCCCCACAGCACTACATACCATATGTATGCAGTCGTTGCGCAAACATTTTCCGAAAATGTGGCGTTGTTGCATGCAACTTGGCTTGGCTGTCATCGCCGGAGTCGCCATCGGTATGCGCCATCAATTTCAGTGCCACTGCCGTTATCGGTTGGCGAGTGCCAATTGTTGGCCATACACATACATACGTTTTCATATGCATATTGCCGCTCAATGAATGATTTCAAGTGAATGTTTTGACATTGTTGCGACATACAGCCGCGTTGTTGAAATGTGGGAAATTATGAATGCATTGATTAATTAGCTGTTAAGTTTTTATGTTGGTGGGCATTTAAAATTTTCGAGAAATGGTCAATATTAATTGTAGCAATTTTCCAAGGCCTATATAGCATGGACTTGAACCCAATTAAATACAAGTTAGCAGAGTTCGAACCCATTTTATAGCCATTTCTCTGCTTGCTTATATTTTAACGGCTCTTTCTCAAAGGGATACATGTGTTTCCTCGGGTAAAAAATAGTATTTTTTAAACAATTTTTTTCTCATATAAAATATTAAATATTTTATTAGAATTTTTTATTATTACAAACATACACTATTAACTTACAAATACTGAAATTTTTGGAAAAAATATTTTAAACCCGGCCATTGCGACGCCATTTCAGGTGACCCATCGGAAAAAAGATGCACCCGCGCTGGCAGGATAACTCCTTACAGTATCATCTAAAGTGCAAAAACACTTGCTTAAGTTAAAACCGTAACATAGAACTTGGACGAAGGAATAAACCTTAAAATTGAATTTTTGGCAGGCATTTTTACAAAAAAATTAAAATTTCGGTGAAATTGTTTTTTGTTTTTTGTTTTTCAAAAAAATCTCTCGTCCATGTCTTTCAGAATTGTGGGTCTTTGAACTATGTAAAATTTTATGAAGATCGGTTGAGTAGTTCTCGAGAAACATTGCCAACCGACTTCAAAAACACAGTTTCGAGAGAAACGCGTTTAGCTTAGCTAACGTCGAGCACATAAGTTCACAATGCTGTATCTCCGAAACTATTACTCGTATCAACTTGAAAATTTAGGACAATGTTCTAGAGGTCTTGTAGAATTTAATAAGACAATAATAAAAAAACGGTTTTTTTGAAACTTTTAAACCCATGTAACTCCTTAAAAAAACTTAAAAGTGAAAAGAAAAAATTCCCAAAGCTTCTGACGCTCAGCGTCAAACTTAACCAAAAGCATGATTTTCTTTAAAAGGATAATATAATATACTGCCATACATTCTCTTGCAAATTTATTTGGGCATAAAAGAACTGAATTTACTGGGAGCGTGCTACCATGTGCTGCCAACACTTTGAGGTTGTTAAACCCCGCTTTTCGCATTTCATTCATTTTTTCTGCGTTTATTTTTGCGCATTCAACCATTTATGGTGCAATTGCATTAGTTTTATTTATTTTTAATTTCAATTTGTTTTTTCGGCGGCAAATTCTTTCGGACACCACACAGTAGTAATGTGTAGTAGTGTGTACATACAAACATTCACATGTGTGTTTGCCAAGCACCGATCCAACCTGTCTGAGTCAGCGGCGACGGCGCACATTGCACATGCTCACCACACTGACTATTTGCATGCACAACTGTGAAACGTGGTGACAATAACAACAACAAAAAACGCTAAATAAATGGCAATAAAGCGCGATATAACAATAAAATAGCAACAAGAGCAGCACTAGCCTTGACTCTAACTGCACTGTGCTTTGATTTGTTTACTTTTCGTTGTTGTTATTTGCCGGCGAATTGCGCTGCAGCGGTATTTGTAATTGATAATTGCGCACAGCGGTAAATTGTTGGCAACGAGTTGGCGATATTGCGAACGCTGCGTCAGCAACAGGCAACAAGTGTCAGCGTTAAAAGCACAAAAAAAATGCACATGTACACAAACGCATAATTTGAATACATTTATATTATATGTGCATATGTATGTATATATGTGTAAACATGCAAGTCCACCGATTTACATAAGCATGTATTTCCATATTTTCCTATTGCTTTTCCTGTGCTTTGCACGCTTGCCGCGTCAGCGCGATTTATTTTGTAAAACTTTCAACGTTCACGCTGCGTGACGGCGCCTGACCGCTATAAATGATTATGCTTTGATTTTTTGAAAGATATTTATGCCATATAAAGTTAATAGTTCGCCAAATTGGCGGTTTGTAGACATTTTGATTGTTAATTGAAGACAGTATGAGTATATGCGATTAAACTGCTGGGAAGCAAAAACTGGAGAAATCTTTGTAACAAAAAAGAACCCGGAAAATCTAAATAAAACGCAAATTTTTTATTTATTCATCAAAATTTATTTTGTCACCAGTTTTTTCCAGTACTCGAAAGCGTTTTCATAAGCACTTTTGGAAATGGCCTTCAGCTCCTTCAGCGAATTTTGTTTTATCTCTTCAATCGACTGAAAACACGTTCCATGGAGCGACAGTTTTAGTTTGGGGCTCAAGAAAAAATTACACGGAGCCAAGTCTGGTGAATACTGTGGTTGATCGATGGTATTCATTGTCCTTTTGGCTTTAAATTCGGTCACAGCCATAACTCGCTGCTCTCAGCTTTATCGGGGTGAGTCGAGCAGGAACGCGTATCATACCCAAAATATCCATCAAAATCATTCACGAGAAATGTCGACCTTTCTTACAATCTTTCTAACTCTTGGCTGACGATTTTCAAGCACCAAATCCTTCATTTTTTTAATTTTTTCAAGCATTTTTGTACGTGATCGAACAGGTCGAAGATCGTCTAGAGCGAAGAATGTCTTGAACGATTTTTCGACCTATTTAACCATATGAGGAAAAAAATCACAAAAGCGGAAAGTAACGAAACGAACAACCCGCTGTTATAAATTGACTTTAAAACTGTGTTGCTGCTTTTCTCTGAAAATATATTTTTGATTCTCGACATTACTCGTTTGTCGCTAATATTTATTTTTAATAATTTCTTGTTGAATTGAAGCTTATTTTGCCAAATTTGCGACTGTATTTGGATTTCGGCAAAGCGAAATTATTTTATTTACAAATTTACTGGCATAGTTTGAGAGAAAAAATAGGAATAGCACCTTCCGTTTATAATATCCAAAAAATAAAAAAGTGTTGAGCGTTTTCCTCATTGCTCTAAACTTACATTTCCTGTATGTTTTTATTTCTATTGAAAACGCGTTAATCTTCAAAATTGCAATAAATTAAAATTCACCATAAACAAATGCTGCAATTTACGAAAAAGCAAAGTAAAATTCACTTTAAAGAAGAATACCTAAAAATAAATAGCAAAGTCATGTACACAAATTTGTTTATATGTCTGTACCTATTTCTAAATATTTATATGTAGCATATATGGTATTTAAAAAAAAAATCTTTTATAACAGTTGTGAGAAAAATTTAATTGGTGTCGGGCAATAGAAAGAGAACTAAGTTATCTATTAGAGGATTAGACTATTCAAGATGTGTTTAATATAGTGAAATGTTATTTTGTTTAATTTCTTATTCGTATTGAAATGCTACTCAGACGGTCTTGGGTTGCGGTCTCAGAAAGAGTATCGGCTCATAGTTTTCCTAATTGCAACTAAGTATCTTCTCTTCGATTAAGTCAAATAGCGTTCGCCGATTTTACGTGAAAATCTATTCATAGAAATATTGTAAAAGTCGGCATTTCTAACAGAATTACGTCTAAACACCTATAATAGAAGGCATGAAAACAAAAATCGGTAAAACATGTTTCAAAGTTGTTAATCTCCCCGTTAGGTAGTGAAGCAAAGAATCAAATAACTCAACTTGGAACCAATGGAAATAAAAAGTAAATATTGCTCTATGAAGAATCGAAATTTTCTTAATTATACTCTCGCTGCTAAAGAGAGTATTATAGTTTTGTTCACATAACGGTTGTTTGTAAGTCCTAAAACTAAAAGAGTCAGATATAGGGTTATATGTATCAAAGTGATCGGGGTGACGAGTAGAGTTGAAATCCGGATGTATGTCTGTCCGTCTGTCCGTCCGTCCGTGCAAGCTGTAACTTGAGTAAAAATAGAGATATCATGATGAAACTTGGTACACGTATTTCTTGGCTCCATAAGAAGGTTAAGTTCGAAGATGGGCAAAATCGGCCCACTGCCACGCCCACANTCCAAATATGGGTGAAATCGGTTCACAACCACGCCTGAAATCTCGATTATCACTTTATCATGCGAGAGTATAAAATGTTCGGTGACACCCGAACTTAGCTCTTCCTTACTTGTTTTGAATTTCATCTATTATTTTGTTCCATCGGTCCTGCGCTGATTTTTACTTCTTCTATTCAATCTAGAGCACCTACCAAGCATATAGTATATCCATACATGATCAGCACCACCTGAAGTGAAAAGCTAGGAATTAAATCATCCACAAGCAGGCCAACCAAGCCGTAGGCAGTATCATAAAYTGAAAAATCAATCTATCTATCTAAATATATTTCTTTACATTAATTATTTGTTTAACCATAGAGCCACGGAGTTTGTAACACCACAAACTCAGTTGATTTAGTTACGTCCGTTTCCTTTTATATACGTGAACTAGTCTGTTAGTTATGGAGATATCGTTGTAAAAAAATTTACGCAGATCCTTTTTTCCTTAAGAAACTGCGCATTTATTAGAACCACCGAAAGCGGAATACTATATCATGTAGCTGAGAAACTAACCCATAAATACCCATAAGAATATTATCGCAGTGTAAGCGAAGTTAAAATCTTTTCTCTTTTAAAATAATATCCACCAGGTGCTGAAATATAAAAATATTAAATTTCTACTTTCTGAAAGCGATCTGGAGACCCTACTAGTTCATACGTTTATAACTACTATTCTTTTAGTAAGTTATAGAAGAGTTTCTGACGTAATTTCTTCAAACCATAGCAACAAAAATATGTTTAAGCCATCGCCACTCATTTCTCTTTCTTATTGCATAAATTTTATTCTGTATATAAGTAAATGCTTTATGCACATAGTCAACTTTCGAGTACGACACACCCATCACTCGCGATTTAAAAAATATTCAAGCACAAATATACAAACACATATGTATATGTACATATGTATAAACATACTATACATATGCATCTATATGTGGAAATTCACAGTATCCTCGACATGGCGAACTTGAAATTGAAAATTGAAATTATATTAAGTGCGCGACGAAATTGTGATGATGATGATGCTGCCGACCAGCGTTGGAGAACAGGCAGCCGCACAGTGGCCCGTCATTAATGGGGCTACTACTGCGAGTGTTAGTCTGCATGTTTCTAAATAAACGTTGTGTGGTGCGAGCTTCGTGCAATTGCCAAATGTAATGGCTCCATAAAATTACGCCAACGGCTCTAGACAGTCGGTGGAGCATGCCGACACATGTCACAACGTGTACTTCGTTGGCCGATCGTATGACTTTGTTCACACTAGCCGAGGCAACATAGGCTGATAGCAGTTTGTCCGTGCATATTTTGTTGCTGCCCCGCCCAACTGCATGACTGTCCGACTGTTGGTCTCACGCAACAATCAGACAGTCAGTGCTCAATATGAGGCGTTGCTTTGCTTGGCTCTGATTGCCCATTGGCGGCTGGTTTTGCTAGCTCTCCGGTAGTGCGATGCGATCAACTGCGACCTTTGGTGTGTCCAGGTTATGTCTGTATTTATTACTACTGTAAACTTGGTGTTTTTTGTTTCTTCATAATACTGGGTGTTTGCTTCTTTCTCATGACAGCTTTAACTTTTTAGTAGGATTTTTAAATTATTCAGTTTCTATATTTTAGTTTTAAGAAGCTTTTCAAAACTAACTGAGAGTTCAAATAATGGAATTTGGATATTTTATCTTTATATCTACTTATATATATTCAAAATAAAAATTTAAAATTAACATGACATTTTCAAGTAATATAATTGATTGCAAATAAAAATAACCTGCCATCAGCCATTTAAATTAAAGTCCATAAACGCCTTGAAATTGCTTGCCGACTGCTTGTAATTGATCTGGAATTCTCATATGAAGTGTGCAAAATGCAAATTTACTCCGCAATTCAAAAGTCATTCCCACAATCGTTTCCCAGTCAATTAAATGTGCGGCAATAATTCTTGAAATGTCTGCTTGTATGTGAGAATGTAAACGGATAAATGTTGAAGACGGAGCGTCGTAATAACCGCAATGCCCTTTTGTGTACATATTTGACCACGGTTGGGTGTAGATATGTTTGTATATCTGAATGAAATTGATTTTAAGCAGTGATTTTTATTGCTGCATCATAAATCGTCCTTTGTTTGATTCAAAAAAGTGTGTCTTAAACGCCATAAATATGTAAATCGTTGAATTTGTTTGTGAAAAAACGCAAAAATATTGCATAAACAAATCAGTATATAGTAAGCCACCTATACACTGAGCTACATAGCTTTATTTTTAGATTAATTTTTCCATTTTTTATTCTGCGCACCTTTTTAATTGATAATCGTATTTCGAAATAAAATTGAACATCTGGCATTGGGGTATATTTATGTGTCCAAAGAACCATATATATTGATCTTGTATATAAGTAGAGCAGTTCGTATGAGAAATGTGCGTATTCGAGAGAAAAAGCGTTGCGTTGTAATGGCTTCGATTTCAAGTAGCGATATGATTCGACCAAAAATAGTTTACACAGTCTGAGCATTAGAAAATATTATTGAACACATGCAAATAAATTTTATTTTCTTTCTAAATGTTTTTTACTCTGAAATTTTTATATGAAGTTTACCACCAAGTTTGTAATAATGTTTATGAAATCTGTCATAAATTATTGTCTCTGCTGTCAAACAAATTTACCAAACTGAAGTCTTTGTATGAAAAAGTTTTTTAATTGACAAAATATCTTAGGAAATTTTTCAGGAACCACGTTGCTTTTCGTATATTTTAAAGCTGCAGTTGAACTTTCCACCGCATTTTTGCCATTTTTATTAAAAATTTATTATTTTAATCAATAAACTAAGCGATTTTCGCTAACATACATATCATATTTCCTTGCAATATTATTAACCTAATTTTTTCTTTTCTTACCTTTCTACTTCCAGCTGAGAGCGACCTCTTAACTTTCGCGCAGCGTAAAACGCATTTCGAGTGCGACAAGTCGATTCGCAAGGAGCTCTTTACCGCCACCACACGTCCGCCCAGTGTTCGTATACTGTATGAGGAGGCGGCCCTCGTTAGACCAACACCGGCCGCTCTCGCCTACCATTCACCGCATTCGCCACGCTCCTTTACATCGGCTGATGGGGCGATGGTGTGCGGCGATGCCGCCAACGCGGATTGTGCACCGCTGCTGGATGGCATGAGCGCTGGCGAATTCGATGAACTGGTTTGTACGCCCGTCTTTGGCAAAACGAATCGTAAGATGCGCACCAGAATTGATGCTGAAATTGAAATAAGATTGGTGAGTTGCAATATCAGATATTTTTCTAACTTGAAATATACATACATATATGCACACATATACGGTATACATAAGCATGTTTGTGGCTTTGTAATTTGAGTAAGTAAAATAAAGTGTCTTAGATGGACTGAGCTCCACTCATTTTCACATATTCGCTCGCGTCCAAAAACCGCTCTGGCTCCTAACGGTTTGCCACTTCTAAAAAGTCGCCATCTCACACACACACACACTCGCCAGAACGCATATGAACGTATGAATATATATATACAATATGGCGGCTAAATTGGTAGTTTCTGCATTCCGTGTACGGAACTCACCCGTTTTTGCCATTTTAAAGCATTTGAGGTGCGATTGTATGTGTTGCAAACGCTCACAACGTTTGACGTTGTCTTCTAAATCGGCTGTCATGTCGCTCGTACCGGCTGTTTGTAATTCGAATGTTGTAATCTCTGCGGACTTTTTGTATTGGAAATGGTCATGTTCTTAACTTGATTGAAAAGTTTGTAAGCCACTCTTAAGCGTGGAAACATATGTGCACTGGTGTGTGTGTCTGTGCTAACGGCATTGCATATTTCATTGGTAGTATTGTAGGTGAAAAACGGCAGTGCGTTAGAGCTAATGTTTTTCCCCATTTCATATAAATGTCTGCAATTTATTAGCAAGACAAGTTCACAAGCGTTGTGAATATGAAGTTAATATTTCATACAAAGACGGCATGCTTATTTACAGATATAGATACACATATAAATGTACAAATGTTTGCACAGGCTTTTTGTGGGAAATTTACTTAATAAATTGGCGTAATAAGGATGTTGGGGATTACTAGTTTTTCTTCTCAATTTCGATTGACTACTCAAACGCCTGACCAATAGAGAAGTTTTGTTAAGCTTATCACACTTCGACGTTTTTCAGAATCCCATAGAAGTGTTAAAATAGAACGTTAAGTTACGTGGAATTGCGTTTAGTGTGTTAAATTCTTCAACTTTCTTTCTCTTGTGTGGACCAAAGATATTGACGTTTTAAAATATGAGATAGAGTTTTCATTTGATAATTATTACTAATTATATTTGTAAGTTTTAAATTTGTTCATACATTATATAATATTTTCAATTCCCTCTTGGGCTTTTTGATTAAAGCCTTATACGAATTTTTGACATTATTTATATGACAATACAAGTAATTCATACTCAGATGATCAGTGCAAAAACGGCCTGTTTCCATAATTTTTTGCTCATATCAAAAATTAAATGTTTTAGTCGAAATTTGTATTATCCCTAAGACACGTATTTTGCAAAATCTTTGTCAAATTTTCAAAGGAAAATATTCAAAGCTTCACCATTACGACGGCATTTACAGCAGTCCCTCAGAAAATGAGGTACCCCCGCGTTGGCAGCAGAACTTCTTACAGGTATTGAACCAAAGTATTGAAACTCTTAAACCCATGTCTCATCGGCAGTTATAATGCTCTCCATGAATGTGGGATCGGAATTCAGCTTCATCGGGATGAGTCGAGCAAGAACGTGTTTCATATAAGTAATACATCCACCAAAATCATTCAAACGGACTCGCCAGAGATGTCGAGCTCTCTTGTCATCTCTCTAACACTTGCCTAACAACTTTCAAGTACCATATCCTTCATTTTTCTATGTTTTCATCAGCTGGAATGGAATAGAATCCAAAACGAGACATGTCTTCAACGATCTCTCGACGGTCTTTGATAGCTTTGTGAGACTCTTAAGTGTTTGTCCTTTTTATAAAGCTGAATCACCGTAAGCCTTTTTCAACATTTTATCCGGCCAATGGTTGTTATTCCGGAGATTTAACCCTGTTAAAAAAAAAAATAAAGTGGTTGACAGATCATGCTCATATTTGGCATAGTAATCAAAGACAGTCTGCCATCTTAGGCTGGGAATCTTAGCTCAATTCTTAGTGTGATGAGACCCTAATCTTAAACTGACACGATGTTGCATTTATTTCTTTCGCAAAACAATTTAACCGAAGCCATGTTGGGTTACTTTAACTGAAATCGTATCGAACTACTACGAGCTGCTTAATTTGGTTCTATAGTAAATTCGGGAGCAAAAACTTGGAGTTTCAACTTTTGATTTAGATCCACTGCTTTTGTGGTTCAACCAATTTCACCTTGCACCTAAATTACACTCAACAATCAACTCGGAGGTGATTTAATAACGGTCTTTTCGAACAGCCTCTTCAACTGGCTTTTTAAATGAAGTTGTTGACCAATTAGTAAGGAAAATAATTTCAACTAATATCCGTTGATTTGCTTTATCAATATATGTAGAATACTGATGTGCTAAATATATATGGTATTTTAGATTTTTCGTGTGCTAGAAAGCCTTTTAACTCGACTATAGCTTCGTAAGAGGTGTATACGTCAATAAGGAAGTAGAAGATGAAAAAAACCCTTAATGGAACCGTTACTAACTTGTTCTTCGTTATCAGACCGTGTTCGAAAATTTCAAATATTTTCAGACACCTCGATTAAATTAAGTGCAGCCACTAAGCAATATTATCTAGCGTTAAGAATACACTTTTAGCACAAAATATAGTATGCCACTGACCATCGTATTGAATATTTACAAATTTGTTGATAATACTTGTGATAGGCGAAGAAGGGAGAAATGTAAGCCATAGYATTTTAACTAATTAACTAACTAACTCAAAAGAAACTTCAGGGTCGCTCAATGACTTTGCCAAGTCTTATTGAATTTCCAAGAGCACAGAACGCTGTCGCTAAATATTTATTCAAAAAATAGCCATAACACTTGCTATTCTAGGTGGTAAATTAGAAGTTATAAATTTCCTGTGCTAAGCTTGAAGCTCAGAAAATACATAATTTTCCTTGTTAATGCTAAATTTTATCCAAATTGGCGTTCAGCTAAGCAAACAAGCAGGCGCATTTTCGTAACCTTAACAACACTTAAGTTCTCCTATTACGCCGCCTATTTATTACCGAGAACATAATAGTTTTAATCCTGTGCGCCATTAGACCAATGACAACTTTTATGCTAGAGAGTCAGAAAAAAAAAACAACAAAACTTTATACACAAACATGATTCCCATAACATGCGCGAGTATCGAACGAGTCCTTAATCTTTTGAGTACCCGCCATGAATACTTCTTCCAACTACATACATATATACTAAATACTTATATGTATGTATGTCTGCTAGAGCGACCGCAACTCGCTATTAGGCTGCGCCAAGCGTTGCGATAAAACATTTGCACATAAATGTCGCCAATGCGTAATAATGTTATTTAAGAGGCAACAGTTCAAGAACACAGCTCCTTCAGCGCATTTCATTACGACCGTGTGAGTGGTCGTAACCAAGCTCACCATAGCACACAAAGCTCGCTAGGCCAAGTAGTGCTTTTAATTTGTCGCGGTCGTAAAGTAGATATGTGAACACAATTGTATATGGGCATGGGTATAACCCGATACGAAAGTTATGGGATTAAACATGAATGGTGGAGCATGTTTACGCCTGCCGCTGCATGTTTACGTTTTCTTTAACTGGCATTAGCTGCGTTGGTCATTAGTAGCGAGAGGCTCATTGAAAGGCTTTTAACTAACGTAATGCGTAAATGCGAAAAGGATTAAAAGTCAGACCATCGGCTAGATAGGTGATATTCTCAGCTGCAAGGCAACACACTGTGGCAACGCTAATGGCACCAATGATAGACACATTTCATGGCGAACACATACATACATACATACATACATATATTCAAATACTGTCAATTGAAGAGTTAGAAGACATCGTGTCACTATCGTAACTGAAGAAATATGGCAGAAATTAAAAGCTATGAACCACCACTCACCGCTCGATGCCTCGATGGTGAAAGTCAATCCGTGCGCATTTGCTTAACAGAACTGCCAACCATATTGAGTGTGTGTATGTGTGTGAGCACACGTATAGGCCAACAGTAGCACAACACACATTCGCTAAAGAATTGATTTTTCGGAATTTATTTCAAGCTGAGTCCTAATTTGTTTACTCATCCAATGCCCCAATGGACTTTGGTGTTAGATAAACAAAAATAAAGCACAAAGTAAATATGGCACAAGTGTTTGAATTGAATTGTAGCAGCATAAGCGGCGGCGCACAAGTTGTCGTGATGCTTTCAAATGATATGCCGCATGCATTATACATATTTATATATACATATTTACTTATACATGCCAACTGCTGGGTACTGCTGCATAGACGAGCGTATGGTCTGGCCAACATTTAAGTGGAAATTTCACGCCTCAAGCAAGTTAGCGTAGCAGGCAGCTTGGTAGACGTAACCGAAACCGTCCGAACATCCAAACATACAAACATCTAACCAGCCGGTTAACCAATCAACCCACCAGCCAACGAATCAGGCTTTTGGTCACTTAGGCAAAATAATCAGACAATTTGGCTTTAGTTTCTGCAAATTGGCCACCGGCTAAGTTATAAAAATTAGAATATTTTGTGTGTTGTAAAGCTGTATTCACATCTACTCTTGAAGTTACTTACCATATGTGCTTATATCTTTCATATGTTATAAAAAATGTACGTACATATAATGTATTCATGAACAGTGTTGTATAAAAATAAAGATACAAAATGAACTTTGTTTGGTAGTCGCTGTAGCCAAAAATATTAAAAATACATATATAGAGTTCTCGGTGGATCGTTTAACAAATCTCGATAGAAATAAATTTTAAAAAGTTAGGATTTTTTCTGATATCAATCATCTGCAGACAATGTCAAAGCATTCAATATATTTTTGATAAATAAATTCCATAATATCCATTAGTCAAGCGGCTTTTGTTACTCTCTTACTTGCTCGAAAATATTAAGGTGAATGTGACAAATAGGTAGAGAAGTTCAGTTATAAACAGAATTAGATAAATCATAAATAACGGACGAGTTTAGAGAGATCAAAATTATATCCTGAAAATCGCTTCAATATATTATATAAAACCACTCATACATGGCTTTTTCTTAAACAACAGTCGGGGGTTTACGGCCACATTTTAAGGGGTTACATAGGTTTACGGGTTTCAAAAACTCAAATTTTTGATTATCTTATTAAATTCTACAACACTTTTAGAAAATTGTCGTAAAGTTTCGGAGATACTGCCTTGAGAACTTGTGCTCCTGAGGTTAGCTAGACTAAGTGAGCCATCTTTAAACACGTTTTTCTCGAAATCGTTTGGCAAGATTTCTCAAATACTACTCAACCGATCTTCGTGAAATTTTATACAGGCCTTTGAGATAAAATTTTTAAAGACTTAGATGAAGGATTTTTTTTCGATTACAACAATTTGAAAAAAAAATGTCGCAAAACGTTTCACTAAAATTTTAATTTCTTTGTAAAAATCTCAGTTTTTTTCCTCCCAGTTCAGAGTTAAGGTTTTACATAAAACACATATCTTTTCGTTTTAAATGATCCTGGACAGAGTTATCCTGCTAACGCGGACGCATCTTTTCTCGAGGGGACACCGGAAATTACATCAAAATGGCCGAGTTTAAAATATTTCCTTCCGAAAATTTCATAATTTTTTTCTTATTATGTAGTGTATGTTTGTAAAAAATTCTAATACAATATTCCATTTTGTATGTTAAAAAAAATTGTTGAAAAAAGCCTGTTTTTACCCGAGGAAACCCATGTGACCCTTTAGGTATGTTCCAGAAAGCAATGTTTCTAAATATTTATTGTGTTTTTTGCCTTGACGCATCGGGGCTCCTCCTTTCTTCTATATAATTTTCGTAAATCAGGGATATTGATCCCGAAAGTTTCAGTGTAGAAAACTCTGTTGCATTTTCGATTCATCGCTAAAATAAGAAAAAATAAATTGGGTAAAATTTTTTTTAAATATCTCAGCTAATGTCCAATTCAATAATAATAAATAATAGGTTATTCCACTTCATGCGTTCTCCACTGTAGCGATCACTTCTGGTCGCTTGTATCTGAGCCTCTACAATTACTGCGAAATTAGACCTAATTAGAGCCTGGGACAGTAAAGTTTTTAAAGCGAAACAAGTGCCTGTTTGGTATCAACAACTGAAATTAACACTTACAAGAGACGATATGCCCTATATGAATATGTATGTAGCATATCGCAATAAGTAATGACTAAAGAATCATAATGCGTGAATCAAAGGCACAGAGTTGTCTATTTATAACAAGATTCCTGGTGGAAAATACTGATTAAAAAGTACCTAAAAAGTCTGAGAAATTGTACATCTATACTAAGCATATATCAAAATTCCTTACGCCATAAATTGTAAGGAGAATTCTGAGATAAAAATTTGGGGGTCAGTGCTTTGGAAATTCTGAGTTGCCATTTTTTAAAGCGAAATAATTTAAGGTTGAGTTCTCAGCTTTGATTCAAAGAGCTGGCGAAACGCCTATGGTATTTCAAAAGCCATGTTGAAATAGTATATTTGTTATACACATATAGTATTCCAATCTACATTTTACAATTTACATTTCACTTAAGTGCAAATAATTTTTCTAGCTTTATATGAAAAACATTTCGAAAATTATTATTTCAAGGTCACACAATCTACCGCCCATTTCCTATAGGGCATGTAAATATTTACATAGAGTCACTTACTCACATGCATACATGTATATATGTAATTTCTGACCAGAGATGTCTTCTGCATTGTGTCTGCCCGCCAGCTTTGTACTGCGCTTCATAACGATCTTCAATGCCAACTCTCCGCATTAGGAGCATCGCCATGACTTCACATCCCGAGAAAAGCAACATCAGCAGCATCAATGCACTTCAAACAGCAATCGCCTTGGTTGTAGTCTTTCCTATTTGTTGGTTCGCTTGTTGTTGTTTCCGTATTGCTGATGCGGCTGCTTGCTACTCGACCACACATCGGACAGTTCCTATGAAAGTTGCACAGATATTAAGCGTATTATTTATGACCACAGATTAGAGACAACGAGGCAAATACAGTGCACACACAAGCGTTCCATTACATAAACACACACATGTGTAAGTGAATTCATAATGTTGTTCAAGTACGTGCACGTCCGTTGTTGTCCAGCGAGGTCTGTTGCAATACCCGTTTGGAATTATTTTACTTCAAGTTTTCATAGAATTTTGTCCAAGTTTTCTTTTTTTACTGTGAAGTCTAAATTTAACTGAAAAACAGAGGGTTCCACACCACTTATCGCTAATAATGATACAACTTTTCTTGTCAAAAAGCCATTAGATGTTTTACAAGTTCCGGAACGGAAGCTTCCTGATATCTAACATTTGAATTTAAATTTTAAATCTGCAGAGTTTGCAAGCCACGATTGACTTTGTGGTAGTCATGAGCACAACGGCGGAAATACATTTATATTGGTTTTGGTTCGCAACCTTTCATTCATAGAATCAATCAATTTTAATTTGTAAAATTTTAAACCGAGATATGCCTCGATAAGGTTATTCCTTAATCCCTTAATATCCCTTAAATAGATAACCAGGTATTTACAGATCGACGAAGCATTTTAAGCTTACAATAAATTTATTTAGGCCTAAACACTTCGCTTGGTTGTCCAAAGTGTGTCTACCTCAATACCTTCAAACTCAGTCTGACAAAAGCCGAGCAATGGAGGAGAAAATGACAAGATGTCTCCACCTCGCCTTCCTCTATAACCGGGTGTAAGTGAAGTGGTAAATGTGAAGTCAGAAGACAAACAATTGCGACGAGATTGGATTCGCTATGTACCAGTAGTTTCTAGGACAGTTCACTCTGGCCCAGAATCCTTGTTGTTAACCATCGCTTGATGAGTTCACTTGTGGACCAAATATCCAACACCAGAACGCAAGAAGACATCGGAAAACGACTAGCTTTCAATCGGATGAAACTCAGGAAAAGATGCACTCCCTAGCAATTTCACTGTGTCAAGACGCCTAAACAAGTCTAATATGGAAGAAATTTGAAGTTTTTGCTAATGAGGTCGTGCACTCTTTGAATAGTTGTGAGCGCACATTCAGCGAACTTAAAGCCAATATAGCCGCTCTGACCTATCTAAAGGGAGCTGCACTTCTGAGCAGTACTTACTTTGAGTAATTTAATTGGAAGCCAGCAGGATATGAAAGATTTCATTACTTACATTAAAAACTATAGTTTCGGTTACTGCACAATCCGAAAATTGCACTGTATAATTTTTTTCCCACAGGGTCCGAGATCTACACTATGTCCACCTATTCCCATAACACATACAATTTCCATTTTTCCCCATCTTGTTTCTCCACATTTTTTTTCGCGAAAAGCAATGAATAAATTAGTGTGCGAGAAAAATTGGAATAAGTAACGAGTACTCGATGTGTATGACGGTTCACTTATGTGGTAAGCGCAGGATTTCCGCGCAAATCCTCTTCCATAAGCGGCGCCGTTCAGCGTATGCCTTTGCTTCAGGCTTCGCCACCGACGACTGCCACAATATTGTCTTTATTTTATTTGATTATGTACTCGACTTTCTCTCATCGTCGTTGTCGTCTTAAATTTATCCCCAGTTTTTGTTTGTTTTAGTTTTCAGTGGTTTTAATTTAATTTAGCGTAAGCTTTCTGCTGCCAACTGAATTTTATTATTTTAATTTGCTTGATTGAATTTTTATACGCGCGAAAATGTGAAGAAAAATATTTGCTGATGGCTTTTAGTATTTCATTTACTTAATTTTTATATTTACCATAGTTCGACATACTTATACTTATTTATTATTATTTTTTTTTTTGACAAAATTTTTATTTGCTAACGCTACCGTAATTTTTTTCTACCATAAAGCGTCCTGAGCTTATTGAGAAATGAAATTCTGTATCAGATGTGACGCCACACAATTGGCTTTGAAGTTTTGTGTATCGCGTGACGGAGTCGCATTTTGCATTTCCGCATATGGCGCTGGAGTGTCCTGCCCTGCCTTTGCCAAAAATTTTGACCTTTTTAGTGCTACGCGCCTTGAGCATGGTTGTGTGTGCATAATTTTTTATAAATATTCCATTCCGCCCAAAACGGGTTGAGCGTGAAACTTATTAGCTATTCGCGCCGAACTGACCTCGACTTGGCGTTTATGGTTTATACAGAGGTTTACCTTGTTCTAATTAACTTAAGTTCTTTCCTTGTGGCTGAGTAAATGTGTTCCTTTATGCTAATAGTTTTTAGCTAATAAGAATTTCATTAGAAACATGAAAGCTATGACCTAACCTAAAAGTTTGCGTTTTAAGAAAGTGTTCTTCGAAAGTGCCAATTAAATGCTTTGGAATTGTGGCAAATATTGATTTATGCGGGTAAAAAAGAAAGCGAAAATGTAACGGTTACACTCATGACTTTCGTGTTAACTGTGACCTTATGACTTTAACTCACGACTAACTCCAACATTTTTTATCATCAGAGCCATCAAATAATTTACAGGTTATCGGCATAACCTGGATAATACAGGCTGTTACGCAGATTTATGTCATCTTTACTCACGCATAATACGAATTTTTACACAAATTTATGATTTAATTACTTACCTTTGATTTTTTGTCTATAATCCGCAATTAATTAATGAAATCGTGACATCACTATTTTGTAATTTATTAGATTTTCTAATTATATTTTTTTTCTTCTTCGTTCTTTTGCAGCCCGCCGCCATTGAAGATCTCCGCAAGTGGACATCGAGCGAAGCGTTAGGTGACATGACGGTCACGCCCGATTGTATGCATCATGTTGACACGTCCATTAGCACCTCGATGGTGATCGGCGATAATGGGGTATTGACACCCGCCCTGTCTCCGTCCGTGCTGTCGGCCGATGCAGTCGACGCACTCTACGCCATAAATGTCAGCCAAATTGGCGACAATACGCAACTGCCTAACGATATAAATAAAGATGTGCCTTTGAATCATCGACTGCCTTCACCCGAGGAACAATGTAAAATAATAGCTTTAAGGTGAGTTGCGACGCGGGGTCTATACACATTTCGTTTTATTAATTAGAATTTCGTGTTTGCTTGTGCCACTTTCTTAAGTTTGTCACTTGTCGTTAAGCACTTCGCTTCCTTCTCTACAATGCCAAAGAAATGTCAAAAGACATTTGTTTTGTTAATTTTGTTAAATGAACACCATTTAGGTAATGAGTTTTTTTCTCCAAAAAGTGTGAGAAAATGCTAATCAGACGCGATATTTTTAGTTGAGCTTAAAGAAGTTATTTGCTGGACTTGTATCTGTACTAGTTTTAGGTAGTGCAGGACTGGAAAAACTTAGTTTTATGAACTTAATTACAGCATGAATTAATTAAGTGAATTTAGAAGAATTAAGCATAAGAGACATGAGAAAGACGAAAGAAAGGTGTTTGTGTTCATTAATTAGAGACAGTGGAGATCTGATTGTTCCAGAATGGAAGCGTTAAAGAGAAATTACATTTTTTTTTTATCTGAAGTAGAAAAGTKTTCTTTTTTTTATAGTCTGATAATTTAGCTTTAGTATAAACAGAAAATATGGCAGAATTATTTTTGCTTGGAATATTCTAGAAATAAAAGCTGACCTTCGTTTTTAATAGAAAAGTATTGAACTTAAAAAGATCCTCCAAATTAGAACCCATTATTCGTGATCAGAAAAATAATATTTTTCATTTTACAATCAATTACAAGTAGAATTATTACGACAAATTATCAGCACCACATCTCAATTCTTATGAAACCAATATGCCAACATATGCATTAGGGTGTCAATTGTTAGGTATAAGAAAATAATGTTTAGTGAAAAATGCATTTTCTATTAAAATAATATTTTTTCCTGACCCCATACCAGCAATTGTTATAAGCCTCAATGTGAGTGACTTTCATTGCATTCAGCGAATTTTGTTATTTTTTTATTGTTGGACTGTTTCGATTAAACCCACGACTCGTCACCAGTAATAAGCTGAGTCTTCTATACTCAAGCATCTCTTTTTCACACTTTACCCGACTTCGATATTGCAAACAAATGCAGGTCTTTTAGTGTGGAGGGTGTCAATCTCAAAACCCAAAATATTAACCAAAATGTGTTGAATTGATCCGTAAGAAATGTTGAGAGGCTCATTAATGACTCCAGCGATTAAATTTCTTTTATATACTTCTAAGACAATAGAAAAATTATTACAAAAAACACATTGGAGCCTCTTTATTCAAACATTCCTCATTCAGGCTACTAAGCATAAGTACAAGCTTTGGACTATGTGATCGAAATTTTCCGCATACCCTAATTTAAATTAATAATGTAACTTCGTGATCGCTTTTAATGGCAGTGAATGCAATTAACCTCTAAATTATCCATTCCAATCGACTGAGGAAAATGTAAACAAGTTGATTTAACTAAGCTAACCAATAACACGGCAAGAAGTAAGAATCGACTGACTCTACCATTAAAGCCTACGCTACCAGTGGACCATTGGAACTACCGCAAACGTGCCACTACCGCTCTTTAGCCGCCTCCTTGATTAACTATTTACAATGCAATTTTATTGTTTATCCAATGCTGCTTACTTCTTGTACTCGTAGCCGCCGAAGAATGCTCACTGCCAACAATTTGCTAATAATTTTTATTTTTTTCTGTTTTTCTTATGCTTTCTTTATTCCTCTACACCAGGTATCCAGCCGAAGTGATCTCGGTGGACACGTCGGGCAAACGTTTCCAGCGCATGTGTGCTGCGCGCAAATCGACAACCGGTTGTTATACCGGCAACATGGCAGAGACGAACAATTTGAACGACGACGTACAAACGGTGAGCCGACGTTCACGTTCGAGACGTGTACGCGGCAAACGACGTAACACAATCGCCGGCACCGATCAGAAGGAAATTCAAGATGCGGCAAATGGGTATGTTGTTGTTGTCTTATCATGGTTTCGCTGCTTTAGGTTTTCCTGTTTTTAAGTTTATCAACCAACGACATTGGTGGCTATTCTGCATTTTGATGCGAGTCAATGCCTTCAATGAGCATTGAGCAAACAAACAGTGATGTGCGAAAATGTTCGCGAAATTAAAATCTTGCAAATAAATACATTTTTGCTCATTTATGGAAATTAAAATATTAAAAAATATTGTACAGACAAACAGTGATTTGCAGAAATGTTCGCGAAGCATTTATGATATTGTGAAAAAAGATGAAGCGAAAACATTTAATTTTTAAAATTTAACAAAAAAAATTATAGTTATCGAAAAATAAAAAAAAAATCTAAAATTTTTCCAAAAATATAATAAAATTTTCTGAAAATATATAAAATTAAAATAAAAAACCATTGAAAACGAAAAATAAAACTTAAAATTTATCGAAAAATAAAATAAAATTTAAAGCACGATTTATTTGACTCTTAATAGAGCCAATTTAAATGAAATTAAAAAAATGTAAATAAAAATTAAAGCTAAATTTAAAAAAAAAATACATTCAGTGATCAATGAAGAGAATTAAAAACGTGCTTTTGTCGCCGATTGGGCCAATTTTCCAAAAGATACAAAAAATAACATTTTAAATGGGCTTTAGCTTATTTTGCTGCTTTTTGGACCCGCTCATTTGCAGTTTAGCCGCCAACGCATAAATAAAAATCAATGTAATTTAAAATTAAATATTTAAGTATTTATACAGACATGTGTAATGCATATATATCCTAATTTCTATTGTAAACAATTGCGAACAAAAATTATTTATTTAAAAGCGAATATACATACAGACATTTTTTGTATAGAAGTATTGCAACCAATATATAAAAATTATAATAAAAGGACTGAAAAACAAACCAAAGTTTTTTGTGCGCAAAATTAAAGCATTTTTATTTAATTGTAAATATTTCATGCATTCACATACATAACTATTATTTATTTGTAAACTCAATTGCATTTGCCCCAATGTAAATAACTCAAAAAAGCATAATAATAATATTTAGGCGTATATATGCATACCATACCATTTTAGACATATATATACATACATATATAGTAAATATCGTACACTCATATTACACCAGCGCCATTTATATACATACATACATACATACATCTTTATACACCCAGTTGAAGTTATTGTGATTTTAATTATTTGTTATGCTGTTTACTTTCGTTTACATTTAATTTCGAATGAATTTTTCAAAAACAAAACTACTAAATTCCTAGTTAGTTTTAGCTAAACAACATTTTAATTGTAAAATTTTTTTAAATTGAATATTTGATGTTGTGTTGAATATTTACTGCAAAATAAACCAAAAAAGAAATCAGTGTTCTTTATTTGCCTAAACAATTTACAGCATGCTTAATGTAAATACAAATTACAAACATATTTATGTTGTTTCGATGTATTTTTTTTTTCTCAAACATTGTTATGAAGCAAAATTTTACACTTTAGCTGTCGCTTAAATATTTGTAATTGAATTGTACAGTATTTGTTGTAATGAAAATATAGAAGAAAATTTAAAAAAATAGCTAAAAACTGAATGTGCAAACACAAACTGCTACTAAACCAACAATGCAACCAAAACTAACAGCTTAACCAAATTTAATTAAAATAAAAAATAGGCGCCAAATGCATTGCACCGCGCAAAAAATAACATAAAAAAATATAATTACGCGACGCTCCATACATTTTATGCAAAAAAACACATTTGCGATATTTGCCATTCGCAATGACATAATACATGCCTACATCCCTACATACCAAACATACAAGCATACACAGCTCACTCTCTAACGGTTTTGCGCATACCACCAACATCCAAGCAACCCAACGCCAGCGACAACGCAAGCAGCTACATTGTTACAACATTTTTATCATCAAACAGCTCATATTTATGTCATAAACATACACAAAACTCAGTCTACAACAAATAAAGAACAGTTACAATAAATTATAGTTTACAAAAACAAAAACAAGAGAAGTCAAACGAAAGCGGAGCGCTTGAAAAGTGACAATAGCAAATAATGCCTAACAGCAGCATAAATCAATACAAGGATTTCAGTATTACAGTGACACTCAAACTTCCACCAAGCAGCAACATACATATATAACATACAACCATGACACCAAAATTTGCAAGTGTTTTATGCAAAATACATCTTTATAAAAACATATATTCATAACTCATATTTGCCGCACATTCCTGCCACACATTCCTTCATCGTGATGCGGCAACGGCGTCTCATTTCGCCAAATATCCATAAATCTGTCCACACCATTCGGTGTTTCAACGTGATTTTTTATATGGTCGTTCACCGTATATTTATTACACGTACACACATACATACATATATACACATACTCACATGTGTATTTGGAGTGGACCCAATCTGCCGAATGAAGTTATTCCGATTCACTGCATTAATGCGTTCACTGCATTTTATTCACAAATTCCCTTCAATTGAAGCTTCGCAGCAACTGCATATGTATGTGTGAGTACGTGTGTGGCGAAATGCAACTTTGTTTTTGTTTGTTTGTTGCAATTCGATACCTTTTCGAACGTTGAAAGCAAAAGTTAATTTACCTCGTTTTTTATGCTTTGCTTGTTTATATTCTCAATATTTTTCTTTCTTGCCATTGCAACACTTCGAAGCTCAGCATATTTTTGTTGTTGGCCGTTAAAGCTGGTCTCAAATATCAAAAAAAAAAAACTTAAAATTCAATATAAAGTCGTGAATAAATGGTATGTGGCATATATATATTGTATATACATACATATGTATGTGTAATATCGAATGCGCCTCCCGAATGAACGCGCTGAGTTCACGATTCACAGTCTTAGGTAATTCTTAAATTTGCTATGTACATATGTACATACATACATTTGTATATATGTATTTATAATATATGGAGTTTTAAATATTTTTGGAATAAATAGTTTAGAGTTCAATTCGGTTTAACATAAATCGTAAAGTAGAAACAAAAAGGGACAAGATGTCAAAATGTGGATCTATTGACTGTCAAAAAAGTCTTGCGGTATTTTTATTGAATTTTCAATTGTTCACAAAATTTTTTTTGATGACTCATGCCCAACTCTTGACCGATGCTACGSCTGCTACCATGCCGGTCTCTTTCGACCAATTCGGCGATTTTATCGCAATTTTCGGCGACAGGCCTTCCGGAGCGTGGCACATCTTCGACCACCTCTACACCAGAACGAAAACGTTGAAATCATCGTTGTGCGATTGCATTTTTGCCTTTATCGTAGTAGTACTGTAAAATATGCCGTATTTTCTCTTTATTTTGCTCCATGTTTGCGACGCTACAACTCACGAACTACTTAAAAGAAACGACAATCAATCAAAGACGTGTTAGCGCGTGAAATGAGCTTTCCAAAAAGGTATAGCATGACCCGATGCGACGAATAAAACTAGAACTACGCGGTCTCAGCGCCAACTACCGAAAATACCGCAAGACTTTTTTGACGACCTAATATTTACGATCCTATCGAAATAATTTCTGATATAATGATAAAAAAATAATCATCAATTGCTTAGCCAGGTTTAAACGCCCTCAAACACTGCTTCTTTAAGTTTAATCTCAAACTTTCGAGTTTCCATGAGCGTAGTTTATTGTAGACCATAAATACACAGTGGCTCTTTCATAATCTCTAGAAATCCAAATCTACACAGGTTAGGCTAAGTGAAGTATAAAGCCACGAAGAAAAACAACATATATGTACATATGTACTTCTGCTTGAGAAAGGCTGCATTGATCTGTAAACCTAAAGTTTGAATTGATGAAAGGCTCAATATGGTATGTACATATCCTCCCACCATAAGTTAGCACAAAGAAGACATGATCGTTGCTCTGCTCATGCTAGTCTTATTATTCATTTGTTTTTGCTAATGTTTCCTTTTCTGGAATTAGTGAAATACAAGGTCATAAAGAGCTTCCTAACTGCATTCTGCATTCTGAATTAAGAAAGTAATTACTTCATGGTAATTCATCACATTCCAATATACAGGGTTTGTCCGGAAAGTAATATAACTGCGTCGATTTAAAAAAATTTATTGAACCAATCGTTACAATTCTTTAAAAACTTTCAAAATAGGCTACTTATGCATCAATGCAGCGAAATTTCCAAGCATTGAAAGCGTCACGGAAGACATTCTCCAAAATAGCCTTGAGAGCTGAGATGCATGCAGCTTGGATCCCTTCTGTCGTCTCGAAATGCTCGGAAGATTGCCTTTTTGCCTCGGGATCATACGCAAGATCAATCAAAGATCGTCACCTGTAATTACGTTATTCAGAAATTGGGGGTCACTTTCACACATGTTCAAATTTTCTTCGCACACTTTCACTCGCCACAATTTCTGGTCGTCAGTGAGCACTTTTAGGATTATCTGCGCAGATTTACCGAGTTTTACACAAAATTTAATCGCGTACCTCTCTAACGAACGCTGCATTTTCGGCTTGCTCTACGTATAGAAACACGTCGAGCGAAAATGTTTGTCCTGACTCTCCAGGCGCTCGTAGACAAGTGACCGCTCGATCGTTCGCCCTCTACCTAATCCAGTCGGTTCGCGCACGATTCGAAGAACAGTCGAAAAAAAAATCAGTCCTATTACTTTCCGGGTAAACCCTATATGATTTTATGTAGCCTACTTGAGATAGTTCTTTAAAAATGCATTTATAATTATCTAGGCCAAGATATCCCATATCAGCAAGCATATTATCAATTATTTGATTAAAAAAGCGGTTTCGAATAAAATATTTTTTTCTCAAGCGAATAATCTCTATACGTAAGACTTTAAGACCCCACTGTAATTAAGGAAAAGACGACGAAACATATAAAATGACGCACTCTAGGTAATCTAATCTAAAATTATATAATTTGCCGGTACAGTGTATATCTTGGTTTTAGGCTAAAAATATTTCTCCGTGCGACATTTCGTTCTTATCTAGCACGTAACAGAATTTCAGTAAAATTTAACCGGACACACCCAACTTCGATTCGTTTCGCTACATTCTTCCATTATCTATTACATCTGTAAAAATTTGGCCAAAGTCTTTGCTCCAATAGCATATCTCCAAACTATAAGAACACAAAAAATCCCCTGAATTTATTTCCAAATCAAGAATTACATATTTTATTGCTGTCTTTATTGTTTATTTTACAATAAAACAATAGTACAAGTAATAACTTTCAATAAAGCAACATAACGAGCGCCTTGACCTTAGGCAATTTGACTTAACATTTATTCTCAAACTGTCATATTTGTCCGAATCGAACAGCTTTATGTTCATTTTAAATACTTAACAAATAAAACAACTTTTAAATGACATGCTTACACCCTTTTTAATTTACTTAAGTGCTCCTTATCGGCGACGGAATTAGGAGTAAAAGCCTCATTATTTCCAATCAAATCAAAAGTCAAATAATTCTTCCCAAGCGATGTTGCTCTTTTGACAGCCAAAACAATGCCAAGCAATGTGCATGTTGGCAACAACAATACACAAGCTGCTGCCACTTTGCCCATACTTATTCCTCGAAATATAGTAAATACACTCAATGCAAATGATTTTCGTTGATTTACGGAAATGATAATGCAACGAACTCGGTTGAGCACCAACGACGACGCACACTGGGGCATATGTGCGTATGTGGGGTGCAGAGTGGGGGAAGATGAGCGCACAATGTCGCTGTTGTTTATTATTGAATGACGATGTTGTAATCTGCTTAAAACTATGCACCTCCACACATACACATATGAAAGCATATTCATGCGTGTATGTATGGCAGGCATGGGAGTAGCAACTCCTCCTATAAGGCAACAGCAAAAGGAAAAAGAACACAAAACTATTGTATAATGATAAAAAACAATAGCAACAAACGAACTGGAATGGTAAATATTTAATCCTCGAAATTAAACTGTGAACTTTGTTGTTAATTAATTTAGAGAAATAGAAAAAAAAAACGAATGAAATCTTTGGCGTCTGGTTTGGTGCTCGAATGTAAGCTTTCTTATATGCTAGTGCATTCACTGTAAAAGTGCATTTGTTGTTGTTTCATATTATTGTGTCGTTAATGTTATTGGTGATGATATGTAAGTATGTGCGTGTGTGTGTGTGTTTCGAATGTTTTTGTTTTCATCTTCTCTACTTTCTTCGTGCTATCCGTTCAAGTGTTGTCTGTGTTGCAGTTGTCAGCTGCAGTCGGCGACGAATTTCTTGATAAGCTTATTGTTGAAAACCATCAAATAATGAGTAGAATAACAACAGCGGCAACAAACTCCAAAACAGTATCAATAATATCATCGGAAGACACAAAAAAAAAAAAAACCAAAAATTAAACAAAAAAACATATGTACATATGTATAAGTAAAGTATAGGAAATTGAAGAACAAAAACAAATAAAGCAAATATGTTTTAAGATCACAATAATTTCATCGGTGAATTGTTTGGAGAAACCAGATTAGCTCGATAAGTTTCTTATTTATACAAATACATACAAACATATGTATTTATTTACAGGCACCTTACACTCAGTCAGAAAGTTACTATATATTTTATATAATTTTATTAATTAAAAACGGTACATAAATTTTTTTTTTTTTTTTTTGGTATTTTTATAGAGGCTATCTTTCAGCAAAGTCTGTAAGAAATTTATAAAAAATCTTGAGTAGTAGAGTAGTATTTTTTATAGTGAACTTAAACCTGAAAAACCTTTTATGTCGATTTTATTTTGAATTCCGAAATATCAATCGTAGTACAGATTTGCTCTAATCTTTTCCTAATTTTGTTCCGAACTGAGTATTGCAAATATTTTCACACAAGTTCTTTCTGCAGCATTTTTCATAAAAAAACGGTAGTCTCAAAATATACACTTATGGAACTCGAACACTCATATCGACAACTTATTCATCTTAATGTTTCTTAATATTTCCGAATATCTAATAATAATTTGCTTTCTCTTTCGAAAAAGAAATTAAAACCAAGAAAGCTATATGATAAAAGGAAAGTTTCTCTTCTAAATTAAAATCACATMAAATATATTTTTAAGCAATATAATATTTAAATACTTTAATATTATTCAGGCTGAGTRTAGGGTATTTTTAAGCTTACATACTGTAATCTTACTGTAATACTGAAATCTTTCATCACTTTAAAAATCACCATTTCTTAAATCATCATCACGCTGAGCGCATTTTTACCAACAAAAAAACTAACAAAAAACAAACATTATTTTTCTTTTTCCACACATTTTTGGTTCGTTTTTCGTTCGCCGATCGAAAAAATCTAAAATTTTCCAATATAGTGACTCGACAGCAACAAGCGGTGAGATTAAAAATGCATTAAACGACGCCGCCGCCGCCGCCGTCGCCGCCACGCAAGGCAATGTCAATCTTCCCGTAGGAATCAGCGCCGATGGCAATGAGGAAGATGTGCGTCGTGGCGATAAATCGAAAAAGTTCGGGCGCAGCAAATCGAGCGATATCTTAAAAAAAGATGCTGTTGCCTTGCCCTACGATAAGGGGAAGAGCACACTGACACGCCTAAATTCCCTTAAACAATGGGGTCGCAATCGCTTCAAGTTTATGCAACGTGCTGAGACAGCAACGCCGTGCGGCAGCGATAGTGGCGCCCATGATATATCGGCATGCAGCAGCAGCAGCAATAGTTCGCAGCAACAAACCACGACGCCCGAGAAAGCAGAGCCCAACAGTGGTAATAGCAACATCAGCAATGCAACTAAGGCAGGTCAATCAACGCGTAGCGCCACAGGCGATATTGATGATGAATGCGTTGTGCATGATTTGGTGAGCCAGAAGAGCGAAGGTCGGTTTTCGCACGAACGAAAACCGTCATATTCGTCGTCGGAGAAGAGCATGAGTGTTAGTAGCAGTGGTCACCTTAAGGGTAAACTGCATCTGGCCACCTGTGGTAATGTGAAGTTGCGTGATACTTCATCGTTGAATCGTCAACGACGACTCGGTATCACCAACAACGGTGCATTGGGCGGCAAAGACGAGCAACCGCATTCGTCTAGCGGCAATTGGAGCGCCAGCTCTGAATCAGGGCGTGCTTCTATAGGTAGTGAAATCACTATACAACCCAAATCGAGCGCCTCCAACACATCGCTGAATGTATCAAGCTTTCATCCGGGTAGTGGACCGCCATCGTCTATGATGAGCCGACGCCGTTTCTTAAACACTTCCGCTTCGAGTAGTGTGACAAGCGAGGGTACCGCTACACCCGATTTACAAGTAGCCGATGGCTCATATCCAAATCATTTAGATGATGAAACAAGTTCGGCTTATTCATGCGACACAGAGGGTTACTACACCTCATTTCACATGGATAGCGGTTTGCGCACGCTGAAAGAGGAAGATCCGCCAATGACACCATTACAACACAATCAAATGTTGCATACGAGTAATTATTCTTTTGGCAGTCAGTCCAATCAGACCGTATTGACGGCGGAAAATGAATATGAACTGTTTGGCAAAGGCTCCACATCCACCACCACCAGCTCAGCGGGTACTGTCTGTACAACCCTCTTGGTAGGTGGCGAACAGAGCAGCCTAAATAGCGTCGGCCCAGATGTGCCCGAACGCATTAGCTCATTGGGTAAGTTGAACAAGAATAATCACAGCAATAGCGCAAGCACCAGCACGCTTGAACGCAGCTACTCCAGCAGCACAATAGGTAGCACTTTAGAACGCACTGGCACTATAAAACGCAATGTTAATGCCGGACTCAAATTAAATACCGCCGCCGATGCGGAGGATTTTGATGGCATAAAAACTAGTTTTGATACGCCCGAGTCGCAAGAAGAAGAATTTGATTTCGAGAAACGTATACGCCGACGCTCTGCGCAACCTTTGCCTGCGGTGGTCGCTATGTCCGAAGTAGAATGCTCCGAAAGTTCCGATTTGGAGGGTGTGGAACGTATTGAACGCATAAAACAGAAGACTGCCATTAACGTAAAGCGCATACCGTCCATGTGTATCATAACACCAACCACTAGCGATGACGAGAACCAAAGCAGAGATGGCGGCGATGGCGATGCCGATGAAGCTTACGATCCAGACCGCACTTTAACACCACAAAGCTCGCCACGTTCGAACGCAACGGCAAAGGCAGAAACCGCCCTTAATGTGGAAATAAACGAAGTTACCGGCTATTGCACTGTGGATGCCGAGGACACTTCGAATAAAGTAACGGAAGCGCCACTCACCCCCACCAAGGGTGACAAAGACCACAATCTAAATGTGCTCAAACGTAATTCCAATTATGCATTCAACATGTTCGAAAAATTAAAGGTCGTACTGCCAAGTATTAAACGTTCGCCAAGCAAAAGCTCGCAACCCGAGAGTGTGGTCGACGATGATGAGCTATACGATACAGCCGGTGAGTATGTGACCATTGCAGATATTAGCAACAACAATCGTCACAAACAAATGTCAGCCCAGAAGGCAGTGGGTGCTAGTAGTCTTGGAATCTACTATTCCAATGACATAGTTCGACGCAAGTTCGACATGGCCTCCGCTTCCGCCGATGCCGCAACGAAGGCTAACGAGGCAGCTGCAGCGACTGTAGAGGCTAGAAAGCGTGAGACCGAGTACGTTTCATTGAATGAGCTGCCGCAGCATTTGCGTAAAGTTGGCAGCAGCTTATACAGCAGCAGTACTGCATTGAGTGCAACAGCCAATGAAATTACCGATGACAATGCAAGCCAACAAGAGATGAAACAAGCAACAACAACAACAGCGCTCATGCACTGCGCAGAATCCGCACAACAAAGGAAATCAGTTGTTGAGTCCGCCGTGCCCATGTATGCCGAAATCAGCGAAATACGAGAGCAGTCTTTAGTCTCTCCGCTAACGCAACACAAGGGTGCTCGCGTCCGTCTAAATTCACAGGGCAAAATTATTTACGAATCCGACAGCCTTAAGCGACGCAAGGGCGCACACACAACATTCGCACCTGGACCATATGTAAAGGAAACTGAAAGTGCGCTGCCCGAAATCATAAGCGTCAATGCACAAACACACACGCACCCGCTACACGCGACGCAATTGCAAGCCCAATCTCAGTCGCAGTCTCAATTGAGCAGTGAAAGTGCAAACGCGACGAAAACGCATATTACCGCAACGCCAAAAACAACAGCGGCCAAATTACTGTTACTAAATGGTGGTGTAGCGGCGAACCGAAAAATCGCCAATGTGCGTCCCATTGTTGCCAAATCACCATTAACATTGGCCAGACAACAGCAACCGCAAGCAACACAGCCGAATTATACCGGACAGCTAGCTAATAATCCAGCAAATATGTCCTATTCGTCTGCCTTGTATGAGGAACCGCATGCCGCACTGGCGTACAGCAGCAGTTACCAGGACAACAAAAATATGCTGGCCAATAATACGAATCCATTCTTCCAACCCAATATCATTACACAGCACGCCGCAACACCGGCGACAGCGCTCATGATGATGCCCTCACCATCGACCAAGTCCACTTCGTCCACGGGCTCCACCATATCGTCGAGCGCATCCACGAATACCAGCAGCGGCACATCGAGCGCATCCTCCGCCAAGGAAGAAGGTAAGCAAATTTTGATCACCACTACTGTCAGAAAACCCAATACGCATAATAGTTGTACAAATACCACCATAATCCATACACCAACCGAACCAAAAAATAATAATACCACCCAACAACCCAAAGCTAGTGATGTAAATAATACTGTACGCTTACAACAAATTATATGGACAGCCGAAACTGACATTACCGACAGGGAAATTGGTGAAAGTTTCAAAAGTTCTATGCTTAAAAGTGATGCAGACACAAACCCTTGCATTGCCAATGTTGTACCTGGTGAAAAGTCGACAGAAAATATTTCATTTTTAAGAGCAGAAAGTGAATCCCAAAGCCAACCCTTAGAACAACCGCCGCACTATGATGTGCCCAAGGTGGTGGTGGAAAATCACAAATCAATGGCCCCCACACGTCTGTCGTCTAACGATATGCCTCCACCACTGCCGCCTAGGGGGAAAGCGCAAATAAATGGCATAGCAGATGCTCGTAATGCATTTCCGTCTGTTGCCGTGACGCAGTCGTCGCAAGTACATGCCACACACACGCCTCCACCCCAGCCGCTGTGCACAATCCCCACCAGCCACTCTAGTTACACATCCCGCTTGGGTGACGATGTTGTTGATTTTGGCGTACCCCAAGTCGCAAGTACGCACTGTAGTAAACGAATATCGATTTCTTCAACTGCTGACCCAATTGCTGCAACGCAGCACTTTTCCATTTCGACTGATGCAGTCGTAGACGCCGCAGTACCAGCGCCAACGCCATTGACATCCACGCCCGTACAACGTCGTCAGCTAAAGCGCAATAACAGCTATCGCCTGGCGAACGATGAGGTGAAGTTGGATACGAACAAAGAGAACCTTCTGATTTATGCGGAAGACAGCGTTGCGCTAACATTAACAAAAGCCACTTTCATGCCGCCCACACAGCATAACAAAAGCCAACAATATAATGGTAACAATAACAACAACAATAGTCAGAACAATTCGCATACATTGCCGCATGCATCAGGTGCGATGAAATTTAAAAACACCAACAATTTGCATAACAAATCGACAGACAATGGTGAGAAGGGCAATGGCCAACGAAAAATGACCAAGTCTTTTGAACGTTTGGTGGATGAGTTCTCATTGTCCACCACTTCGATTGACTCCTCGTATTTACGCAATAAATCATTGGAGAATTTCGATGATTCACCATCAATATTGAACAATAATGTTGGTGAGCATAAAATGGAGCGTTCCGAAGCAGAAGACTCGGATAGTGAGCCTGAGCTGGAGTTGTCACCACCGCCATCGCATACCAAGTTCCACAAGTCTTTTATTGACAGTGTCTTATTGAAACCATTTAAAGTCGTGCGACCCACCGATGAGAATGACATGCGAAGACGTAGAATTTTACAGAAATTTGAGGTTACCGAAATTTGGTAGAATGGAAAAAGAGCTAGATTAGGTATTAAGTATCCACTGTCTGTGGTAAGCTTCACGTAAGAATATAGGAACTGCACGTGCTTCCTTAGCCTCAAGTTCATTTGAAAATCCTTCACACCCAAGTAGTGTCCTTAAAAGCTTTAGTCTTTCTTCGTGTTCGCATGTTTTTAATTGCCTTGCTTGAGCGCATAATGAACTTGTCCCAACCGGAAAAGCCACCCAAACATATTTACATATTCATATGCAAATGTGAGCGTATTTGTTAGTTCACACTCGCAGTTTAAAATACCCTTAAGTGCGCCCATGTACGTGACCGCCCACAATAGGCGTTTGCACTTACGCAAATATTTTTTTGCGTCCGCACCGATGTGCACTAGTTGCAAGGCAAGGCTAAGACAAAAGCTACTATTGTCTACTTGATATCCACAGCTTAGTCCAACACCCACCCGTGTTGTAATTAACAAACTTGCAAAATTGTCGTCTTTTCGTCTTTTGCTTTGTCTACGATAATCGCTTATCTTGCGACTTTCAAGTATGATTCTAAACTTGACCTTTTTGCCACTGACCCAAACCACCATACAGCCTATTCATCTCACCCACTCTCTTTGTTATAAAAGCCGTTACGTTACACTATAAGTGAGAGCTCTTTTGTAATTCGCCTATCTCGATTATTTCATTTTACATGATTGCTTTGCCTTTTTTCCCCTTTTTTTGCTTTTTCAATTAACACCAGACTTAGGTGTACTCTTAGGATGAGCATTACAATGTGGTGTCGATTGCTTTAAGAAGCTTATGAAAGACAAGTCTACACGTTGAAAAATTCTCTAAAAAACAAGTGCGGTAAATTTCTCTATCGGTACATAACGGAGAGGTTTTTTCTAAAGAAAAATCCGGGGTAAATAATCAAAACATTTTTTATCTTGGGATAAACCTTCATAGAAAACACAAATATTTCCATTATTAATGGGATATGATCCGATTTCCAGATCTGCTTCTTCTGCCTCACAGAATCAGATTTGGATATTTGTTAACCAAGTTTTCCTAATTCTTATTGACAATAATTCTACTAACGAATAGTTTGCTCGAGATGTCCCTTCAAGATCTAAATTACATAAAGGATTATGCAAACACGGGTACTTCTAATTGTCAAACCGCAGCTTTAAGATGGTAGAGACTTTAATATTATCTAACTCAACTTATATGACTATATCAGGCATATACTATTCAAGATGTCAAAACATTACAAACAGTATATCCTTAAATTCCGGTTCAAAAATCACACTACTGTTATGTACACCGTTGATTTAAATGGTAGTTCAAGCCGTCTCGAAATCCTTAGAATGGAAGATGCATTATATTTTTTCGAAGAATGTAGTCATATTTCAATAATTTATATATTTTCTCTTTTGTCATAATAATTTAATTTCGCTAATAAGTATGCTAATGTATTTCCACTCCATAAAGTTCCACATAAGTTTGTTGCCTACATTTCGGCGCTTGTCATAATAATGGGCTTGCGCTAAAAGATAAAAGATAAAAGATAAACTGTTTGAAGTACCCAGCTTCTGTATATCTTAGGTGGGGTTTGGATCTGAGTTTTTAAAATAAATAAAATTAAAATTTTAAATCATATTTTTTACAGATTAAAAATGTAAACGTTATGTTCTTAATAATAATATAAATTGATTTATACCATTAAAGCTTGTTCGAATCGGTTAATAAAAGGTTCCTATCTTCTTAGTTACACACCATTTGTAAAAGCTAGCGCTCTCTACTTTAGTTTTCTCGCACATCTCTCTGCCGTGTGCGGTCATATCCTGTTATCCAGACAGTCAATTGACTAGTGAAGTCGGTGCTGTTAAGTGGTCTTCTTCAATATTATCGTAAGCTAGCATGAGCCCACACTTTCAGTTAGATTTGTATGTATGATTGCTTCGTATGCCTCTTATTCTCCTACTAACTCGCTGAGGCATTTTATGATGCCTTCGTGTTTATATTTTACCCGCATACTTAATATTAATATCTATGAGAGGGTCTACATATAAACATATTTAAGTGTGTGTGTGTGTGTTCACATATAAGGTTAGCAAAACTAAAAGTGTTTTCTTAACACTAAAACATCAGAAATTCTCGCGCGTAAAGCTCACGAACAGACACACGCGAGCATAACCAAGCAATGACAGTTTATTTTGAAAAGGTTATGCGGTTGTGGTTATGAGACTTCATCAGTCACCACATCAAGTAGGAGTAAAGGCAGCATAAATGCAGACAGGCAGAGATAGGCCGTAGGAAAAAGTGAAGGCCTGCCGCCGGTCGTTGAATGCTTACTCCATTGGCAACTGTTGGATGCGGCACAGTAGGTGATTAATTTGTTTGCTTTTATATGCAATACATACACACATATATAAGTGTATACTATATGTAAATGTGTATGTGTGGTGGCATAAGTTTTAAAAGCAAAACGCTGTCATCGATCTTTTTGCAACAAGCAAACATTGCAGCGGAAGTTTAGCACCTACACATGCACTGGTGTATATATGTTGTTTGCCTGTGTTATATTTATATACCAGCGTTTGCACTTAGCACAAGGATTTTGAAATTATGAGCACCTACAAGTCTATTTATTGTTTGCTTCCACAATAATTTTAACTCGCAAGCAAATAAAAGTTGAAAGAAATTATAGAGGCGCATATGCAAGCAACAAAGTCAGCGCTTTTTCAACGCTTAAACGGGGCTAAACAAACACGCAACATTCATATACACATAGTTACTTAATTTTACCGTATTTTATTTACTTATGCAACAAGTTAATTAATCTAGCCGCAGCCATTGAAATACGCTGATCGAGGCGCGTTGTTGCATGCCACTTATTGCGGTTAGTTGCAATTCGATTGCTATTAACGTTTCCAGTTGGCTTTAATTTCATTTGGTTGCTGTAAGTGGCAACTAGCCGTTAATTATTTGGAGGATTTTAGCAGTTTAGTGGTGCCAACTACTTTGTACATATTGATTCTGTTAATGGAGGGCATTTAACCAAATTGTCAGATAGTAAATAGATTTGATTGAATAACCTTCCTCACTTATTTTAAATGCTGATATGTTTGCTTTATTACCTACAGTTTTCAAAAGTAAAATGGCTTAATAGGCACTGCAATGTTTCCACGAATTTTACTAACTTTAGCAACTGTGTGGATTTAGTAATGCCGGTTCACACTTCCATAAAGAAACTCTTGACTTGATATCTAAAACAAAAATCATATAGAGCACACGTTTTTTGAATAATGGGTTCTGGCAGAAAATTTCAAACCACCGAATAATTCTGATTATAAAGTCCCTTATCCATTTAACATATACTATTATGAATAGAAAGATAAACACCGTTTGATTTTTAAGAAGGAACGTTTTAAAAAAACTATTTAGTGAAGGAAACTAGCAAAAATAGCTCTCAAAAAGTCTATAATTGCAAAAAAAATTGTACAATTTTCGAAGTCAAGAAAATATTCTATTATTTAAATAATCTACATTTTTTCAAAAATAAAGTTCATTGCAAATGACCAATTCTTCGTAATTTCTGCTTTTTTATATTTTGGATAAAAGATCGATGGAAGTGAAAGCCGGTTGATTATTATTATGCAAAAGTTTTGTTTTCTAGCCAAATGGCGCCTTTTTGTCTGCAATCGAATAGAAGCCCAAAAATTCGGCATAGCAGAACCGCCAGACTGCTCGGCCCTTATCCACTTGGTCGATCTATATATCAAAAAACGATTACCATCATATAGACAGCCGATAGCAAATTCGTACAATTTTGTCAATTTATTGTCCAAGGTTTTCAGTTTTCTAAAATCTACAAACTCGCTTGCTTCCACACGTCGGCAATATAAGACTGTTATGAATATGTAACAAAAAAGTACCCAGAAATAAAACACATAATATTTTATTATGCATCAATATTTATTTTGTCGCCCTCAAAGTAATCCCCACCGGAGGTAATAAATACACTTATGCCAAGGATTTTTTCAGTCCTCAAAGCACTTTTCATAAGCACTTGTTGGGATGGCTTTCAGTTCCTTTACCGAATTTTGTTGTACCTCTTCGATCTTCGACTGAAAACGAGTTCCATTGCCGATGAGTGTTGACTAGTTTGCATACCAATCTCATAAATCCATGTCTTATCGGCAGTTATAATGTTCTCCATGAATGTGCGATCAAAATTCGAACGATCAAGCATGCCATACCTGTTCACGGTACTCTTTATGAAAAGAATTCACCTTCGGAATGAGTCAAGCAAGAACGCCTTTCATACCCAAAATATCCACCAAAATCACTCAAACGGATTCGCAAGAGATGTAGAACTCTCTAACACTTGAATGATGAATTTTAAGCACAATATTTTTCACGTTTTTAATATTTTTTATCATTTGAAGAGGTCGACTGTCATTCCGAACGGGGCATGTCTGCAACTATTTCTCTACCGTCTTTGAAGGTTTGTGTTTTTGATAAAACTGAATTACTGATTCGTAATGATTCCGGAGACAAAATTCGGTTAGAAATACAAAATTTGAGTCAAATTCTTTCGTCCGTCGTTGAATGGCGGAGAAAAATTTTGCTTTCTCCACTAAAATTTTTCAAAAGCCGATATGGAAAATGAAGTTGAGCCAAGCCTTAAAGGCAGTATGCAGAAACAACTTAAATTGTTGTTTAGGAACTTTAGAGTTGAACCCTTTATAATTGTATTCATGGACCATATTTTTTAATATTTTAAAAATATTCAAAGAAAATTTTTGCAGAGAAAATAATCTTACGTAGATAAGAAGATAGAAACATAACCTATTTCCCACTTTGGACAATTGACTGGAAGCCATTTGCATACAAACTAACTTGCATTTGTACATAAAAATCACAATATTATAAAAGACGAGTTTCGTCAACTTTTTACTAAATATTACACTCATTGCACATAAAATGTTTATTATAAAAACTTTTTTGTTTTACAAAATAATTTTTTTATAAAAACTTTTTTGTTTTACAAAATCAAATTTTTTATCTAACGCTTAAAGCCTGTTATACCCCACATAAATTTTCGTTTTTTTCTGCAAACAATTAAGTACGTTTTTATTTGTTTCCGCATTCATATGTTTTATTTTAATGCCAATCTCCAACATGACTGTAAGCCTAGATAAAAATATGCACTGTTTGTTTGTGTTAATAATGGATCTATCTACATAAGTGTATGTGTTAATAAATAACTGCAATGTGTAACTAATATGTCTAATATAATTAAGTTTTTTATTTTTTTATAATGCATCCAAAATTTCGAAATTTTATTCAACAACCAAATGAATTTACGATTATTGTAATAACTGCACTTAAAATTAACACAAAAAAATTTTAATAATTACATTTACAATAGAAAATCATATAATATTAAGAACATCCATACATACATACTTATCTTTTATATGTTAATTCAAGTTTTTTGCACTAAATATTTCTTATGAGAATTAAGCATTGTTTTTGTTTTTTTTTGCATTGAAAAGTTAAATGAAACTGTTTTTTATAAGGAAAACTAAAATTAAAATTTAAGACAGGTTATTATGGGCACTAATTTTTCAAGTGCTAATTTTTCTAAACATTTACACATAACTAAATTGAGTTCTAGCATCTCTAATTCCATATCAAATAAATCGTGCAAAAGGCTTCTATTACTTCATTTATGCATCGCAGTGTATGTGTAGTAGTAGTTGGTTTTTTTGCTATTTTAACTTTCCGCACATGCAACCCTATTTACTAATTTCCCACTTGCCGCAGAATTTTTTGGTCTAACTCGCATTTCGGTAGCTTGAAAAATTAGTGTCCATCCCGCTTAGCCATTTAATGTTCAATAATGTTTTGTGTTTTTGTTGTGCTATTAATATGCCTATTGTTGTAATTTTTATTTCTTATCATTATGTCATACATATGTATGTAAATTATTGTGTACGTACGGTTGTGTAAGTATCTTTTGTTCACTAATTGTAAGCCAAAAGTCTAAGTGGCATCGATGCTCAAGCCACCGCTGAAAGTTTTTATATTAATTTTTATTTAATAGTTATTTTTGTTAAGCAAATGGTTAACAACGTAAGTATATCTTTGAAATGTTTGTTCAACTCGATTTAAGCTGTTTCACTTGCCAATGTTTTCAATAAAAAATGCACAAAATCATTATGTTACATCATATAATTATTGGGTGTATATTTTTACTCATTCGAGGGGTTCATAATATTTGGAATTGGTATAATCCTCATATCCCACCATTTTTTATTATTGAAGGTATTTTTGTATAGCTATGTATGTCTTGAACAATGTACATATATATTATTAAATTTATATATAACGAGGATGTCAAACTTCAAATTGTTGGGTTTTGGAAGCATTCGTATTTTTTGGTTAAATTTAGCTAATCGCATTACATGAATTTCGAGTCACAAATGAAAATTAAATTTGTACATATGCATATATTACCAATAAATTTCTGAGAATATCTTTTAAAATACATTTTATTGTTGTTATGATCGTTGAATCTATCCAAATACTGCAATGAATCATTTTGTCTCTTGATCCCTTTCAATAAAATGATTACCAAAGTTGTTTCAACGAGAAAAAGTTAGGTTTAAGAGGCTACAGTTAAAAGACTTTCGGTACATCAAACAGGTATCAGTATTTTGAAATATTTTCAAATGAAGAATGTACTGTAGTTAGATCAAAGCTGCACAAAACGGAGTTACCACCTGTTTAGTTAAAATCATATACTTCCAATTCAGAGTTCATGTACAGATAGATCTCGAAGTCAGTTGTTTTTTTGTTTTGTCTGTCAAACTTTTTTCGGTACTTTGAATAAACGTCAAATACTAAATCTAGTTTTGAACAGATTCCAAAGAGCTTTAGCGTTCTATCACTTTAGGTTCAATAATACTCAAATAACGGGGTTTTCAATAAGGAGTCTACTAAAGTGGATCGATGGGGACAGCAAACAACGCCATATTTTCCCCGCTCTTTTGACATTTCTCTTCAATAAGATTTGCCATTTCTCATGGAAAGTTGGATCGCATATCCAACAACGAGTCGACTATTATTAAAATTTACTACCGAAATTCAGAGACAGTGGCCTCAATTTAAAGATCAACAATTGAGCGTCTAGGGAAAAATTTAATCCACCGACACAAAACGTTCACGTGGCAGTGAGACAAATAAGTGCCTATAGTGTCGAGTGTTGTCGCTAGCGCATCAATGGAGGAAAACCCGAATCAGACTTTCGCACGTCGCTCTCAAGCGTTGGGCATCTCTGTGTGGCGAATTTTGCGAAAAGATCTTGACCCACATGCTTACAAGATCAAATTGACGCAATCGTTAATTGGGCTGAACAACAATTTGAAAATTATCCGGATTTTCATCGAAAAATCCTCTGCAGCGATTTCTGGCTGAATGGCTTCGTCAAGCCGTATTGCTTCTGTGAGGATCAAGGCCGGCACGTAACTGTGAATGAGAATCGCTACCGCTAAATGATAAACGAATATTTTTGTCCAAAATTGGATAATATGGTTTTGGATAATATGTGGCTCTAACAGTTCAAGCCCGCTAGCGAATGACACAAACGATTTATTGAAAACCAAGTTTGGAGAACGTGTTATCTCACTAAATGGACCAGTTAATTGGCCGCCTCATTCGTGCGATTTGACGCCCTTAGACTATTTCCTACGGGTCTACGTCAAGTATATGATCTATGTCAAAAAGTTAACGACGATTGATGAACTTCGTACGAATATTAAACTTGAAATTGCAGCCGGATCGCCCGATTTATGATCATCGTCGTCGAAAATTGGGTTAAGCGTCTGCATTCGTTGGTATCCCAAACCCATTTTCTTTTATTAAACCAAAAAAAAAAATTGTTGCACTCTTATTGAAACTAAAAATGTATTAATTACCAAAAAACCAAGCGCCTCAGTGTCCTATCCTTTTAAGGTCGATAATACCGAAATATTTGGGTCTAATAAATCAACCATTTTAAATCTTGTAACTATCAATTTCTAGCACATATCATACCTAGAAACTTTGTACAAGTATCAGTCTTGATCATCGCAACCAAAGCACTTTTGAAACATATATTAAAACTCGAAAGCTCGTTATATTACATATATAACGCAAACAGTTAGTAATATTAGAACTTTCATAATAACTCGTTCGTCAAAATAGGTTTTTAGATTTAATTAGTTAGGTTCGGTGTTTCACCGAGCTTCTGCCTCTATTTGGCTTAGAGTTATTCAGCAGAGGTGGCGCAAGTTTATTTTCAAATTTTTCGTATCTAACGAAAGCCATATTAGATTGTAACCTTGGCAATATAAAAACAAATTTGATTTAAAGTGAATTTACCGTTAGTGGACTACATATTAAAAAGTAAAGACCTTCTTTATTTTTCTTCGAAACTTAGAATTATAATTTAGCCTGCCAAGCATTTGCGGTTAAAAATAATCCTAAGATATCTAAGACGATTTTGTGATCCAATTTCGCACACTTGGTCTCAATGGACTGCTTTGGTCTAAACTAGCTGTAAATATCACCATTCATAATGTAAATAACAAAATAAGAAACACGGATAAGTTAACAACACACTCCGCCAAAGCGCACTATTTTAAGCATGTTCCACTGGGTCAAGTATGACACACCTTTTTCTAGACAAGCTCTGAGTAAGTACATTTCCCATTTCTATATTGTGTTCGGTTTATTTGCAAATATTTTAATTAATTTTTGTATGCTTTAGTAGAAATATTTTACTAAAACGATATAACAGTTTTGTTTAAATTACAATTACTAATATTTCAAACATAAACCATTTGAAACCTGGGTTACTGGCTGAGCTCTTTTTATATTCCCTACACAATTCGTAATTCTTGTTGCTAAAGCGCTTAATATTTTTTATTTGATCATCGAATATTTTTTTTTCATTTTCTTCGCAGGTTATCAACGTTTCTATAGGACGAGAGATCAACAACAACCACTGCCACAACCGCCAGTTGATTCGGAAGCACATTCAACGATGGAGGCGACGACGCCCTTCCAGCGCAACACACCCATCTACTGGACGCTACAGAATCGTAAGCAACAAAAACCGCCGCCAAGTAATGTCACCTGTCGCGACGATCTCTATGCGACGCCCATAAAACGCTCCGAACGTGTGGCACGCGCAGCAGCGGCCGCAGCGCAAAATGGTGCGAATGGTTTGAATGGCGCGAGCAACCTATCGCCTATAGTACCACGCAATCGTAACGGTTTTCAAACATCTACACCTTCGCGAGGCGACGATGCCGCACTGGCTGCGCTGAATAATTCGCCCTGTCGCCAACCGCTGAGCCGCAATCCGAATTGGGCTGACGATAATTCGCCGGAGCGCTATAACACTTGTTCGGATCGCATCGGTCATAGTAAGACAAGTTTGTTGGACTTCAAAAAGCTTTTGCTAGCGAAATCGGCCAAAACGAGTCCGGTGCAACGAAAGCTCTCGGCTGTGGAGCTATTGAAGAAAACGAGTCCGGCTAATACAGCAACAGCGGAAACAACACCAGTTAATAAAGTGGGTGGCGCACTCAGCGGTACGCAGACGTTGAATAGCAGCATGAAGTTGCTGGACCTAAGCGGCTCGCCCAAAACTTTTGCCAATCGACGCATGTTGCGGCAAGGTCAATTCGGCTCGCCATCTAAAAGTTTTGCGCCCAAACTGAAGAGTGCCACCGGTGGTGGTCTAGCAAATACGGTGCAGCGCACCAACATCATGTCCACCACCATACCGGAGGTCAACAGCGAGGAAGATCATTCCAGCACAGCGTCGAGCACGAACAGCTCGAACGCCAGTAATGACAAGGAACCGGCGACGCCGCTCACAGCGGTCAACACGTCCGAAAGCATTAATAGTCGCGCTTATGATTTGAAGCGTAACTTCTTCCTACAAACGGAGGAAAACAATTTCATGCGTGGCGAAATGAAGACGACGTTCGGCAGGAGTAATAACGTGGCGTCGGCAACAACGTATGCGCCAGCGCCAATAGCGTCAGTGGCTGCGGGCACAGCCTTAACAAATAACAAATACTACGGTGGGCAGCAGTTGAGCGCCGCTAACGGTAGTCCCTTAAGGGCAACCATGAATTACGAAGGCAATCGTCACTTCACAACGCCAACGCCGGGAGCTACGCTGACGCCGCCGCCAACAGCGCCTGCAACGCATATGCCGGCACTGGAGACGGCGCTCTAAGCGCAGGCACGCCCACAACTTGCACTGATGCCGACATGCAGTTATAGGAAACGAACGAAAGCAATTTCGAAAACAATTAACGAACGTTCAACGTATTTTTTTTTTTTGTGTACACTTCGTAACGCTTGAAGGTGCCGAAAACGACGCGAAAGGACAAACAGCGGAGGATAGCTGCAATAGTGTGACGCTAAATGCTTGTTGCCAATTTTCGAAATATTAAATTATATGTTTTACACACACACACGCAAACATACTTTACCGAATGCACATTTACAGTTACAGTTATAAAATTGAAAAGCGCTAATTGCATACGCCTCGGCGCTGACGCATATTCATTAGTAATCAATTGCATATTTACAATGCAACAACAAAAACGAAAACGTTTAGTATTACAGCGACATATGCATTTAGGAATAAACCAACAAACAAATATATACTATATACATACAAACATATTGCATATGAATGCATTTAAATACAGGTATTGATAGCACTTTACAGAGCCATATTTGAGAACCGCACTTACACGAAAAACAAAACTTTACATAGCAGAGTATATAAAAATAAACAAAGCATACTTTTAGGCGTTTAGCATTTGCAATGAAAAAATAAGCACTCTAAGCACACATACATATAAATATATATATATTGATAACCGTATTGCCGCGCGTAAACGCTTGGAATTCGCAAACAAAATTAATGGAATTAAATTTTAACAACAAAAACAAAAACAAAAACAAAGCTACACAAGTATTTCAAATGCCAACAAACACACACAATCTAACTTTCTATGCAAAACTTATGCTTCGATTTTTGAAGCACACAGCCGCCAGCTAAATGTTAAGAAATCTCCAAATACATAGATGTATTATGACAAGCATAACGACATAACGGCCCATTTAAGTGTATGTATGCATGTCCTGGCATCGCTGGCCACACATCTAACTGATAACACTTATTTATATTGTATATTTATTCTATGGCATAAGAAGCAAAACAAATTAAGAAAAAAGCAAAAAAAGAAATACTTTCAATTCCTAAACGCTGCAACAATTGCCTTTTCTCTTCGGTTAAATTTAAAATGAGGAAATAAATATAAAATAATAATAATAAATGTTTAATTAATTAAATTAGTTTGGCTATATTTACAACAAAAGCAAAATATCAATTTTAATCGAAAGATAACAGTAATTATTGCAAATATTAATTGACATACATACATATACACATATGCCTATATATAGATAGGTAACTAATTGTAAACATTCACTTTCCGCTAATAATTAATTATAAGTTTTTAAATTTGACAAACAATAATTTATTGCTATTTATTTATAGTTTTTCTTTTAGTTTACAAAAATGGTTTCAAATTTAGCGAATAATTTTTAAAGCAAAGCAAATAATATATAAAATAAAGCAATGCATAAAAGAGGAATAATAAGCAAATATACAATGCAAAAATATATATATATATTATAAAGAAAATATAATGTGTTTCGTTTTTTTTAGAACCGTGGTTTATTTTTGTGACAACTATTCAAGCAATGCTTGCAGGAAAGTTAGACTAAGTGTCATCGAAATGATCTAAGGATACGTTGCTTTATATATTTCGACATTAGAGAACAAAAACAAATATTAATAATCGAAGATATCGTTATTGTTTTTCAGAATATTTTTCATTGAGATCTAACGGCCGATCGAAGTAGAGGTACTTTTTTCAATAGACTTTTTTTGGCAGATCACGCGTGAGTGGTGTCAAGCTGTCATGTTCCTTTTGTTCAGTATTGTTTGGGATTTCATCATGAAAAGACTTACACCTGAACAACGTTTGGAAATTGTTCAACTTTATTACGAAAATGCATGTTCTGTAAAAAAATGTATTTCGTGCGCTGAACTCATGGTCAACATATGCGGCCTACTGTGCCTCTACTCGCAACACCATTATTAAACTTGAGACCCACCCACCATTCATTATTGGATAATATTCGGCCGAATGGATCGATCACGTCCAGCACGCAGTGAAGAAAATATAGCAACCGTAACTGAGAGTGTGCACGAACATCATGTAGAGTCGTTTCAGCGTCGTTTCTGCGTCGTTCGCAGCAGCTCGGGCTGAAGTATGGAACGACTTGGCGCATTTTACGCCGAGATCTTAAATTGCAAGCGTACAAAGTACAGCTTGTGCAAGAATGCAACGCTCCATATTTCTTCGAGACTTGTGCAGTTGAGAATGTATCCGTCAATGGTGACCGTTATCGCGCCATTGCAGCAAGTAATCTCGACGACATTTGCTTTCAACAAGACGGCGGCATTTCCCACACATCGCAACAATCCATGGATTTTTGAGAGAACACTTCGATGGCCGATTGGCCTCCAAGACCATGTGATATCACTCCGTAAACTTTATGCGAACAATACAGTTTCGATTCAGATATTGGGGCAAACATTACGCGGCAGTTACCAGCCGAAATGCTCGAACGATGGACCATCTGAGACGAAGCCGCGGTCAAAACTTGAAAGAGATAATCTTCCAAAACCTTCCTCCTTTCGAATGACAGTACACATTTCCCGTTAAATTTTGAATTTTGTTTTTTTTCTAAAAAACTAGGGAACCTCGAAATGGATCACACTTTATACATATAAATTTCCATGCATTTGGAAAACATTTTTGCCACTCTGATTAAGGTACCTTCAAAACATGCGTACCGAATTTTCGAAAAACCTTGATCTCTTTGTCTATCTTTTACGTATTTCTTGAAATACAGTCGACTGTCCCTTACTTTCGGACGCATACGCGTAAATCCACTTTTCATCATCTGTCACGATTTCACAATCATATTTTGAAAGATCGTTATCGTATCGAGCCTTTTTATGAGCAATAGTCAAAGTGTGTGGGTTCCAAATGCCTCTAGTTGTCTCCATCTCACGATAGGGCACATAACGATCGCGTACTAGCATCAACAGTTTCCGGAAGAACAACTGATTTTGGACAATCTTCACGAAATTCGTCTTGGAATGATCTACGATCTCGATTGAATTCACCATACCATCGATAAAAACTGATCATTGATGAAGTTACATCGCTACAAATTTAATTGCGTTGATCGACGAACTGTTGGCGAAAGTTGTAACAAACAATCTCGAGAATATATTTGCGATTTAATTCCATTTTTTGGGGAAGATAAATATTTCGAGTTACTGTAAACAACACAAATAGCGGTGGTATGTTAAGACGTTGTCAAACTTGATGATCAAGTTCTCAGATTGCAACGCTAAGGTTGCCAAAACCGGAAATATAAAATGTTATCTACGTAGATATCCAGGGTATATTAAGTCTGTCTCGAAGATTGTAACACTCAAAAGAAAGCGTTGGAGACCCTATAAAAGTGATCAACGTGACGAGCGGAGTCAATTTAGCCACATTCGTCTATACATATGTACATATATCCATATGTGAAGCTGCCTCTCAATTTTAGAGATATCGATACCCCAACCAATCCAAATAAAGTTCTCGTGTGAAAACTTTTTTATGTGACAAGATATCTTTATGAAATTTGGTACGAATCTTATACTGACGCTCTAATCCGGTAAATGATACGCACATGTAATACTAGTCAAAGCAAATTTCAAAAAATAATATTCTGATAGCAAAATCGCATTTATTGGAAGTAATAAAATTTCACACGGAAAATGTTGTATAAAAGTCTACCTAAACACGATTGTACGCTTAACAAATTGTAGGTACAACGCATAAGTTTACAAAAAAGAATGCATAAGAGTTATCGAAATGTACAAATAAATTCAAGTGTGGCTATATAGATATTAGCACCGAGTTGTACAACTATATATAGATATATATATATATATGTATATATATATTTTTTTTTATTTAAGTATGCGGTAAAAGTTTGTGTATATTGTAAGTATATGTGTATATATATATAAGAAGTCGAACCAGCCATCGTAATGCATATGTTTGCAAAATTAATTTAACAGTACAAGCACATAGCCACGAAGTCCGTAATTCATACAGGCATACCCACGATTTAGGTATAAATCCTTGTATATAATAAACAAAATGATTACACAATGCTAGGTATGGCAATCCTTGACCCATTTCAGAAATTCACCCATTTCGCTAACAGTCAAGTTGCGCGCCAACGCTTTCACGCGCAAATTACGATCTGTGGTGATCATTACAAACTCGGTTTGTATAAAATATTTGCCATCTGCAAAGTGATATTATAAAATTTTGTAAGCAATTTCCATATAGTATTTACCCTTATTGGTCTCCGTGCTCATGGTTTTCGAAAGTGCCACTGCAGTGGCCAAGATTTTATCATCATTGGATACGTTCTCCTCCTCGCACAGTGCAAATAGCGAAGCATTGATGAAAGAACCCTTTGAGGTGGCACATCTGCGGCGTAAATTAAGGCAATTAAGTAACAATTACTTGCAAAATAAACATTAACATACTTCACATTGTTTTTGGCGCTACGTATAAAGTCCAAAGAACGTTTAGCGCACGTGGATACGTCGTCATAGTGATGTATGCGTTGAAATTGCAAGGAGTTTTGGTAAGATTCCACTTTTACGCCCTTAGAAAGACCGTCCAACTCTTTCACAACTAAAAATAAAAAATCATTTAAGTTTAAATATTTTAACAAGGATTGCAATTAAAAATAAAATTTAAAAAA
>NW_017534408.1:1005174-1007966 GCF_001853355.1 Bactrocera latifrons
CTTATTTTTCTTCTTAATTTTTCAAACCGATATTTTTCAATCAGGTGTTTGTGAATTAAATTTTTTTATCTCGGATTTGTGTAAATGTTTTTTTTTTTTTTATTTTTCACTCCGATACAAGGAATTAAGTCTTTTTTCTCCGGCACTTGAAAAAAAAATTTTTTTTGTTAATTTTCAGTGCGGTTCCTTCGATAATTTTTTAAATTTTCAATCCGTTATTTGGCATTAAAAATGTTTAAATTATTTTAATAACGCATTATTTGCAACTCTACTTTCAACTATGTCCAGCAATTTACCAGTTAATGGTATAACGAGTATATAACGCTTATATTCGCTTATAAGCTTCTGGAAATCATCAAGACAGTCTATAAAACAATTTGTGTCCGGCATTAGATACTTCGGGCGTACTTCTATATACACTGTGGTGTCGACGAATTTGAGTATCTCCTGTAAAAGCATGAAAAGTTATCCGGTTTGCGCTAGGAAATTTAAGTTCATAAACTTACCTCCAGTTTTGCGCTGTACATTTTCTTCACATTCGAACGGGCCTCCAGTTCCTTCTTCCTCTTTGACAATTGCGAAATTTGCGCATCCTCAATACGGTCGGTTTTGGTTGTGTTCATCTCCTTCAGCGTCAAGTCCACGCTTTCGCCATTTACCACAATATTTTCACTGTTATCGTCTTCGTCACTATCCAATGTGCACAACGCCTTCTCCATAGCACCGTTAAGCTCTTCTAATGTGAATGTATCATTGCGCATTTGCAATTTCGTTTGATTTTTTTCGTACTGTTTATGAAAAGCGTATATTTTTAAAATACGTGGGAAAAATTGCTCTTTTTCATCTGAGGTAAGCATGTCAAAATTCTTCTGCACACTGCCGTTATTAGTGGTGGACGCGATTGGTGTAAAACCCAATAAATACACCTCTTCTTCCAACACACGGCGTGGCGATTTATTTATGGCCGATTTATCGATCATGCGTCTAAGAAATTGATAAAAGCACTCCCATTCGGTCCAGCAATCAATAATGATATGTCTGTGTTTTTAAATGGCATACAATTAATATTAGCTTTGTGTGTGATGTACAAATTACTAACTCTTCACTGCGCACCGACTCCCAAATGTCCACATGACGCGCCAACCAGTCCATATAGACGTTTATATATTGTAGTAAAGTATTTAGATCGGCATGACTGTAGTTAAAAAATCATTGTATAGAAGCATGACATATAAATGCAGGATGCGACAGCTTACCAAAGCATTTCACTATCCAATATGTCAACTTTGAATGTTTCGTATAATTGATTGCACTTCTGTAAGAGCAGACCAAGGAACTGATTGCAAAAATTAAATGCATAGTAGCGGATTTCACGACGAGATTCTGATTTAATATTTGGAATTATTAATTGTACTATATATAATATCAAGAGCACCTCTACTTACCTTTGTGCATATTCTGCTCGAGTATAAAAATATTTAATGCCACTATTTTGAGTAGACGAGATCGTTTCATTGGGAATGGGCTGCGACTTAATAGCACATTAAGCTCCGCCAAAAGTTTGCGTTGCTGTTCGACAATAGACTCCATGCTTTAATTATGAAAAAAATATAAATAAATTTGTGTTATCAAATACATAAAAAATAAAAATATTATTTACCCTATGCCAGTGTATAGTTTTCCAATTACATACAAATACAGCGATGTAAATCGACGCAGAAGCTAAAGTAGTAGAATTTTTATTAGAATTTGTGGAAGGGATAATAATTCTATTATAAAATGTACACTTACCTCTTCGCTTGTCAACTCTTTCAACTTTTTTTCCTCTACTAGCGCAGCACTTTTGCTTTTAATGTTGACCGTTTCAGAGGAATGATGCAAGCGCCGCACGCCGTCCACGTGTATCCAAACTTCTTTACGCAACGACTTCGAATTTTTACTGTGATTATATCGAGGGCTACCCTGATGCACCGGCGAGTTTTTTAATTCAGTCTCCTCATACTTTAAAAACATTTAGTTATATTTAATTTTCTTGTTTATTTCATTTAAATTTACCTTTTTACGAATCTCATCGAACAAAACCAAAAGGCTCTCACGTGCTGAATATATAGCATTAGAGGACATTAAGCTACGCATGTGGAAATAAACGGCGTCGAATTTCTTGCGCTACGTTGTTAAAAAAATTATATAATTACTAAAATAGAGGAACTGTCAAAACGTTTAACTTACCGCATGTATGGATACGATGGCCAATTGGTTATAGGGTATGCCATTTGTTGGTATCAAAACTTGTGCTTGCTGATAATATTTGGCTGCGTCGGTATAATCATTTGTTTGCAGTTCCTTAGTTTTGTAGCGACAAAGGTCACCCAGACAAATTAGTAGCTTCTGGGCAGCTACTTTGGCGATAAATTCAAATTTGTGCGTTGAACGTTGTGGTGGTACTTCTTTTTCTATGCTAATATTGTTTTCTGGGTGTTGTAACAGAATATTTGTTTGCTTCTGAACGGTATTTATATATTTTGCATTAAGTTTCAAATGTAGATTATTGTAGAAATCTAAACCCTCGTCAATAAGTAAAAGGAATCTATTGTGTGTATCATCAGCAGTTAGCTTGCTATTTGATATGAAATATTCTCGCACATTATAGTACAGCAACTTCCAAAAAAATGTGTCAATTTTCTGTTCACAGCATAATTTCAACTGCTGCAGTAACAAATTCGTAAATATATTTTGAAGCTCTACGCGTGCTTCATTAAACTCAGACCAATTCTAAAATATAAATATTAAAA
>NW_017534408.1:1008026-1074618 GCF_001853355.1 Bactrocera latifrons
AAAATATATAAAAATTCAATAAAAAATAGATGTTTTAATTTAACATAGCTTGCATTATGCAATCAATTTACCTCAATGACCATATTTTGCTGCAATATCGATGTAAACTTTTCGTAAAGTTTTGGTAAATGTTCAACATATTGTGCGCCAATAAGCATTTCGAACCAAGCTGGTTGATTCAGTTGTCGTTGCAACTGACGTGCGGGTGATTTTGTTAAAATGTTATCGGCTTTCGTGAACTGTTCACTGATTTGATGAATACGCGTTGTTGTTCTCCTACCGTTTTCTCGGCCAACATTTTTTTCACTACCGTTTATATTTTTTTCTGCAGCAATAAGCTTTATATGTTTGGCATCATTGAAACGCAGTATTCCTGGTATTGAACTGTTGCCAACATTTGAGTTTGTAGATGGAGTGACATCTTTGATATGAGTTGCTTTGCTAGCAACTTCTTTCCCGCTGGATTCCAAAACGGGCACAGTTTCTCTTTTGAAATTGTTTTTGTTTAGTGTCCTGGTACAGGACGGGCTTTTTTGCAAGAAAAAATTAATGCTCGTAGCGTCTATGGCGCCGTTTCCTTGACAGAAAAACAATTGTATCGTTAAAATTTATATAAAATAATTTCAGTATGCCTATTTTGAATGCTAAGCTCACCTTGCTGGATGGCATTATTTGGCCTAGTCTGCTTTTGCAGAAAACGCCTAGACATCTTATCGTTATCATCTTTTTTTGTGCCTCCCTTGGACGTCGAAGGTTGACCGCTGGAACTTTGCCTTGTTGTTTCATCAACTGTTACCAATGAGTTATCGCTAACATCTTCAACGATTCTCTGTTGCAGTCGCTTTGGCAGATTCCTTATTATCGATATATCATTTTGTTCTCGCGCTCCCTTTTGATTCATATTTTAATTTCAAACTTTCCACCAACCACTGCATTTATTTAGGTTTAATTTGCGCGCAATAAAGATACGAAAAATCGAATTTTTCTCGCAACAATTCCACGCGTTCATACAAAATTTGCAATTGGCAAAAGGTATATGCACACATAATAAAATGTCAAATGATTACGATGGCGATGTCATTACAAAACTTCCCTATTCACAACACTATCGATAACCGAAAATTCAATGGACATTCACTGTCTCTTTATCAATTTAAATGAATCATTCTGCTTTCATTGCTTGTTTACAAGTAATTTAATATGTTTTTGATGTTTTACTATGCATATATGTAAACGTTAAAAAACTTTTATATGTTGACTATTAAACATAAAATTAAATTCTCCTGCCCAGCCATATAATAGCAACTCTGGTATTGTTTTGAAGTTTTTCATTTTATTTTAATAGCATTTATACAGCTGTTTACATCATCTTATCTTTCTCCATTTTCCAAACAAATTAAAGAGATTGTGAAAATTTTGGAAACATGGCACAAATAACATTTATCGACAATCTTTTGAAGGAGTATTTGATATTTCGTGGTTTTTCCTCCACATTAAAAGCACTTGACCAAGAGCAAAGAACTGAAAAAGATCAAAGTTTCCGTTCTGAAAAGTTGTTGGAGGGTTTTAATCAGTGTATACAAAACCATGATTTGACTGCATTACGTTCACTTTGGACTCACTTAGATAGTAATCTCTTTAGCAAACTGGAGCACACTTATGCCACAGGTAAGTTTTGATTCGACTTTCACTGGCTCCCATTTAAAGTACTTACCATTAGCTGTGAAAAAATTGGAAAATAGTCTGTTGAAGCTTTACCTGGTGACTGCTTATTCAAACAATCGTATGGACAAAGTTACTGAATTTTTTTCAAAACTCGCAGCAGAACTGCAACAGCAAAGCGAGTGGAAGGATTGGTTTTGTATGAAAACTATAACCAATAAATTTAGCACAAAATAATCTAAATGAAAAATTTGTTTCAGACTTCCCATTTTGTAAAAACGCTGAGGAATCACCGACTTTTGCTTTGTACTTTTCGAAACAATGGCAAGATACATTACAGTTATCCTTGCGTAACTTTCTTACAACAATATATCAATGTCTACCACAACCAACATTCGTGCGTGCTGAGTATGAGGCCGCCCACATAAGACGTCTTCAAGAAGAGAATGCTTTGCTGAAAACTCGATTACAACAAGTGCAACAACAGTTGTCGACATCAAGTAGTACACAAAATCTTAATACTGCGGGTAGTGATTCTGGTGGCGCGCGTCGTCGTACATCATATAGACCGCAGCAAAGTCTTAGCGATATTTTGCCATTTGATGTTAGTCCACCCGGGCATGTAGTGGACGATTTTTCGGTAATCTCGTCCGAAGTAAATAATGTGGCGCAAGCGAGTGACGCACAGGCACGTGGATTGCGTTTGTTAATACGTAATATTGGATCGGGTGGTTCGCCAGATACAGGCGGTCGTAAAGACGGTAGCAGTAGCGGAACTACTGACAAGGCCAACAAACGCCGTTCTGGTAGTGTGGGGCGTAATTGGATTTGAAGATATTTTACATAGAGAAATAAGAAATACTTTAATTATAGTCTTAATGCGTAAAGTACTACATAAATATTCATTATCGATAGTTCACAAGCATTCGATAGAAATAAAGACACAAATATTCCATTGTTACACAAAATAGACTCTTTTTTTTATTAAAACATGTTTTAGATTGAATCTATATATAAATTGCACATTTTAAACCACCAACTTGTGTTGCATCTAACAGTGAATAGGTGATGTGTTATAGTTGCTCAATTTAAAATTGTTTGTGTCTATATAGTATATACGCATTTGGATTCAACATTCCGATTAATCTGTGTATAATATTAAAAATAGCATAACTTTAAGTTTGTAATAACTAGTTAGTGTTGTACATTTATCACATGCACCCGAGTTGACGAGACATTTCTATGTGTTATACAATGCAGTGTATTAATATAGTTGTTTTCGCGTTACATTCAACAATTCATATTATTATAAAAATGTTCCACCGTTTCCTTATTTATTTTAAAATAGCTGAGCTTCTAAATGTGCAGTGGTCAATAATGCCCTGCAGAAATAAAAACTATCTACTTTGCTCCTAAATATATTACTGGCGCATAAAATAAAACAAAAACACAACAAATAATTACAAAGCAATGCTACTATATGAGTATATATAGTAGTTCCAACATTATTTATCTATATATATTCTATATATATATATATAGTGTAAGCAAGCGTTTAGTTAGCGCGGCACTAATAATCATCTAATGATTTTTTAAATCAAATATTTCCCTTAATAGCGGTTCTACTTGTGAGGGATTCACATTTAAATAAACACCAATCACAAATTGATTCAGACGTTCAACATCCGAAATTTTCTGTATTAACTTAATAAAAGCTGACTTTGCCTCGCAGCCAGGATAGACGCTCTCCAGATATCTTCGCAGAAGATAATAATAAGAGTTCTAGAGGAGATTTAATAATATATACATTAATTTAGCAATCTTTTGTATTTTGTGTGTATGTGTACGCACCTGCTCCAAGCGAATGACATCAGCATGTATTACCCGCGCACGCGTCGGTGTAAAAAGTACAATTGCGCACATGATCAAAATTATATTTTCATCCATGCGCCACTTCTCATCGAATGTACCCACAAATTTCAAAATTTCCTCGTAAATATTGCCCTTTGCCTGCTTCAAAATCTCCGCGCGTACATGCGCCATATTAGAAACGTGTGGCAACTGAATGTATGCAATGATAAAAACTATGTTATAATATATATATAATAAAATTTATAATATAAAATTATGAAATTGCTATTTTTTCATTTTAATGTGTTAATCAGTGATGTATGTATAACAATGCTTACCTTCCATGTATTGCGGTTGTTGTCATATGTTAGAACGGAACGCATGATCATCATTTCGGTGCAGCCACCCTTTAGTAATGCCACTTGATCCTCCTGACACATATCGCGGAACACACTTATCTTTTTAGCCATTTTTATTAGGCGTTTTATGGCGACTGCCGTTAAATTAATCACCTGTAAAAGTTTCGGATCCTGATGCGTTTCCTCTGGCTATAATTTCAATACATTTATATTATTATTAGTCATACAATGGTTCAAAAATTTGCCCACAAATAGTCATTAGTATGTAAATAAGGCAAGATTTCTTATCAAACGCTTTTAAATCAACAAAATATATATTATTGTTTTGCCCTAAAAGTTTGTTTGTACTAATGCACCGTGGGCAATATTCCATTTTAATATTAGTAATACTTATTAAGGGAAAATCATTATTTTATGCTAATAAAAAATGCCATGGTATTTATATTAATCAAAACTGACGCATTTCCCCAATCAATATTACAATACATATTTAACGGGGGAAACAAACATGCATTGTGGGATATTATGTCGGATTTTATATTTTTCTGCACGCCTAGCAATTTTTTCTGATAAGTATTGATAATAGTAATTGATACAATAAACCACGTTCGAATATTTATGGAGCATTTATAATTTAGTGCTAGCAATAGCTAATTACAGAATCGGAAATGCTTACATATGTATGTACAAAATTTGACTTACTCATTATCGCAGACAAATAAACCCCTAAATGTATAAAGAAGAGTGGTGGATAAACACACAACGTTTTTTTTTTTTGTACAAGGGCTTCACATGGACTCTTATACACATCAATGGACAATATTCGCTATACACACGCTATAACAAACAAAACATTTGACTCATACAACATTAAGCAGAATTCGCACAATGAATTTTGGTCTAGTGTGAGTTTAGTATAACAGGTGTTCAATTTCGTGCGTTTTTTTGGGCACATTTTAACTGATAAGATATGCGTACTTAAGCAAGAAAAAAAATAAATAAAAACAAAAACAAATTACATAAATAGATTTCTTTTATGTTTTACTCACTTTAACTCTATCGTCACCCATCATAAGTAAAGATAGATCGTTGTCCATTGGATAATATAGTGCTTCGCTGGCCATTTTCAACTCCCGCAATTTCGTGTGCTCAGCTTCATTGAGATCCCGACTCATTATTGCATTCATTGGCGGGCCAATAATTGGCTGTTGTAACTGTGTATTGCCACCATTATAACCACATTGTTGTTGTTGTACAGGGTTTTGCACTGTCATATTATGTGTTTGATATTGAAATTGTTCTTGTTTTACACGAGGTTCTGGCGGTAAATTGTTAAACGCCTGAAACTCTATTCTTATCACCTCGGAAAGCACAGACTCCAATGAATTTAAGCTATCACCCACACTTGCATTGTCAGGAAATGAATTTTGTATGAACGTTTTTATATCGAAGTGCTCACTATTAAAGTATGTCGCATCCGACGTTAAGTCTGTAGGCGAATTTGGGTTTAAAAGTCCAGCTGAGGTACTTGGCAGTTCAATGTTGGATTGTATGCTTGTTGGTGAGTTGCAATGTAAAGCGTGATTCTCAATAGAGCAATCTGTGGGCGTAATTGAAATACCTTGAGCTGAGTTTTCCAAGCAAGCTGTCACTGAAGGTAGCTCGGCTGAAGACCCCAGCTGTAAGGTCTGCGATTGAATGGGTGCTATTGTGTGATCCGGTGTGTCTGTTCTTATTGACATGCCTTGTATATTTATGGGCGATTCATCCATTAAATCAGAGTTAGTAACCGACACTGAGTGTTGATTACTCGGGGACACACCATTTACAAAATCTTGCGTCATAATTGGACTATTATTGAGCATTGAATGCAGCAAATAATTTCCGTTTTCACTGCTTTCTGGTTCTGTAGACGCTTCTGGTGTTGTTTGGAATGATTTATCCTTATTTTCCTTTGTTGCATCCAACAGTAATTTATGCAATTCATCGCTGCGTGTTGGTGGATTCAACGTATTGAATATTTTATTGATTATGCGCAAAGCTTCAGCAGGTGTATTCATAAATTTATTCATTATATCGAGCGCATCTTCTGGGCACTCCATAAGATTCCGTATGAATTGCACAACATCTTGTGGTGAACTAACAATCTTTGAAATAATTTCTAATGCATCGGTAGGCGAACTCATAAATTTCGTAAACACCGTTAGTGCATCAAATGGTGAATTCATAATTTTACTAATGATTTTTAATGCGTCACCTAATATAAAGAAGAAATAAGTCATTATTCAAATAGAAAAATAATTAGTAAATATCATGATATCTTACCGGGGAATGCAATCAAATGTGAAACGAGCCGCAATGCGTCTTTCTGAGAAGTGAGAATTTTCTCCACAATGGCAAGCGCTTCGTCTTTTGTACGCATTAATTTGCTTATCATCTGCGATGCTCGATCGGGATCACCAACAATAAATTCAACTATTTCTTCACTGGTCATTAGCTCAGGCTTTGCCTCACCGTCTGATTCTGCTAACATTGGCGATCGTATTGGAGACCGTATTGGCACATTAGAACTCAACGGTGATGACTGATTACCCAATGCCGCTGATGCACTATTATTACTGCCTGTGCCTTTGCCACTGTCAAAAGAACTTTGCGAATCGTGCGAAACCATATCAAAAGCAGTACTGTCCGCTATAGATCCAGCTTTATTATCATTGAGTCGGCGTTTAGCGCGGTTGTTTTCTATTTTACGTCTTTTTATAAGCTTGTCTTCCTCAGACATGATATTTTCACTTTTCATACCAATGTCTAAGCACTTTTTCAGACGACATCTCTGACAAAATCGTCGAGTAACCACAGTAATCTCACAATTTTGACTAAAGGGACAGGTAAACTGTTTCTTTGCCAAGGCATTTCTGCGAAAGAAAGCCTTACAACTTTCACACGTAACAGCATTAAAATTGTATCCTAATGCCTTGTCACCACAAACAGCACAGCTTTTTGGCGGTGACATTTCCACGGAATCCTTAATACACTAATTTTGGAAAAGATTTTTAAATAGAAATAAACAACTAATTTTATATTGCGCTTACCTACTAACATATAATACGTTATCACAGCAACTCTGCAATTTAATAATTAATGTCGATAAATTGTAATTCTGCTCGGCGCGTTAATTAATTTCGTTAGTGACTTTGTCCACTTTTTACCTCCTTGTTATTATATTAAGGCGCTGCAAGATTTAACCTTACTGATTCATGTAGTTGCTGATAGTTAACATTTTTATGTTTCCCAACGTCATAATGAAATGTAAATACCCTTAAAGCGCCTTCTGAATATGCTGCAATAGATTTCCAATATCTTTTTAACAACTATATCAGCCAATAAGGCACAACAGAGAACGTACATTTATACGTTCTCTGGGCACAATTATCAAATGTCAAACGATATTTCGACCGATGATGAATAATGAGAGTTGCCATACAAAAAATGTAACAAGTAAATAATTTTATTTATTTTTATATTATTAAATATAACAGTTAAAAAATAACATTATTATAACTATCCCCAAAGAGTTTCAAGTTTACGATTAAAAAGTCTTATTTGCATTAAATTTGAATATATTAACGTTAAATAATTAAATTCTATTTCAAAATAACGATAAAGAGTATACATCGATAAATGTGCACACAGCTGACAACTGTCATTATAGCTATCCAAAAATCTTTGATTGAAATACGAAACTAAACTTTTGTTTACGTTTAAAAAAATGTTAAAGAAATCTAAAAATTCGAAATTTCCACCTCAACCTTCTCCGCCAACAGTTGAACAAATTTTGAAAGATATGGAAACCTTTCATGTAGATTTGAGTGCCGAGACTTTAAAAGGACAATCGCCCAGTAATGATGCGCAGCACCAGGATTGGTGGAATCGCTTCGAAAAAGCTGTCGCTGATCACAAAGACTTGGTAACGCTTAATCGTGAAATTCGGAATTATCAACTTAAGTTAGAATCTGCAAAAATAGAGCTGGAAACTGAAGCTCAGTTGCTTAAGAATGCTATTCAGGAACAAAAAGATAAAATTGACGAAGTTTTGTTAAAAGGAAGTAGTTGAAATTATAAACCAAATAAAGAAACATTAATTAGAGCGTCATAAAATTTTTTTTTGTATAATTTCTATATTGTGTATCTCACATTTATGTATATATCGAGTATGAAAGAGTAAAAAAACGATAATCTGTACAAAAGTAGTAAAATAAAGTTGCATATTTGAATTCAGCAATGAATACCATATCTTTTTACATCCAAGCTCAGTCCGACCACTTTAGTGTATATTAGATTTTTTACATGTTATGAAATAATAAAAGTTTCTATGCAATAAAACAACAACGGAATGCTTTTTGCAATGCCTTTAATATTTATATTGTTTTCCAAATTTGAAATAACTTTACATTTATGTAAAGCAATAACTTTTTACTTTATGCATAACGTGATTAACTTTCAGCAATATTAATACACATATAATTTTATATTTTTTAAAATATTGTCACATTCATTTCAATGTGTGAATACAAGGATTTTGCATCCATTATAAATTTAGCCTGACGTAACAGGTACGTAAGTGAGTATTATGGTAGCTTCAGGAGGCACCTCTACAGAGTTTGTTTCAACTTTAGATCTGAAAAAAAATAAGACAATATTAGATTGATTAGTTTAACAAAACCAGGGTGAATGCTTACTTCACTATAATGCCCGAAATATTATAGTTCTCACTAAGGGCATACACCGTCATTTTGTCCGGCAATGACGGGTAGACAAATTCGCCCTTTACAGTAGTATTTGATGGATTGAAAGCTACGAAGTAACCAGGATTACCAGATTTTATTCTATAAAATAAAGGAAAAGTTTGAGTTAAAAGAATACTTTTTCATTCATTACATTCCATTTGGTTAGATACAATTTTGAATTAAAAAATTTTTAGTTTCATAATTTGCTCACCTTTGCCTATAAAGTGTGCATGTTAGTAAATAAATCGAATATTACATATAAGTTTAGTAAGTTACTTCAAGTATTTTTTATAATATATATAAATTACCTGGAATAAGCAAAGAGGCCTTCTGATGGGAAAACATTATATTCCCCATGCATGTACGATGGCGACAATCGCAATTGCTTTATTTCAGCAAAAACTTCTGGATTCAAGTCTGTGAAAAGTGATGTGTTGGTCATTGCCACAACTGGTACTCCTGGCAATAACGACACAAATAATGCGATTGCCGAAGGATCGCTTCTCAGATTAGCAGCTGGTGATTGTTCAGCAAAATTCCACTGTAACCATGTGTCATTGCCTACAGCATTTCTAATATCTTCGAATTCACTTCGAAGTTTTGCAACATTTGAACCTGTATTCAAAGTGTGCACAAGTGGACCATATATCGGTAAATCCACACCCCATTCGCCATTCTTAGTATGATAAACTTCTGGACGTAAAATATCATCTGCCACTGATAAGAAAGCATCTGCAGAAATGTTCTTTACGAACATTTTGTACTCATACAACAAATCGCCCAGACCTTCTTGGAAAGTGCTATGAGTATGTGTCCAAAATCCATAGTCAGTATGCCCGAAATTGCCATCCGAAGAAACAACCTCATCAGGTGTCTTGTCAGAGAGTAAAAAGAATTTCGACTTCTTTAAACGGAATCCTTTAATGCCCAAAGACAACAAATGTTTTAAAACATCTTCGAATTGATTCTTAACGTTGACGTCATTCATTTTCAAATCATATAGACCGGCACCGAATTGGGAGAGTACATAGTTGCCCGCTTCAACTTCATCCCAAGCTGACGTATTTTGAAGTGAACGCCAATTGCTGATATTTTGCGCACCCTCTTTCCATATGAAAGCTGAACGCTTTGATTTGTCACTTTTGGCTTCAGTAAACAAAGTAGAATTACTTGGTACATAATTTGGGGTTAGATCCAATATAACATTGATATCCGCATTTTTATAACTATCAACAATAGCCTTAATTTTTTGTTCAACAGCAGGATCATGTACCGAATAAGTTAGTGCAGGTGGCAACTCATATATGACAGCGGAAGCTCCAACGACGTTTGCCGTGTCGATATCGCTAGCTACTGCTTCGAGTGCATTGAATTTCGCGAGAAGGCCACGTTTGTACCATGGTAGTGGTTCAGGTGCGGCACACTTTGGCGCCTCAACAATTATAAATATGGCACAGATCAACATGCCGGCCCAAATGGCCCAAAAACCTAAGAAGAAAATCCAACGTAAACGTACCCAAAATGGATCATTGGCGTATTTCATCAGTTCTTCTTTAGACATGCCGGTGAAAGCCTGAAATTAATCAAAAATATACTTAAATTTGGTATTGGCTAATTTGTGGGCACAAAGAATGTGAAAGCATGTTATAGAGCTTACCAATTCTTTATCCTGCGTAGCAATTAAATAATTGTACGCAAATAGTTTTGTATGATAGAATTATTAAAGTTTCGTTAATCTCAAAAAATATGTGTATGATTTATTTTACAATACCTTTCCATTAACAGCACCAATGTCAATTTTCGCATCACCATTTTGGTGGTCACCTCCTTTGATAAACTTTACTTCTTCGCGCTTATCGGCCAATTTTTCGTTGTCTTCAGCACCACTCAACATTTGTTCGTCGGCGCCATCATTCAAACCGTTTTGTTCCGCCACCATTGTTCCGTTTTCTTTGTTTGTAGCAGCAGCACTATCTACTTTTGTTTGCTCGGGATTAGGATTGGTTTCTGCTAACGATAAGAAATGGGAAAATGTGTAATTTTCAAATATTTAACGAAAATAAAGTTTTCACAGATAAGATGCGTTCTATTGTTAGTAACAGATGATTTCCAAATACCTTTGTTATTTTTGGAAAATTTCATCACAAAAATCTACTTAAGGTTTTCACTGAAAAATATGATTTTTAAAATCATTCACCTGATATAGAATGTTTGATGAATAAGTATACAAATAGCAAAAATAAATTATAATTAAAAACCTCCAAGCAATGATAAACAAAACCCATAATCCAAAACCACTTTTTTTATGAAAAATTTTTAAAATTAAGCTTACGACATGAATTTAACGGTGAACGCCTTAGATTTCGCACAATATTACGATCGCTTGAAAAGTAGCTGTGTAATAACTTGCTGGTTACTTGGAACTAAATTTTTCTAAAATAATTTATGAGACTCAACCGTGCTTTTGTTATTAAATTTAAAATTACTTCACACATGGTACGTATTTACATACAAGCATGTATCCAATTTCTTTGTACATTGGTACGTGTCAATTAAGTAATTGGAGTACATCTAAATAAGTGTGATATATATGTTAGCCGTAATAATCGGGTGTGGTCACGATATCTTTATACTTATTAATAATGACTAGAGTTATGTTTGATCGTTGTTTACACATGAATGCTTGTAAGTTTTGCCATTTAACAATAAATCACACAAATGTATAATTATATATTTGTAAAGAATTTAACTGGCATACATACATAAGTTTCAATATATTTGCATAGCTAAGCTTTTCACATCTAGCTCCACAAACAAAAAATAATTTTACACTTATCAATTGAGGTTAAGCCTCATGTGCAAATTACTTTCTCTTGATTTATCTGAATCCACTTACTCATCCAGTTTAAGCTTAAAACATATATACATACATATAATAAAGGTACTACCCCCTTTACTCAATCAGTCAGTCAATTTCCTGGTATCCAACTCGGGAATTTTTCGTGCGTGTATGTATACTTAATATATATTTAGTGAAATCTTCAAGGTTATTGCATCAGCATTCCCTTCACCCATTTTTTAGAAGACTTTTACCATTTCCACATATTAACCTATATCTAGAAGTAGTAAAAATGAGTTTACCTCCTAACTCTGGCTTAGTGGATGATTCTACAGAGTTTTCCGGATACTTCTCGGGAGTTACAAATCCTTGGTCCTCTGGCAATTGCTTGTAAAACTCTTCCAATGGAGGTGGCTTTTCCTTGTTGGATGATGCAGATGCGTTGACGTGCAATTTGAGAATGGCAGTACTTTTCATTTTCAGGCGTTTCTTTGACGGCTGTTTCTTTTCCCCAATTTCAGTGTTTAAAAGGGCAAAGTTTGTTTAACTGACAAAATTAACTAAAATTTTATGAAAGAGGAACATTCATAATTGTTGAAATTGAAAATTACATAAAAATGTATAAACAATATTAATTTATTATTTAAATATACGTTCTCTGCATATACTTTAAATATTGGCTAGCTATTTTCCGATAGCTGGCGCTCAAATACATTTTCCCTTCACAATTTCATTAGTTCTATCACAAAACTTTTAATAAAATTAAATTATAATCAGCATATTTAAAACTTAGAACTGTATTCTTTTTTTTTATTGGTAATAATTATTTTTTATCTACTGGTTTAATTGTACACTATTTTATTTCATAATTTCTGTACATAAACATTCACTTTCACAATTATCAAATGTATCATGCTTACCAAATGCCGTATTAACACTACAGCGTACTATACTCCTTGTGCGCTGATCAACATTTGATCATTTGATGAACTCGAATGTCCAGTCAACGATCCAAATACTGCAAACTATTTGCGAATGAGGAGGAAAAACTTGTTTCTTTCAAATTCCATGTCGGCGACTGCACCGACTAGCGGGAACACACGGACGAACGGTTAAGCCGGCGAGCACATGGACATTCCTATTGCATATAAACATTACTTTATATCCATACATATTTACATATAAGTATATGCAACATATACACATGTACATATTTATATACATATGTATATATATAAGTAACTTCTTTTGAGTATAAGATGTATTCATGCTAATGCTAACTAATGGCTTGCACTCAGCTTAATATGCAAATTGAGTTCGGCGCACTCGTAATATTTTTATACTTCGTATATATAGCTTTATAAAAATAAAAACATGAACAAACTCGTTTTTAAGAAATATTCGCAAGAATTATCAGAGTTTCCAATTTTGAGAGCTTACATCTGTTCAATACGACCTTCGTAAAGCGTATTTGAGCTTAAATAAATTAAATTGTCTACCTTAACATCTAATATGCATTTCACTACAATGCAGTTTTTTTGTTGAAAAGCTGAATTACAGTGGTGGTCAGGATATTATTACTGAGTTTTCGGATAACAAATTTCTCATGAATTGTTACAAGTAGGTGAAAAGCAAAATTAAATATTTGCTGTTGCGGAAATTTTTATACTTTCTATATAAGTAAATAAAGCAAATAAAAAATTTAAATTGAACATTTTTAAAATAAATCACAAATGTTTGTTAAAAAGAAAATGTCACAACGTGCTTTGTTTAATGTGTTTGGGGCGCCATCTAAGTTTGAAATATTCACTTGCCGTTGCAAATGGGAGTATGTCAAGGAAATTCAATTGATTTCGCAAAATTGCCGAGTGGCTCGCTAAACAAATGGAAAAGAAAAAAGTGTTCAGTCAAATATAAAAATAATAAAGAATTAATAATAGTAATTAAAAAATAATAATAATATAAAATTAAAAAGCTAAAAATAACTAATTACAAAAAAACCGCTTAAATTAATTGCAATTTAATTGTGTAATGGTTAAGAGCTTTCATTTTTTATTTAAAAATAAAATAAAAAAATTCTAAAAATAATAAAGAATTAATAATAGTAATTAAAAAATAATAATAATATAAAATTAAAAAGCTAAAAATAACTAATTACAAAAAAACCGCTTAAATTAATTGCAATTTAATTGTGTAATGGTTAAGAGCTTTCATTTTTTATTTAAAAATAAAATAAAAAAATTCTAATTCCGTTTAAAGYAAGCTTAAATTTTTTGTATTAAATTTAAATTTGAAAAGCCCAAATTTTCTTAACATAGCCAAATGGGAATTGTCTTTAATTGTGCATATTTTTAATGAATACTAATGAAATAATTGCTCACTGACACCATAGAGTAACGCCTCCTTGAGCAAAGACAATTGGCAAATATGCATTGAATGACATACACATATACATACATAAATGGTTAAGTGTGATTTTATTCGTTTTGGCACAATGACAGTGACATGCGATGAAATTCGTTGAAATGCAATGACTGCAAAAATCGTTGAAATTGCGCTCTTAAAGAGTTAAACTTAAAAAAAAAAATGCATTTTAACGCTAGATTTTTTTTCTTCTGAAAAACCTACATACTTATAAGCAGGCCAGTGTAATTTAAAAAAAAAATTGCCGCTCTGCTAACAAAAGAAAATCCTGCACTCTGGATCAATACGTCTGTTGCTGCCTTAATATCTGCCACTTCTGCCTGAAAGACACTGCAGTGATCCGGTAGCCTAAAACTAAGCTTCATGGAGAGCTTCAACTCCTCCTCACCCTCCAACCTCTCCCTCGAAAACTTTTTAGAAATCCGCCATTTTGCAAAACACTAGTTTAAAGCTAAAAGATCCCGTTATTTGATTTAGCCCAGAGAATTTGAGTATGTGTAGTCATTGTCGCTCGAGGAGGTCCTCAAGAGAAATGTTCTTTCGAAGATTTTCGGCAGTTTTTCATCAAATGTACACTCAAATAAATGTTTAATAAAGTCTGAAAGAGAGAACTCAATTTCTGTTATCTTAGTTAGATGGCTCCTGTGTTCGAACTATAAATTAGCAAAACGGGCAAAGACCTTGCGATCGCTCTTTGGCCAAAATTCCAGATGGCCAGATTTCTAGTAGTAGAAACAAGAGTCTATGGGAGCATCGACCCGTTCCCATTCTACATATAGCGGTTCCTAGTGTCTCTCCTTGCCAGCTTATTAGCTTTACAATTTCCTGCAATTCCGCTGTCACCTGGCACAAAGACACTCAATGCTATAGATAGCGAGGTTAGGCACTCTGCTATCTGAGTGGATGGCCACTTCTCTGAAGGAAGCTGCACTTCTACGTTAATGGCTGCAATCTGGGTTTGGAAAATACTGCAACAGTGCCAAATACTACAGTCAGGCTGAAGTTCGGATAGAGCTCCTGACAATAAACCCCTCCACCAACTTTCCACCCAAGTTTTGACCGCTTCGTAAAGAAGCTAACTGGCCTCTAATCCAACGGCTTCTTCTCACCCATAATTCCCTCGCCAGTATAAGCGCAAAGGGGGCCGCCCAAGGCTAAAAATCAAAAGTGTGTGACGATTTTTTAGTGTTCAGACACGTATTCTTTTAGGAACCCTCTGAGTCTGATAACAACTTTCGCTGCTATATACCTTCCAGCTATGTCTACGAACACTATGTGCAAAATGGCGTTATGGGATATGGTTGCGGTGGATCTTAGTGCACCAAATATGCTGATGAGCGACGCCCGTTGAAACCTTTTTACCTTACTCTTTTGCTTTGCTGTCAGAAAAGTTTGCCCATTGATTTTAGAGTGATCTTCGTTAGATTAACGTGGTGATCAACAACCAAAAACTGCAATGTACATACATATTTAGATTGTAGTTTCTTTCCATCTTAACTCAAGTAATATTGATCTAACAACTAAATGAATGGAGTGAGCAAAATAAATATTAAAAGGACTTCGGAATCGTAAACGAATCTTTGCTTGAACACTAGTTCACTATTCATTTTTAGTGAACTAGTGTTCAAGCAAAGTCAAGAAGCCAACAACGATCAACGTATTAATTAATTTTCAATACTTCATAAGTGTCTATTGTAATCATTGAAACCCCCTTGAGATAATTCATCGGTATTATGACGCATATCAAGCGCACGAAGCGATAAAATTAACAAAGCGCCGGTCACTCGAGGCGGCCAGCGCATAAATGAGTGCATTAGCGCTAGACTTTGGCCGTCCCTCAGTCTGACGGCGAGCTGCGAAAAGTATCCTTTACACTTGAAGCGTCTCTAATGTGCTTAGGTGCAAAATCACATTTACATACAGACACCAAAATATGATTGTTTACAGCACATATGTATGTACATAAATGCAATGCCATGCTTAAATGCGTAGCTGCTGGCAGTTAATTACTTTGCATTGTTCGGCTTTACTGATGCTTACAATATTTACTCGGCGATTAAATTTTCCAATTTTGAGCAACGGCAACGGCTCGCTGCAGGCGCATACTAAGCAAGTACGAGGCAGCGCTAAGCGCCGTTACAACTGGCCACTGGTCAAGCAACGGTATTGTAAACTTGCCCTTTTTGCCACCCCGTTCGGCAGATACATTAGCTAACGGTTTATAGCTCATATGTGCGGTGCCGGCGATCGTCTTACGTTCGCGAAGCATAAACTTGCCATAAAGTGAGTTCATTTGCGAGCACATGCTGGGCTGTGTGTGCGTGTGTGTGTGCATGAGTGCACGCGCTCTTAGCGTTTGATGAAGTCCAGTGCGGCTGACCTTTTCCAGCTTTGCTATGCGCGATCTAATCGCTCGATGTCGCATTTGATTACTAAACAAACATTGCCCTCCACACACACACGTACATGCTGCCGTTGTGCGTGACACTCGATCGGGAAAATTATTTCTGCATGAAAGCAGCCGCCGCAGCAGAAATTGTAATGCATAAGGTTGAATTCGATCGCCAAGTCGACTTGAGCGGACCTGAACTAGAACTTGATCCTGGTTTGACTTGTTTATGGTGCGTTAAGATCGCAAACTGCGCTGACCAGCGCCTCTAGCTGTTGCATGTGTTCTTGTAATGCCGTCAGGTATGTAAATTTCTATATACATATGTACATTCATATGTGTGTGTGTGTGTGTCCTTCGTCGTCGATTGCATTTTATTGCTATTTTTGTAGCCTCTCCTCTATTGTGTCTCATTTTTCCGCGCTTATTTTTCCTACGATTTAATTGTGCCACTGCTAGCCTTTACCTTATCTCCTCCGCCGTCTTGGCGGTCAAACTCAATTCGGTTCATGATTACTACATTCAATTTAAACACAATAAAACTGGGAAAAGGTTAAGCACATGATTGCTTGTGCGCGCGTTACATCGTCGCCACTTTGTTGTTGTTGCTGCTGCTCGAGTTGCAATCGCTGTTTTGCTTACTTATTGAATATGTAGCTGAAGTATGTGCGCGTATACTTAAATCCTATTTGTTCTGGTTGACCAACAGTCAACATTGGCATTGACCATGTAAGGCAAATAGCCATTGGCTCTGCTCCTTGCCATTACTAGTTCATAATCCTTTTAGGCATAAGTAAATAGCGCAATAAAAATACAAATTCAAATGTTAATTTTGCGCAACATACTTACCACAGCTAGCCAAACAATGTTGCAAGTTCTCACGACAAACGCGGCGGACTAGCTGTGCTTCAACAGGATATTATTTGTATTTTGGATTACATACATATATAAATAGAAATGTAACTGGTGTATATTTAGTAAGTAATTTGCAGAACCGCAGGAAACCATCAAAAAATGCGCAAATTTACTTTTGACGATAATACAATGAGGTTGACCGAGAAAGCGAGCCCTATAGGGATAATAAAAGAACGCATCGGAGAGATTTTCCATTAAAGTTTGCTTCTTATCAACACACCGCCATATTTGTATAGCTCGGTCCGCAATTTATCTGCCACCATTTTTTTTTTGTTGTTTCTCAGACCGGCATTTGCTATTCAAACTTCTTCTTGGTCGGTCAATGGCTCTTCCGCTCCATCGTCATCGTTCGTTGAATCGGCTTCCTCATCTTCTGGTGTTATGCTTTCACTGCCGTTCAACAGGCTGCAGAAGTATTCCCTCCATAGTTAGAGTATGCGCTGGGCATCAGTCACTGCGACCTCGAGAAGGCTTCAAAATAATGGTCTCCGAAACAGGCTCCTATTTTGTGGTACTCTCGAAAATTATCAGGAACTTTTGTAATATTATTCCGAGAGTTATTATACAATTTTTTTTTTGTTATTTATCACGATTTCTTCGACAAAAATTTGCTTTTTTTCAATTTTGCTTCGAAGTTTGTAACACCCAGAGAAAAGCGTTTCTCGTCCGCCTGTATATAATTGAACTACTCCACAGTTTATAAGTTATCGATCTCAAATCGTGCACACGTTCTTTTCTTTCCAGGAATACGTTCATATAACGGTCATACGATCAAAATCATGCCTTTGAATAAAAATTTGTTTAAGACAACGTTATACCGCTTGATGAAATGGTTCAGATCGGACCAATATAGCAAAGGTACTTTTATGGTTGTTTTTTTATTTAACAATATATCTTTACGAATTTGACGTATTTGACATTTTTCCTAGACAACGATGCAGTCTTCGACGAAATTGCTCAGATTGGACTAGCAGTCTTATAAACTGACAGATCAAAATAATTTTTTTTTTATTTGTAAAGGGTATTATATAATACTATGTAGCTTCAGTTCACTGCAACTGCTTTTCTTGTTTGACGATTTTACAAGGATTAAAGAGATATCAACAAGAAAGTGGAGTGTAAAGTTGATGATTTTGTCTCTTTCTCATTCTGTATGAGTATTTGGTACCAAAAAAAGTTCGTTTTTGTTGTATTCCACACAATTTTGCTGCTATCCAAAAGCGATAAATGATCCTGTAGCCGTGATTCAAGTGGAAGAACAAATTTTCAAGCAAAAAGCACAAAACACACACTAAATTTGATCCAATTTGTCTCGAACAGAGCAATCCTTATTGACTCCAATACACTTGGTTCCAATACTCGAATTGTCTTCAATTGACTCAAAATGATTTCCCCGGAGTACATTGAACTAAATGAGTCGAATACGGTGTTTGCGTAAAACTTAAAAAGAATCTATGCAGTACGCGACGCTGCATTGTCGAGATGCCAAACCCAAGAGTGGTCGGCCCATTATTCCGGTCTCTATTTACGAATAGCTTCGCGCAAACGACGCTTAACACTCGAAAAAGTATTCCTTATTGACAGTTTGGTCGGTCGGAAGGAATTCGGAGTGCACCACACATCGCTAGTTGAAGAACACAGCCAACATAATCTGGATTGTGACCTGCCTTGACGTGGTTTTCCGGCTTCCGCTTACCTTTGCCACGATATTCGGCCGGTTGATCGTCTGTTACTAGGTCGCAAGCATAGAGTCAAGACTCATCGCCAGTAATAATACCTTTCATGACATCCTGATAGGCTGAAAGCTTTGTTTCACAGACGTTAACGCGACGCTGTTTTTCGAAAAAATTTACTGACTTTAGACCCAAACGTGATTTCGCTATTTTAGGCCCTAATAATCTCTTAAAATGGTTTTTTGCTCATACTTCCGATATTCTAACGATGTCAGTAAGATCTTTGACTGTTAATCGTCGATTCTCAAGTACCAATTCCTTTATTTTATTGTGGTAATAAAATTCAATTAGAAATGACATGTGACATTATCAATAAAAAGGGAGCTTTCGAAAATATATGGGTGCCTAAATCAGAAAATATGCAAATGATTAGAAAAAAATTCGGTTTTGCTAATATACACTGCAATAATATTCAGCTTGCATTTCTAATGCTCAAATGGGATAATGGCAAATTAGCACATGCAAACATACATACTTTATTTCCGAATAATATCCCGACATACATGTAATACCTTCTTAAGTCCGTGCAAAATTTGCAAAGACGCAATGCGTCACACAGCACCGATGTGCATTCACCACATTGCAACATTGCAACGGTATCAATACACGTAAATATTGCAAGTTGAAATCTGAGAAAATTGCAGCAGCTGCGTTCACTGTCAGCCCGTCTTCCCCCCCTTTCGAGGCAACAAAGTCTACATTTTCCGTTTCTTTGTGGCATTTTCACATAAAAATTGATTGCAAATTTGTCTTAATTATTTTTTTTCTTACATCAAACATTATGCACATATATGTATGTATGTATGTCCCTTTCCTCATGTGTGTCTTGCGATTTCCTCAAAATTTTATTAGCGTCAGTGGATTGCGCAGTAGCAGCCGCCACCGTTCCCATTACCTTGTGATGCAACCGTTCTTGAGGTGAATGAAGGTGAAGTAACTGTTGTATCGATTGGTGAGTTGCTGCTGCGCATCTTTCGTTCGACATCGTTTACGTGTGAGGCGGAGGAATCTAAATGCACATACATACATACATAAATATGCGGTGTTTAATGCGCGCATCATCGAAGTAACAGGCAGCGAGGCAGGGGTTGCGCCGGCGCTTTCCCATCAAATGCTCGACTCTCGACGATCACATCAATTTAAATCAGGATAATTCAGCGCATCTGGAGAAAGTAATAAAAATAAATGAGGTGAAACTTTCCTTCGCTTTGTTAACACGAGCACGTAAATAACATCAAACATACATACATACATGAATATATGTAGTTACTAATATACCGATATCGTATACCCAAAACACTTGTCATTTTTTCACGATTTCCTTGCATCAATTGATCTGCCAGCTTGATTTCTAGCAAACATTGTTGTTTTTGTACTTGGAAATCTTGATTCGATTTGCATGCACAGTTATATGTGAAATGAAATGCAATGCTTTTGGGAAATAGCTTTGGAGTGTACTCAAATCCTTGCATGTTTCTCGAGTATGGAGATCCTTGGTAATCATTTTAATTGCAGCGAGAAAAAAGCACCTAAAAACGCTTTAGACGTATACAAGTAATGTACATACACACACACATGCATGATGTATACCATAACCTCAAAAAACCGCTGACTCATACATATCCACTCCACTATATAATAAGTATACTATATATTCTCCCCTAAAAGTAAAAATTTTGGGCGCACTTTTTCGCATCTGCTGCCTTGACTGTTCCTTGATTTGATTGCATTGCGTTTCCCCCCTCTGTTTTGCAGCTAGCTGGAACTTCTAGCTGAGCATTTGCGCGCATGCGCTTTATTGTATGCACACAAGACGCACGTTAAGAACAACAACACCCCGTCGTCGTCGTCGTCGACGGTGTGGTTGCGTTGGTTGTTGTTAGTGCTTGAGCTCTTGCCTACGGTCGTGGCTGCTTTGGTGGTATTGCACCCAACTAAGAACAACAATAACGTGAGGCAGACGAAAGAGTGAACTCTGCGCAAATGAATGCAGCAAATCAAAAAGGAAGAAATCTTGAATACAAATAAAATAAATTAAGTAAAGTAAAACAAAAAAAAAATTACTAAAGTGTATGGAAGGAAAACGAGACGGGCGCGCGCTTTAACCAGCTGTATGAGCTATACTGGCGACCTGCAGAACTGGCTGGAGCTTATTGTTTAGCGATCCTGTTCGCTTTTTTCTTTCGGCGAGGCGCATCTTTGCTATGCAGGAGACACATAGCTTGCAAGTTTTTATACGTTAGTGTTGGTGTTTTCTTTTAAAAAGCTTTTTTTGTGTCCTTCTTGCGCTGCAGCCTTGTACATTTATACATACATACAAATGTATATATATATTTTATAGAAAAAGTGCATTTTGCAGAATTTGGCGCTCACCTGATTGCACACACATATAAATTTCAGGTTTGGAAAAGCATAAGGGTGTGAACCAAGCAAACATTTTGGGAGGAATTCATTAAAAAATCTAAATTTTTCAAAGTTGTGGAAAATTGTTCAAATCTATGTCTATATATAATCGGTAGAGTGAAAAAATTCTCAGAATTTGCCAAAATAATCATTTAAGACCACATAGTGCTACGAGGGCGGTGTGATAAGCTTTTAGTCTACAAAAGAGGAAACGAGAACTTAACAAATTTTATATTTCTTGACAGGAAGGAAGTGGACTACCTTTAAGCTCAAGAAATCTGACGCAATGATTTTCCAACTTCTTTACCCCTTTTAAAAATTACATTTTCTGAAGGTTTAACTTCCCAATTTGACTGAAATTTCTGGTCGACGAGTGACTTTTTCAAGTTTGTAAACAAAAAGGGGTCACATTGAAGACATTTAAGGTGACACAGTACTACGAGGTCGGTGCCATAGGCACTTACTCTAGAATATGAGAACGATAACTTTGAAAAATTTATATTTTTGGATATAGTCTTCTTTTAGCTCGTTAAACTTTTTCGGCGAGTGACTTTTTCATGTTTAGTAACAAAAATAAGTCCCTCAGGGCTAAATCTGGGGAATACGCTGGATCGGTCAGAAGTACATAGCCTCGTTCGACCAATGTGACCACAGTGTTATCAAAAGAGAAACGCTTTTTTCGTCGCCAAATGTTGGCAATTTTTCTACAATTCCGCGTCGAATCGGTCCAATAATTTAACTTAGTAATCAGTTTTCTCATATCCTCGATTATTTAGATACGGTCAAATTGGTAGATTGCCATGAAAATTTAAAAACGGTTACCATCATCTTTTTGCCGGATAAAAAAGCATATGCCTTCTTTGAAGTAAGTTTTTCGGATGAAGTCAGGTGCTTCAACAGCACTTTGGCCTCTGGTCTGAATCAGTGGATTCACTTTCCGTTGACGCTCTGGAAAGTTATTCATTTGGATCGCGCTTAAATAGCAGGTTGCGTCGTATCATCAGTTTTCTAATGGCTAATATTTTTACGAGAAATGACCCCTTCGGTCTTTTGCAACGTCTATTGGCTCAGTTGCTTAAAGCACCTTCAACCGGCATTCAGAAAATACAAGAATATCGTCCCTTTTTAAATAATGGAGCGTCAAATTGGCGGATCCTGGACGATCACTCCTTCTCTGATCAAAGGGACATCAGGTTCAGTCTAGTCGGAAAATGTTCACTTTGAAAATCTTTTCCAAATCCTATGAACACAAACATGGAAATATCCCACAAGAGACTTCGGCGAATTCTACCACTCGCGCCGGTTCGTAAACTCAATGGTCAAGATACTGTAGATGCGTTGGTCTTCACTGAAAATACTGTAAAGCAGGGATAAACCTGTCTGGCGAACCATTTAGTTCTCGAAAATCACAGCGTCCTGCGGACGATTAAAGGATGGAATATTAAAGAGAGATTTGTGAATTTCTGAAAAAAATTACCCTTCATGGAATTGTATGCCATATCACTGCAATAAGAATAAGAAATATTTAGATAGGCATGCATAAATATCTTCTTAAATATCTATAAACATATATTTGAGCGCGTTTTTGTGATCTACAAAGGGCTCACTCAATTGTTGGTACCTTTCCTACAGCGACAGCATTAAGTCAGTTGTGCAATCAGCTGACGAAGGCGCGCACAAATACATACTCCATACAACATAGCTGTAAGCTAAAAGCCCAGAAAGCGCCGAAGTTTGACAAAAGCCGAGCGAGTACTTTGCTGCAGGCAAAAAGGAGCACTACCTAATTAGCATATGGCAAAGGATTCGCATTCCAAAAGCGCGCGCGCGCTAAAATTGGCATTTTTTGTGTTGCGAATAACCAGAACTAAACCGAAAGTAGCAACAAATTATGTACGCGCAAGAAATAAGTAAGAAATTGCAACTACAAACAAGTTGACCCTCACTGACATGGAGACGATCCGGCGTTGAATGTCCTTTGGGTGGAGCGAAGTGATTTTGCCGCCTAAAATTTTGCATTTCCAGTTAGGTGCACGAAGAAAGGGTACACCATATAATGTATTGTTAATTGTATATATTATATATGTATGTGTGTTTGTATAGAATGGCATTAAGCGCAATTAGTAGAAGTGGGTATGAATTCATTCTTGTCCTTAGCCGTATTTAGTACATATTAATAAAAGTAATAGAAGTAAAATAAAAATATATATATGTATATATGTATGTGTATATAGTGTGTTTTTGCTATTGTTATATTCAAAAATATTGTTCAGATTCCAGCGGAAATTGGACACGTGGAATTTTTGAAAGAAACAGGTTACTTTTGGGACAATTGGAAGGGCAAATGAATTTCACAATAATTTTTCAGCTTCTTATTATTATTCTACATATATTGTTATATTATATGTATGCATGTATATTTGTTGCGGATGAAAGCCTGTATGTGTTTTAATTTTTTTTTGCCTGTCAATATTTCATTTGTATTAATTATTTTGCCCTATATCTTGATTCCAGTGATATTTGAAAAAAATGTATATTTATTTTTTTAAATTCTCTGTACTTTCTTTGCGTGGGTGTGACATTACGCCCTAAAAATTGCATTGGAATAAATTTGGAAATAGTCGTAGATATATATTTGGAACATGCCATCTTCGCCAACACCAACACAAATTAGCGCTTGTGGCAACCAGGTGTTGCAATCACACCCGGCGCTTGTAAAGAAAATTTATTACTTTCAGTTGCTTGCTGCTGCCACGCCACCACACTCTCACTTAGTACTCGCGTTGCTGAGCATTTCTGCTTAGTTACATGCTTTTAGTTGAGGGGGAAGGAAATCAATGGCAGACAATTAGCCAAGACTACGGAAGGAAGGACGGCAAACAATGCTAGACGCAAAGAAAAATAAATTTGTGCGCATATCAAACACTTTATTCTTTTGTGTGTGTATGAATGTGTGTGAGCACGATTGTTCGTGTGTATATGTGCGTTTATTAAGGACACGTGCCATGCGCAAATAATTTAAACAAAAGATTAGAAAAATGTAAGGAGTCTCTGAATACACCACTGATTGTCACCTTAACATACAGATGCTGGCATTCCAGCCGCCAAAACGCCAACATCAAGGTATTAGTTGTTTTCAAAGGAGTTTGGAGTTGTACCAAAATAGAAGTATGATTTGATGCTGTTGAAAGGAACGCTGATGACTAGCGCTTCTAGTGGCATGTGCCAAGGAAATGTGTTCTGAAAATTAAAGGTTTTATATGTATATATGTATATATGAGTGTGTACAATTTTTTCTATTCCTTATTATTATTTTAATCATTTGAGTTCTTATCCCGCCGAAGGAATGTCAGCTTTCCGATTTTCGAAAAGACCCATTATAAATAGTTTCCACTATTTTTTTTTTTTGTTAGATTAGCTATTATTCTGATATGAAGCATATTCACAATTAATCAATATATCATCTCATAAAATCAGGCCCATACTGACCAAAAACAAATAGATTTTCACATATTATATTACAAATCTCTATATGAGCTTTTAGGCCAAGCAAGTGCATCTTATTTGAGGTCACAAAGTTATAGCCGGGAATGAATTGGCTGATGAGCTCTCGCAGAATGAAGCAGTGGACAGGGAGGGGTATTGGCAACAACTCCAAGGCATACGCCATGCCAAGTTGGTAATGGGTGATTACAACCTTAAAAGCTTTAAATATGTAATTAACCTTCCAAGGGACAGGTACTTCTTACTCTCTACACTGGCCATTGTTAGCTCAAGAGGCACTTAGTATATATATATATCATGGGACTAGCTTTTGCCAGCGACATGGAGTCTGTAACTCCTGGACATCTGCTAATTGACTGCACAGCAGTCTTCAGACACAGAATAAAGGCTCTTGGATCCATGTTTACAAATAGGGACTACATTGGCTCAATAGCGTTTAGTAGTACATAGCAGTACATATTTATCAATATGCTGGTGGCTCGTTGTGACTCAGGAGAAGACGGAATAGACCTTAGGTCGAGGGCAATTCTCATTTATTTTTCTAATATAAGCATGCCAACGCTGCATCCAATTTTTTATGCACTTATTGTAGGCCTTGACTGGATGACCTTCAGTACCTTCAGCGAATTTTGGTTTCTTCCGTTTCGGCTCATAACATATTTGGAGCGCTTCGCTTGTTTCATCACCATTAATGATGCATGCAAGGTCCTCAGCTAAGTTGTCAACTATCTGTTTTGCGATATTGACCCAACGTCATTTTTGAAAACGATTCCGGTGTATTGGTTCGAGTCTAGCATTGACACCCATCATAGTCAAAACACTAACCAAAATGTTTTGAGCGAATCTTTAAGATATCTTGAGATCCTCTGCTATTTATTAAAGATTTTCAATGATTATGTAGATAAAACAAAATTTCAAGCAAATTCGTCTAAAAAATGTTTACTGATCCTTTCTGCTTGCGTAGTTTATATGGACAAGTCCGGGACGAGTTTGATTAAAAACATCATTTCAAGGGCTGGATGTATATACTATGGCAATGGAATTGATATTTTATGTCGAGAAAGTTTTATCATATCTAGGAACAATACTTTCTATAATTTAACTCGAAGAATATTGTCCTTAATGTCAACAAACAATTTGTAAATGTACAAATAAATAAATATACATATTTTCATATTTTTAAAACTACTTTTATTCCAGCTTCAGCCCAGATTCGTTAACAAAATCATAAAATATTCAGAGTTGTGCTAATGTTGTGAGGAAGGGCATTTGTTAGAATTCTTCTATTTTGTTTCCTCACTTGTTTAATAACTATACAGGAAATAGATTTTTTTTTCGGGTATTTGCCTAAACCAATTTCAAATTTTTTAATAATTTTCCAATATTGCATTATTTTGAACCTCTAAGGCAAATATTTCGATTTCGGAAGTTACTATGGAAATAAAACGGTTACTTAGGCTTTCCTTTTTTCCTTTTTTTCCTGAAAAAATCTGATTTAGTCCAATACGTTGCCCACTATTTTACAATTTAAAATATAAAAAAATATTGTCAATAATAAAACCATATAAACAGTGCTATTTGAGAACAGTACCTTTTCTTTTGGCAAGGTTTACCACAGATTTCATTCTCCTGCGAAATAGGTACTTAATACTTAACGAACACAGGGAATTCAAGTTTCTTAATCTTCGTCAAAATTGGCGAGGTAGCGAGGAAGCTACCTACAATAAGAAAAAGTGATTACAAAAGAATATGCATATCAAAGTTCAGTGGCAAATAAAAAATAAATGTAAAAGTAGTGCATACAAAATTAATCTCGCAAAAGAAACGTACTAAATTCAATTACGTACGTGTTTCGTGCGATTTCTCATGAAACCCATAAAAGCAGAGAATGGTAAATCGAATGCAATCGAATTTGCAGTGCCAAATTACTTCAAGTGAGGCATTGAGGAATGAACACCGAATAGTGGATGAATTAACACAACAAATCAAGAAAAACAAAAACAACAAACAAAAAGCATTGCAATATTTGCCAACGAAAATGAAGCCAAGAAAAAAGTGTTTCTCAAATTACGAATGCATTGAAAAAATCGAATTCAAATCGATGATTGCAAATTTGAATATAAAAAACTGCATTGTTCTCGCCTTAATTGAATGGAGGTGAGTTATATTATTTTTTTTTATGCGGGAAATGCATTTCTTGAGAGAAATATGTATGCATGGAAACATATGTATATAGTTGGGCGCGGGGGTAATGAACTGTGAAGTCCATGCCGGCACCACCATCGTAAAGGCGTTATTCAGGCTTATAATTTTCGTTTCAAATAATTTTGTGTAATTTTAATTACTTGATTTAAGATTTACTCTATATACATTAAGATAATTATAGGTTCATTTTCGTCAAACTCCTTATACTTTGTTACTTGATTCCGCCCAGTACGCCAATACCTTTGGGTGCGCCAAAAATAATACTTCCCAAAGGCACACTCTTACAAATGTATTTGGGTACTCGCATTGCACTCAGCCTACGTATTTCAATTCAACTGCAATTATTTGGTATTATTTGCCTTGCGCTTTGATGTATCAGTTCCGGCTGGCGAATCGAACACACCCTTGCAATGCGACACAAGTAATAATAATTATTGGCCATAAGACTTTAATCAAAGAATTCCTGGAAGATTGCTTGGCGCCTTTAGCAAATAGCACACACCCATAATACCGTAATATAGATGGGAGTGTAAATTACATAGCGAAATTATTTCATTTATACAACAAACAGTAATACAAGTATATAGGTACGATATGGATAATTGAGTTGATATCGCTTGGAGTTTATGTATACTAAAATGTTTTTGGCGGGAATTTAATGTCCATTTGATTGAAATCTTATTGCATATGTGGCTACTTGAAATGTATCGGTAAGGACTTAAGTGCATTTGGTCCTTCTCTACGCCGAAGGGCAATGCCCACCGCTGTGCTGGCTCTTTGGGTGTTTAATGCATTTCGCCATCAAAAAGGATACAAATGCTCTGTTTGGTTTTTGTTTTTGCAAAAACTAATTTGCCAACTGACTTGCCTGGTATAATATAATATATACTAAGCTGCCTACATCTATGTGTGGCATACTTATGGACATTGAACAAAAACAAAAATATTCAAAAATGTAAAGTGAAACAAAGGCTTTACTTCCTCTAAACTCGTGCATATTAAGATCAGACATTTGTGTACTAGACATACTTCCAGCATATGGATCGCATATGAAAAGAGGACTCATATGGAGAGATGAAGAACTCTGTGCGCGTTCATATGTGCGATATTATTTATGTGTTTGTCAGCAGTCGTACTGTCAGTATAGTTGTGCTGATGGAATGCCGGACATCCGCGCCAATTTGCGGAAGAAAGACTAAATAGCATTTGTGACTCCTTCAAGTTTGGCTTGCCTACAAGACCGAGTGCATGCGGTTTCCTAAGAATGCTGAAGTATATTACTTACATCTGTGAAGAGCTACAGCAGGCTCTTTGTACTAACCAAAATGTATTTAACTTAGAAATACAGAAAAAATGGTTATTATCGGATTTATGATTTTGGAAAAGTATATTTTTAAACATCTTAAATACTATCAACAATTTCTTTGGATTTTGTATCGTTGCCTTGGACTATAGTTTATGCAAAATTTCGTGAAGATCCCTTCGCCTAGGTAAAAAACCATAAGGCACCTTACCGACACTGAAAATTAGATGAAATCGGATGATAACCCGGTTCACTCCTCAAATAACGGTACTGTTAAAAACTGCTAAAAGCACGATAAGTCAATATCAAATATGACAGACTCATACACATTTATAGCTGAGATAGTATGATAGGACTTTATTGCAGCAGGGATAAAAGTTGGATAATGGGCGTGGCATCGCCAAATTATAGGTAAACTCCCATAACCCATCTGACCGATTTCACCAAATTTGGTGCGTGACATTCCTCTGATATTCTTATGTTACGGTGGGAAAATGGGCGAAATCGTACAGCCACGCTTATTTCCATTGTAACAAAATTTTTAATTCCATTTGATTTTTTCATTTTCAAAAAAAATCAAGAAGTAATTAATATAACGGGATAAAAGTTTGTATGAATAGTGACTTTTAAGTATGTCACGTTATCGCACCAAAACTTTTTGTAACAAATATCGGTCAGTGTGTGAGATATATAATTAAACTTCAGAGAAAATCCTTTCCTAAAAATAGTGTGACTGTGTATAAAAAGTGGATTGAATCGGACCAATACTTCCTTTAGCCCAAATATATTTAATAAAGCAGATTTCCGGGTGGCTTTGTACCGTATATATTGGCCAACACGTGAGTTATCTCAATGAAAATGAGAGTGCGTATTTCACTGATAAGAGTGAATCTTTGTGCCTAAAATGGATAAGACGGGCGAAAAGTTCACATCGCCCCCATATAACTAACATCAGGATTTACGAACATCGATTGACTTTACACCATATGATTGGTGATTGTATGTGAGATACTTTAGTGAAATCCAGGGAACATTTTAATGGAATGCTTTGACAAAAATAGGTAAAATCGGATCGATAACCCCAACTCTTATATACTTCATATAATGATTTTATAACTGAGAAATGTCCAAATTAATGCAATCAGCTCATCCCCATATAATGATTTCCGTCTGACTCTGAACCGTTCAAGTTGGTTAAAATCTGATATTTTAACGAAACTCAGTGAACAAGTATTTTTTAATTGTTTTAGCGCTAAATTAGAATGGAATTGGTCTATAGCTTGGTCTTAACCTCATATTGCTAATAAAAAGAATTTCGATCCTCTGGTAGATATTTCCACATCAACTCAATATATCAAATTTATCCTCTCCACCTCAAATAAATATCACTCATTTGAAGATGTTTATATTTCAAAAATATATATATTTTTTTTTTAAATCACTCTTTGCATCATGTATAAATCCATAAGAAAATACTTTTTAGTTCCCCAAAGATGACGTTTTTAGGCTACCACACATAGAAGTAGAAGTTTCTTTCTTGATAACATATTTTTCTTGATATTCGAATATATTTTCTATATACATAAATCTATAAATGCCAAAAATATACTAAAAGCGATGTGGGGTCCAAAAGAGAATGTATATAATGATACACAAGGATCATAATTATTGGATAAGTCCTTAATTTGGCTATGCGAAAGCTCTGCGCAATGAAATTTGCCCATTAGTTGCGTAGTTTCAACGCGTCACAATTAAATGAAGGTGCTTTTGAATTGCTCCGATTCGAAAGTATGCTGCAAATTTAGTTCGATCAGTATTTTCTAAACCTTAGATTGAAGAGAATTGTTTTTGGGGAGAAATCAGCAAATAAATCGTAGTGAGGTAAAATGCTCAACCCATTATCCAACTTAAAGACCTAACATTTTCATATTCAAGGCAATTTATTTTATTAACTCTAGTGTTGGTAACTTTTAAGGTGTAGGTTTAGTTTCATGGTCAGGGTTTTAAGTATTTTGAAGAAGACAAAGCGATTAGGCATGTTTTCATATGACCTGCATGGTAAATTTATGATTCTTCAATCAAGAAATTACAATTATTTTGTGATTTGTTTGTTTTCACAATGTAAACTGCTTTGGCTTGGTAGACCCGCCGCTCTAAATTCCGTAGCCGATAACAAAATAAAAGCTATTACTGTAACTAATTTGAACTTTTTGACTTCATTCTAGCAATTTGACGCAGAGAAGTGGGTCGTCTCTTCAAAGAGTTGAATTGAATGCGAATGCGCAGTATAATTTTGCAATACGAATTTGCAATTTGGGTCAAGGAAAATGTTGAACGAACGCATGACCAACGCGCTTATCAGTACAGTACGTACGAAAAAAGTACAAAAAATATACGCTTAGTGTACCAGTATAAAATGCGTCCGAATTGACTGAAAGACGGCTTTGTTTTAGTTGAGAGCAGTTAGAAGAACACATCTGGCACGCGCGCAGCTACAAGGTGTACATGCTGAAGACGCATATGTGTACCGTGGCACCCGCGCTTTTTCTAATTTTGGTTGACAGTTAAAAAAAAAACACAGAAAATATACACAACCGCTGCGCTTGCGCACGTGCCTTCTGCAAGACGCTCCAACTACTGGGTGCGTGGCATTTTTTTATTTCATCGCTAGTTATCTGGCATTAGTTCATTTCTTTATTTATGTGCTATCAGTCAACAACCCCATGTGACGACGCACGCCCCAAAAGACAAACAAAAAGCCACACTTACAAATTCTTCTACAAATATGCCCTCAAATGTTACCTTCTAATTCTCCTATGACATTCTTTTGAATGTATGTATACGCTTGTATGTGTGTTTGTTTGTTTTCTAAGCGTTCGTTTTTTTATTCTAACGCTGCTTTGCGCGCGAGTTTATTCACCTTGCCACATATGCAACGGTTTCTTTTTAATTTCTTTTGTTGCGCGCCTTTACTGTAGCGTTACAGCAATAACACTATAACAACAAATAAAATAAATATATACATTGCAATTGGCCGCGCGTCAAGTCAAAACAACATAGCTCACACCCTCGTTCACTCATTCACAGTTGTTGTGCCACATATAACAAACTGATGGCTGTGACATTAGCCCACGTCAGCGTTGAGATGATTAAAAGGATGGCACGAGCTATGCGCGACGAGTATTACAGCAGCGATAACAATGCAGCCGCGTCATTAAAAAAAGTGCGATGTGGTAATAGAGCGGGAGTCCTGCAACAATAGCAACAAATCAACAAAAGCAACGGCGGCGACGGCGGTGGTGGTGGTGTTGCTGGTGCTGGTGCTGGTGCTGGATATGGTTGAAGTTGTAGCGTGGTTCGGAACAGTAGCTGAACCCTTAGCCGAACGCCCCTGCGCGCATATGACGTTTTCATTTCATTGCATTATGCATAATAAAATATTTTATATGTTTTTCGAGTTTAAGCTACTGTATTGCAGCGTACTTTTATTTAACCCAACGACCATTGAACATAAGGGGAAGAATCCTTATCCTTTAATGTTAATCAGCTTGAGGAAAAGTTCACTAAAATCTTAAGAGTATATGAATCTTGGAATAAAAAAAAAACAACTTTCTGCAATTAAGCTTCGAATCAGCCCGTTAATTTTGCATCGCAGAGTCAGTTTTCCTCTTCCCATAGTCGAAAGAGATCATATTTCGTGAATTCCAGAAAACCGTCAATTTTTTTTTGGCTGACAGACTTTGCTTTCTTCCGAGTAGAGTCGATAAGTCTTGAGGTCCATCTTTTCAACTGCTCCTTTATCAGCTTGATTGTAAAATCGGATCAATGTTTCTTCGACGGTCACGAAACGTTACCTTAATGCCTTCGAATTGTTCATAAACAGCATCAAACACTGTAGGGAAGTTATTTATAGTGAGCAATAGCGACTGATATACCGGTAAATTTCTTATGGCTATTACTTGCTTGGATATTGGTAGACTGCAAACTTTAAGACCTTTAGAATATTTGTATATCCATCCACGAACTACTATTACTTTGTTCTTTTTCAAATAGTTTATATAGATCACGCCTCATGAAATTCAAAACACGGTGGTCACAGTCTTCGACTTTTTGGAAGTAGATTTGTCGATGGAGATGCACTGTTTCAACTGTTCTTTCGACTCTGCGGTGGTACAGTGGATCCCTGTTTCGTCGACGGTCGCAGAAACTTCCTYGAATTGCTTATAAACAGCGGTAAGCACTGCTCTGAAGTGATCTTACACTTCCGCTTGGTCTTCGGAGTGAGCAAAAGCGGCATCCATCACGCCGGCTAATTTGACAAGCCTATTAGATAACGCAAGATATGATCCAGGCGTTGTTTTGCCAAATCTATTGTATTAGCTACCCGCATTCCGTAGACCGCCCATACAAGACCGTAAAATTTTGTCACGTTATCCTTCGTGGTATCCGTTTTGGGTGCGGCATGTTTCAGATAACATTATGTAATAAGCATTGAGTAAGTGATTAAGTGAACGTAAGATTTCGAGGATATATTGGTGAAGATTACAGTTCATTGGACTCCAATAGAATGTAGACAAAGTCGAAGGAAAATAAGACGCCCACAGCGCCAAAAGCCAGTTCAAAATGTTTGTTGGGTATTGCACTTTCTGTCCAGAAACTTACACGCAAGCGTAACATGCTTAGACAAATGGGTTTTAGTCTTTCCAGTTGCATGAAGTCTAGTTTTAACAAATTTTCCATCCCCGTGTTTGCGTGTTTGAGTATCCTTATTTGCGTATTTATTAAATTTAATGTCCTTTGTCTGCAACATGCAACAAACGCGTGTGCAACATTTTCCTCTCCCAAAAGCCGAAAAGTCAAAAGAAAATTCCACCACCGCCAACACAAACACTAACACCAACGCGCGTCGCTAGGAATTAGGGAACCCTCCGCAATGCTTTTGCACCACAAGTTGTTGGCTCGTTGTCCCTCGTCAGGTCGAGGCACGGGCAGTGGTGCGTGTCGCTAGTCGCTAACCGCAGCAAGACGCGCGTTGCCGAGTTGTTGGCAGAGCGGTAATGACTCGCTTAAGTATCTGCGATGGCAACAACAGCGGCGGCGTTGGTGGTGGTTAGGTGGCGTAGCGCGTGCTACGCTTCATTTTGATAGTGGCAAGTGTTTCCTTCTATTACGACGTTTTTTCCTATACTTTTCTTTAAGTTTTTTATCTTAGCTTGTATTAGCGTTTTGTATTTTTTAGTTTTTGGCGGGCCACCTCGGTCCGCTGCTACGCGATTAAAGGAGACGAATTCGTCGAACGAGCGCGTATAATGACTTTAGTGAGTCAGGTGCATGTGAGGGGTGCAGCGCAACCGCGACTATGCCACATGCGCAGTGCAGTTGAAGACACATACATACATACATACATACATAAATACATGAGTGCTTGGGCACATTCATTATAAACAATAAGAATTTTGATAATTTCTCCATAATTATATAAACAACGACACTCTTGGCAACAGCTCATGTGGCAGCAAGTTTTTCCGTTTTTCCTTGCTACAAAGTGTTTTAGAATTTTAGTATTTCAACCGTTTGACATTTGAAGCCAGTATTAAGCAACGAAAACGTCTCGCTGTAGGTAAAGGAAGAAGGCGCGGACGGAAGGAAGTTGCCTCGCGCTACACACTTTTCTTATGGGTTATGTTGTTGTGGCGGTTATGACCCCGCCGCACGTGCGCATTAGAGCAAAACTATTTATACGCCGCCACAAAAGCGGCATATGCATGCTCTATAAGGCTCTGTATGTGTGTGTATGTTTATGAGCGCATTTTATTGGGGTGGCTTATTTGACCTGCCAAGTCAAATTGCAGTGCATGAATTAACAATTCAAATTTTCTTACAACAACTAGCTGGTCTTTGCAACATATTCGGGGGTCTTGCCGTCTTTTCTATTCCATATTTTAATTGTCATCAGGTGTGACCGTAATCGGGAAGTGCACCGTGCCGTGAACCATGCCGTTAACTAACAATTGCAACGGAATTTCCAGCACTTTGCGCGGGAACGATTTGCGGAGCCCACAACAAAGGCATATGGACATTTGAATATAGTAAGCATATGCAAATCTTATATACATACATATATTTCCTGTTAAATTTCTCGCTTGATTGAAGTGAAATCCATAGAAATTGGCGTTTTTGTGGTCATTCTTAAGCCACTTCGTACGTGTACTCTACTTGCCACCGGAAGTAAGCTCGCCTGCGCATTGGCGCTGATTTCATCAGTTCTCTTATTTCATCATAATTCTCTTATTATACGTTTTTTTTGTGATTGCCCATATGTATGTATGTATGTAATAAGATAATTGGCTATCTCATTATATCCTTGCAGTATCCATTTGCTTCAGATTTGAGTGTTGTTGCTGTTTAGCTTTGTGGCGCTTACATTGCCACAAACGCGTTGTGGTCAGTGCTTTCTTTCTCCGCTCACTGATTATACCATCATTCTTCAGATTCAATGAGCATGATCAGGATGTTGCTATGAGTGTAGTATTTCTTGCTTTTATTAGGTATCGGTTACAATTACTGGTGGAAGAAAAACAGATGGGCAGGATACATGGTAGTAATGTGTAAAGAACCACTGCACGATCTAGCTCCACTACAACACTGCATTTGTTGCCTCTTGGATGCATTAATATTTTAATAAATTAATAATATTGTATTGATAGTATTACTGGTTGAGCCAGATTAGATGGATTGATTAAACTAAATAAAAAAACAATTGAGAAAAAATTACAGCTAAAAGAAACATCTCTTTGGGTAAAAATATAAAAATTACGGCTAAAAGAAACATCTTTTTGGGTAAAAATATAGTGAAAAATATCTCTGAAAGTTCTGCAACTTGGAACAGGAAACCTGAGAACACCTATTGCCCAGAAATTTTCAGAAACAGGTCAAAGGCCCTAGGTTCCATTTACGTGGACAGAGGTCATCACCTCAGTCGAATTGTTCAGGTTGCTGGAGCTTGGTGACCATATGTGATATTGAGGAGAGCACAATAGACCGTACGTCACAGTGCAATACTTCAATATTTAATATCTATCTATCTCTGAAAGTTTAATACGAGTATCTCCATTTAAGTTGTGAACCTAAACTGATAAGTCCTACTGCGTTGCTAATAAAGTTTCTTTGGACACGAGGGACGGATGACAATTATAGATTGGGGGTAAGAAGATTTCGGGTGGTTTACTCTTTTAAACTTTGTGATTTTTTTGAATATCGATATTATTTTAAAATATAGTATATTACTACTACCTTTGGGAGAATATTTGCATTTTTATAGAAAACATTATTTCTTTTAGCGTCGTGACGTCGTCGGAAACTTCATTCGTGGAAGTCGCTTCACACAATTTTTTAACTTATTTGAAGTTTCGTGTAGTGGATCTATCTTACCAAAAGCCCAATGTAGACAGATTTCATTAATTTTCTATACTAAATCTCATTGGGTTCACTAGATTTTGTTAACTTACTTCATATTTTGACCGGTATATGCGTTTCGAAGTTCAGTTAAAAAATAAAAATCAATTTTTTGCGACATTATATGGTCTAGGGGAAGATCTGGACCAATTTTATTTATTTTTGTCATAAAAAGGAAGTATGTTCAAAAAACTTGCAACAAATTTTATAAAAATAATTCATAAAAATTCAACTAAAAGGTAGAAAATCTCTAAATTCCGTATATGAGGACTAGCGGAAGATTAATCTGATTAGATCTACTTTTAACATTAACTAAAATGTGTTTAAGGAAATGTTTTCACGCACTTTTACTACATAAACCCAGACATTGATAGGTATACTCGATATAAAGTCGACCACTTTAAGATTCGAGAAAGTACTAGACCACTCTTAGTAACAGAGCGAAGTCTTGTTCGGATAAAGTAACAGAAAGATGTACGATCCAATACGATACGAAATTATTAAAATTTACTACTACTACAGAGTCAGTGGCCTCAACTTCAAGAGCGCTACGTCTAATTTATGGTCGTCATAATCGTCCTGTCAAATCAACAATTGAGCGTCTAGTGGAAAAATTTTAGTCTCCAGGTACAGTACAAAATGTTCTCGTAGCAGTGAGACAAAGAAGTGCCCGGTGTGCAGAATATTACTGTCGCTAGCACATCATTTGAGGAAGGCCCAAATTAGTCTCTCGCACGTTGTTCACAAGGTGTGACGTCGTTGTGGTGAATTTTGTGAAAAGATCTTGGCCTACATCCTTACAAGAATAAATTGGCGCAAAAACTGAAGCTGCTTGACCACCAGAATCGTCATATGGTCGTGGATTGGGTTGAGCAACCACTTGGAAAATTTTCTGGGTTTTGAGAAACCATCTCTGTCATGTCCGGCAGGCTCCATGAGTCACCATTGCATCTCGAAAAAATTACGGTTTCGCGCGGTTTATGGACCGGCGGCGACGTTGTGCCGTCCTTCTTCCATGATGATCAATACCGACACGTTACTGTGAATAGGAATTGCTACCGCTCAATGATAACCGAATATTTTTGCCCCGAATTGGATGAAATGAACTAGGACATTATGTGGCTCTAACAGCATGGCACCACAGGCCACACATCGAATGTTACAATTGATTTAATGAAAACCGAGTTTGGTGAACGTGTTATCTTACGTAACGGCTCAGTCAATTGTACGCCTCGATCGTGCGATTTCACGCTGTTAGACTAAGCCGGCAGCGATTAAGGAACTTCTTACGAATATGGAGAGTGAAATTGCAGCAGTATCAGCCGAATAATGTTTGGAAACTGTCGAAAATTGGTCATCCTGGATTTCTGCTAGTGTGTTATCATGAAAGGAAATCGAGTTCCTTCGTAATGGAGTAAAGTATTTCGTTTATATCCCAAACCGTTTTTGTTTTATTAAAAAAACTTTTGGAACGCTTTTATAGAAGAAGTCGTTATAAGCACTAAGCCCAAATCATCTGCTGGCGATGCGTTCTTATTTAGTATATAAATTTGCTATAGTTATTTCATTGACGTTTTATAAAGGGAGATGCTCTAATAGTTTCAGATCTCAAACAAATTTTGTAAATTATGAGAGATTGTGCTCTCCACTTTGAAGCGAGAAGCTCTTTGCGCTATGATTTGTAAAAGATTTTCGTTCGAAGGTGATTAAAAAAGGCCAAACTTATATATTCGTATATTCTGTCTATATGTAGTCTCTTTTATCTTTTAACATGGATACTAACACTGTACATATTACTTTGCGAAACTTTTGCAAGGAGCAACTAAAGGGAAGACTCTAACTGCATTTCGAAAAACACATTGTACAAAATAATTATTTTGTATTTAAAACTTACTTAATTTGCTACAAAAACCAAAGCAAATGTTATTAATGAATCTATTGTTTTAATGTTGCAGGAAAATATTAAAAACGAATTAGTAATATTCATTTGTGGCATGTTTTTGAGATCTGTAGCTAATTGCGATTTTCTAGCTAAAGAAAAGGATAAATCACCGGATGACACGTGAGTCCTTTTATAAGTAATTCCTAAATCTCACATGAAAGGAGTAAATATACTAATAGATAAAGTGCGCAAAGCATATTTACACTGTCAGGAGTAGACTTATGGTCCGCTGTACATAATGAGCATATAGTTACATGCAAGCAACGAATGAGCCTGCAAGAATAGTATATTTATTAGATAGTGTACACTATGAAAATTTGATCTGAAACACTGCATGACATCCTTTTGTTCCTGAATTTTACACTGAAATCTTTGACGCAGAGACGATTTATCAGCACAGCAAAAGTGCATGGTGGAAGAAAGCAAAAGGTTAATGCGCACACAGATCAGCGCACAGTCATGCTGACACTTTTGCACCATGCGCAGAGAGCGCATGCGCAAACTGTTCATTGCGCTCAACTGCATTTTGGTACGCCACGACTTGTGCCACCTGCTGAAATACGGTTGGCTGCTGGAGTCGGCGCCTATCCCGTTGTGTGGCAGGTTGCAATTCGTCCAAGCAACCTGTTTGCTTATGCAAAATTACTTTGTCCCCGGCACACAACAAGTCGCATAAAAGATTGCATTAGAAAGACGGACGACACACAGCGGTTTACACGCTGACTAATTTTAATTACATACTAACTAATGTGACTAACGCAAGGTGCAACAAAGTCTGGCAGCCGATTGAGTGCTTTGTTTCGTGCATCGTAAAACAGTTGTGGTCACCGTACCTAGTAATGATTCGAAAGGAATACGGCAAACAAAACAAAAATCGCAACGTTGGTGTTCTACATCGGCGCGCGGCGTGTGTAGGTTGCAACTATAACAAATTTAATAAACGCCTGCTGCAATAAAACATACAGTATTTTAAGGCGCTGGTAGGATATGCCGTTAAACATATAAAACGCCCACTCTAACGGTTATAAAAAGGCCACCACATTACGCGGCAAGAGCTAAAGTAGCAAAACGATCGAACGACCGACCATAAACCATATGTTGGACGAACGCGAAATCCACTCCTCCACTCCTCTTTGCAATAAATCGAAAATTACCAATCAAAATAAAAACTGTCTTAAAGGACACAAAAGGCAAAAAGCAGTAAAAAAATTATAAAACTGCAAATACAAATAGCAACACAACTACAAAACTTACATATTTACAATAACATAAATATATGTACCTTCATGTCCATGACAACCATGCCAATACGATCAAGTGGCAGATCATTAAACGCCGGACAAAGGCCATGACAGATTAGTAATTTATGTGTGAAACGAAAAATCACAAAACCCAACTCCAAGCACAACAATTTGCAATTTGATTTTCCAATTTCCAAAGAAAAGCGGGTCTCGACGGAAGAAAAAGTGCGCGCTAAAATTACGGCTCAGGTACCACCGAAATTCAGCAATTGTAGTCTACTGCTTTGCCATTGCATTTTGGACGTCACGTCAATTCGTACGTCGTACGCATTAATAAGAAGCGAGCCCTTTGATGCGCACAGGTCCTTTCACTTGACTCGGGGCACCGGCTCAACACATTGGTTCTCAAATCATGCTTGCCGCTCGAAGTATCGTAAAAAAGCAAACAAAAACAAATTTTAAACATCACTTTTCTAAAACTCAAAACCTACCCAATTCGCATTGCCTAATGAATCTTTCACCTGTTGAATGCATTGCGGTGGCTGCCTGTGCTCTGCAACCTACTTTAAACAGCAGATATGTGTGTTTATAAGTATGTAGCTTATTTTTGAGATCGTGAGTTCCACAAGTGCGACCTGCTGTGGTTGTTATCGGCTTTGAATCTATGGGGAAATGTTGGGCCTAGTCAAAAAGATAGTGTGGCATTGAACAAAAGGACTTTGAAGAGTTTTGCGAAATAATTCCGTACTTTACCATTGTTATTGTTTTTGTACGTCTTATATACCGTGGAAAGTCAATAACAATGGGATGTTTAGTGAGTGTCGTTTTCGGCGGTTGTTTGGCCATTGCTTTACAATGCGATACATAATTGTCGGCTTATTTACTCGTAATCATAAAGTGTTGTTATTGTTGTTTGGAAAATAATTTACTGTAATTTTGGGCAAAACTGTTGCTCAAGGCGGAAAGTGATAAAATCCCAAATGAAATGACAGTCTCATTTTTCAATGTTGGCAGTAAATTAGAAATCTGTTCTATATAAAAAACGCTGAGCGATAAGAGATGCTCGTACAGTACTCGTAATTTCTCACAAAGTTTACAAACACACAAAAAATTACTTTTTCGGAAATCACATTAGAGAATTTCCTTTGTAAATACGCGTGTCTTTATATACGAATAAGCAAAAAGGTATAAAATATGTGCTGGCTGAAATGATTATAATTATCAGCGCATCACTTTTGCAATTTTTCACACATATGCTTGGAGTTTGAGATGGTGATGCAATCAAAAGAAACCTGACAGTGAAACTGGTAGCTCGATATATAATTGATGGCGTTTATACCTACTTTAGATGTTTAACCGAGTTTCATCCATGGGGGGTATCAATACTCGATTATAGCCGAGTTTTTCTTTTTCGCTGTTTGGCGCCAATTGGAGATTTCATGTGTAGCCAGGTCCTTCTCCACCTGGTATTTCCAATGGAGTGAAGGTCATCCTCTGCTTCAGAATATTGCGTCGAATAATTTCAGAGTTACCTAGCCACGGCAGCCGCTATCTCTTAATTAGCTGAACTATGTATGTGAATGTCGTCGTATATCTCACACAGCTCATCGTTCAATCAGTTTGACTCAAGATGTCTCGGAATGGCTAATGAATTAATTGCAAAGGCTTTTTATATCGAAATATGTATGTACAAGGTTTGTCATTGCCGGTTTGTCGGACTAGAACTAAGTAACCTCGGGCAGTCTTGGAATTTCAATAAATCTACCAACACAGGATCGGAAAGGACCTCTCTGAGCCGTTCGATAAGAAACGAATTTCCTGTGATTCCTTCAACTTACTTCCGGAGAAAATAATTCGAGCTGCTGAATTAAACTGAGAAGGTACCATCTTCTATAAGAGCTGCTGGCACAGACTGATGATATTGATATCATTGGCATTGACAACAGCGCCGTTAGTCCTGCTTAGACTATCCAGAATGGATACGGCAGCGAAGCAAATGGGACTAGTGGTGAACGAGAGCAAGATGAAATATCTACTGTCTTCAAACAAACAGTCGTCGCTCTCGCGTCTAGGTTCCCACGTCACTGTTGACAGTCATAAGCTCAAAGTCGTAGATAATTTTGTCTATCTTGGAACCAGCCTATATCGTTTGGTAACCTTTAGCAGATATTCTTGAAATTAGAGCTCTCTGCGACAGCCTCATTGTACAGAACAGAAAGAAATAAAGCTTGAAAGAACTTCTCAAAAAGATCCTGTGAAAATATTAGTAGAGTTCGAAGATTGAAGTTTTATATTTAGTTGGGGTGTTTTTGGCTTTGGTCGAAAAGATGCGTACCGAAAGACGGAAGCACTGGTGGAAATGGACTCCTGTGCAAAAAAAAAAAAAAATATATATATATATATATATGTATATTTATTTTTGAGGCTCCTTCAAGGAACTTGTTTTCACCAGCACTTATCCTAGAATAAGAATTCCCCAACCACTTCCGTTTCAAGATGCCTCATATTTTGTCACATCTCTCTATCAAAACTAAAGCAAACTCGTCACCATCACATTCTGCCCCAAAGTTACGCTTGGATCATATCATATTACCCAAAACAAAATTATTAGTTACTACCATCTGGTTAGTAGACAACATAATAATCACCAATAACCGTAGTCACTTGAACGATACCGTTAATGGAACATCTGAGCAAATGCAAATATGCGAAGATCCTCCTACAAAAATCATCAACCACTTGCCGCTCTCTGCCACCGTCGACGCCGGTTTGCCTTAGAATGACCTGCACCAATTGATTTGTTTACATAGCTGGCCACATGTAAGCCGATACTGCGTTTGCGCGCCAATACATAATTTTGCCATTTGTTACTGCACATGTCGTACATCCTTTAAAAAAATGCTGAAAACAAGGAGAATTTGCTTATTTTAATTCTCCTTGTTTTCAGCATTTAAGTTAAATCTCTGCTCTGGTCAATTTGGTTTGTATGTATGTGTATAAGCATCCTGCTGGAGTAGCAAGTGTAGTGGTTGTACATTACGGGGCGGCTCAAATTACATACATATATAATATAAGCATGGATTTGCGTATCTTAACAACTTTTTTTTTTAATTTTATTACTCGATCAACACCACACAGTTAGCTATTTTAAGCGACCATCATTAACGCTGACCCAGAGCTGTATGTATAAGTATGTATGTGCGAAGGAAATGCTGCAGCCGTAACTGTCAAGCACTGTTAGGAAATTATATACATAGATAGGGCATATACACGTTTGCATACTTACATACACATAGAAAAAAATAATATTAATTTCCTTCTAATCCATTAGCCTTGTGTACATCGGCTCCTCAATCTTCAAGTAAGTCGAGTGCTAATAGTTCTTTTGTTTCGTTTTTGTTCAGGTTTTGTTTCTTTTAGGTGTTTTTATTGTCAAGATGTGGCGTTTGTTTAGATTTGAAGCTATTAGCACATCTTCCCTCCAATGAATTTTTGCTTGCACCGTAATCCAATACGTGGAAGGTGTCCTTGAAAGGATGCTGTATATTGTGCATCGTTAACTTTTTGTTTAAATTATCTAAAGAAATGAAATAAAACATATGTGATATATAAGTACCAGCAGGGTTAATTAGTTGATACATAGCATGCATAGAATAGTCCGTTAGCTGTAGCTTGTGAAATATATCTTCAGGCATTTTGAAATCTTATACCAAAACATATGGCCAATAAAAGTCCAAGCACAAATTTTAATGCAAAGCAGTTTTTAGCCAAATGTTGTTCTCTTAAGATTATAAGGTTGACTTTCAATGAAATTTCAAATTTATAAAATAGTGGACCCAGTAGAGATGGTCGCTAATTTGCCTATTACCTATAATGAAGGGAAATTTGCAAAAAGATAGTAAGTTTTACAATTTTTGGAGGAAGAAGTTTCAAAAAGTCTTTTTGATTTGGAATAAGGACCACTGGCTGTATGATGTCATCAATAGAACCGAGAGACTATGATTAAGTCTTGGAATAGAGACTCGTCGCAATTACATAACTTACTTCCCTCCCGAAGTCGAACACAAAGTCCAGTTATCGTACAGACCCTGCCAGTACGCCAGTACGTCGGTGATATTGATATTATTGGCCTCAACACCCGCGCCGTTAGTTCTGGTTTCTCCAGAATGGATAAGGAAGAGAATCAAATGGGTCTGGTAGTGAACGAGGGCAAGACGAAATTCGCATTCGTGATTTGGCTCCCACTTTATTGTTGACAGTCATAAATTCGAAGTGTCAGCGGCTACGCTGGCTAGGTCATGTCACCCGATGAATGAAAACACACCCGCTCTGAAAGTATTTGCTGCAGTTCCCGCAGAGCAGAGGAAGAGAAAGACCTCCACTCCGTTGGAGTGGAGACCAGGTGCACTAAACTCAGAAACTCCAAATGGCCTCAGACAGCGAAAAGGATTAACAGTTGGAGCGCTGTTGTAAACTCGGCTATACCTGCGTAAGTGGTGTCTGCACCAATAAAGAAATAAGAAGAAGGGTCTTCCTACAAAAAAAAAAAAAAAAAAAAAATTTCGCGAAACCGCAACCACAGCATCGGTAACATAATCAAGTGATATTTTGTACTCTAAAAATACTGCAGGTAAAGATATCCTATTCTTTTGAAAACTGTAACTGAGTTTTTAAAATTATTTGATTGTAGAAAATGTTTTTTAAGTTAAGTTTTTTACTTCAGGACTTCGGTCTTAAGGTAAACAAATTAGTGGTCAAGGAAAAAACGTCAAATAAACCAAGAAGCCTGTGAAAGCAATTAGATGAATCAGAGCCCACTAAAACATTGCTGACGACATTATATAATTAATGACGCTGCATCTATTTAAAGTCAACAAGCATTTAAGCATCCACAAACACTAGCTGCCTATAGATTTAGGGACGAAACTGCTTGCACACAAGTGTATGCACACATATATGAACGTTAAAGTATTGAAATTTTTTTTTTGTTTTGCTTGAGGCGGCTACTTGTATCACATCACACACATAAGTTATCACAATCCTTCTTGACCGCTTGCCGACACATTAGAATACACACACGACACACACATACATACATTTATACGTATGTGTGCTCTTAAGTGTGCGTGTAGGCCCATATATCATGTGGTATGTTCATCCCGACCCATGTCGCCAAATGCGCTGTGTTGTCCTTTCGGCTTCTGTGGCCGTTGCAGCAATACTTGAAATTTTTTCATTCGTGAAATCAATTTACATGCCGCCAATGACTCGAGTTATTTTTATCATGTGTGTAATGTCGGTAGAAATTAGTTAGGCTCCTTTTATGATTAGTTTTTTTCACTAATGGCTGCGGTGCCTTTGCATACAAATTAGACAAATGACAACATAACGGTACACACCAAATACAAGGGATATTTGGGGAGACGAATGATGACGGGATGATGTGGCGAAAGTTGTTAAATCACAGGCATAATATGACTACATATGTACGCAAGCGAACATAATTCTGTAAAAATTTTGTTATTCTTTATTTTTCTTAAAGAAATAAAATATATAAGTATTTTTGAGCTTTTTGCCAGTGGGAATTCCATCGCTCAGGATATCTAGTGCTTTCGAATGTTATGTAAAATAATTTAATCTTGTGAAGTGTAGGCAGTTAACTTAAGGTCAAAACGTCCTGACCCTTTTCTCAAAATTTAAATGTGTCAGAACATCACCTTTCTGGATAAGAAGGCTGACTTGTGATTGAATCCAAATCTAAAATATAGAGGTCATCTTATGATGCACAATGAACAACGTCATTTAAGGTGCACCAAATTTAGAACTCATTTACGAGATAAGTCTTAGAGAAAGTCGGGTGTATTTATATCCTCTGATCGTTTCGAAATAAAACTCTCATCGATAGCTTTTGTTTATGAGAAGTTCTGAAAAACATAACACATTTTCATTTTGTAGTGATGGCGTGATTGAGAAAGCTCAAATAATTTATTAATTTGTTCCAAGCTCTGATCAAAATTTTACAATAATGGACGGTCTTCGGCAGGCATAACTCTGATCCCTATTTCTGCTTCGAATGAGCTTTTCATAAAATCCATCATCCATTGTCCGGTCCTTCCATTCTTCGAATACCGCCGAGATACATGCCGTAAAAGGAAAAAGAGCTTCACCAAGAAGAGAGTAAGGTGTCAATTATATTTAAGTCTGAAGAGAGTCACTTATCGGAATCTCCCGTGCACTGCGAACTACACCGACAATAGATTTAATGCCATTTTGCACATAACTCCCGGGGATATTGCCGGCCGGTGTAGTGCTGCGAAGTGGGCACTAAGAAACTGAGTAAACGAAGAGGTCCGAACAAAAATACACCGAAGTTCTCTTCTCCTTCAACAACAGTCCGGAAATCATGGGTCACTGTGTCGCAGAGATCACTAGTGGCGGCTTTTTTTCTGCTCACATATCGAGGAGGGATGTGTGGATGGGGAGAAGTCGCCAGAGAAAAGGCGTTGAAACCAGGAGTGAAATTTGAGGAGGTAGTTTTCTATTGGAGGCTTTTCGTCCATCACAGCTTTAAAGTATTGGGCCACTATAGCGTTTTTTTTTTGGCAGAATTGGCTGTAATGAAGGTGACAGTAGGCGTACTGCTACGAAGAGCATCCACTTTCAGGAGGTAAGAATTCACACCACTTAACAAAATTAGTTAAGGAGTGTCTGTCCTCACTAGAAAAGGGTTGTTGCACTCACATCGGAATGGTACTGAGATATATTGATCTACATGCTCTCAGCAAAGTTCGTCTCGCCGCCATCGTCGGGATTTCTTACTGATCATTGCATTATAGACGTTTTTACGGTAATGCTAAAAATCTTATCCGATGTTAGTTGTCAAAGAGAGGGTTGCATAGGGAGGGATGTCAAAGAGAGGATTCCAAGCACTTTCCTACTTTGCCTAGACTTTGTACGACCGTGGTTGAAACATCCTCTTAGTTTTACCTTCGGATTGTGGGAGGCTTAAAGCGCATTATCGATTTGTAAGGATCTTAGAATCCATTGTATGGAAGTTTTAGGTACCATAATTAATCGGCGTTCTAACTGTCAAAGTGAGACTCATGTTACGATCGAGCTCTTAACCTAACCTAAAGTAAAGATCACACATCATTATTTTTATATATAATTAAATATATGTTGGATACACAATAATATCTAATATAGCATTAGTATTTGGTAATAGCGGAGAAAACATTAGAGTTATACAAGGAGCGTTCCAAAGTAAACAGGTCCTAAAAATAAAATCATAGAACAAAATCGGCAAAATCAATTTATTTGATTTTTGATGAATTCACGTACAGTTTCAAAGGAATTTCCGGTGATCACGGATTTTCATTGACCCACATGTTGATCGTAATTTATGTCCTCACGACCACTTTGTAAAAGTTGAAACCACTCGTGCACTCTATGCGATAGGCAATCAACGCCATAAACTTGTTTCATCAATTGAAACGTGTGGGTAAAAGTTTTACCAATTTTAAAATAAAATTTATTGTTGGCTCTTTGTTCGAAGCTCATTTTCGCACCGGTAACATAAACATACTGATACTTAAAAAGCAATAACTTCATTTCCAATCGATGAAATGTCATGAAAACCAGTCGACATATAGAAGTCCTGTTTGCTTTGAAAACACCTTATAGGTAGAGGAAGGTTAAAAAAATATTTTATAAAATACCTGATTATTTACATTTGGGAATTCTGTAAAAGCCAATTGAGATTTTCACAAACATAATTTTTATTCTCAGCCAACAAACCGAAATCTATGAAGCTCTATTGTGAACATACACTACAATATTTCGGATGATTTTCTATCTCATCTACTGATTGATCAGATGTCATCAACAAGTTCGGCACACCACAAACGAAACAAAGCATTGCTCAGTTGGCAAAAATAAGTCTAAAATAATCTGCAATCTTCGAGAAAACCAAGATGTTATTTACTTCTCATATTTCCCAATGGACGCCCACTTGAGCGACCACAGCTATCCGGTAACGAGTGATTACATCGTTTGCCGCCTTTTGTGGTTGTCATTAATTTCGCTTTGTTCTCCTAATGGAAGTGAGTAAATTTTTGGCGCGCTTTTTTTACGCCAAAATATTCACAACCCATGTGTATGTATATATATGTTATGTATGAGTGTATAAGTATATTGGCTATCAAATTTGTGGGTAGAAGTATTTTTTCAGTTTGCCTGTCGTTCAAAGGAAAAAGGATTAGTCAGTTGTGCAACGGTCACTTGTTGTGCATTTGCAGTTAGAATTGAGAGACAGGCAGAAATAACTATATTTTCTTTCACCATTGGCAATATCTACGATGGAAATCTACACAGCTGAATGAGGGCTGATAGGATGGACAGGTTCGGCCTGGTGCGGTGCGGCGTTGGGTTGTGCTATGCTGGTGGCAGAACGCACGCTAAGCAGGATTAAATCTACTATGCGGACTGCGACGGTCAAAAACCAATAGGAAATACATATGCACATATACACATAAATTCTTAATGTATAGTTAGAAACTATGAATATATGTACATATATGTGTATGTATGAAAATGTATGCGATCGCATAAAGGCAGTGGCAATGATTTGTAAATATGGTAGTATTGGTGTTGTATATGTATCTTTTTGCTTGTTGCAATATGTTTGGTTCGTGCTGACCTTATCCTTAGGAAAAATCTTTATCTTCATTAACTAAGTAAATAATAAAGCATTTAACTATTGCAAAGAAAGTGCGCATTGTTTGCAGGAAGAACTATCCTCATTGTTTGGGCAGAATTCAAGTTAAAGCCGGTTTAGCTGCGCATTCAATCGATCAGCTTATATCTTAACACAAGCATACGAAAAAGATTCCAACCCAACAACTCATATTTCCCGCTTGCTTAGATTTTATCTTTTTAACTAAATTTAGTTTCGCTTTGTTCTGCATATTTCTTATTGTCATACTTACTATTTCTTATATGGTATATGGCACATATGTGGCTTGAAGCTGGGCTGCAACTGTTTTCTGCTAAATTGTCAAATGTGCGAAAAGCCGCTATGAAAGCAAAGATTAGCTGCATATTGTCTTCCTGCATTGAAATGTCCGATTTAACGTTTCGTTTCTTTCATATGTGACCAAGTGCATATGTGCACTGAGTCACATGTCCTATTTCGTGCGATTTTGTCTTTTAAATTATGCAAATTTAGCGTAAGAGAAAGTTTTTACTTATCGTCCGACAATTGGTAACTCACAAATTTACGCTCGTTTAGACAACCTTTCAACGGGAAATGAACAACGTTTTAGAGTCTACTTAAGTATATCTTTCAGTTGTCTTAAGTCTTAGCATAAATTGTTTGTTTAGACAATTTTCCTTGTGTTCGGCATAGGTTAGATCTTGCAGTCAGAGTCCGTATTGTTTCAGTAAAATTCCATTCATGGAAGAAACGCAGAGAACACCTGGAAGATGTTTTTTTTACGCAACACTAATTAAATATGAAGGTTTATATATATGCGGCTTCAACACCTGTGCAGATTATACTAATTTCAAAATGGTTTTTTTTATATGAAAACATATGCATACATTTAAATAAATTATATAATAAACATAAAGCAAAAGTATAAAATTCTGCAGAAAGATATTGAAACTATTTTGCTAGAATTTTAGTTTATACTTCTTATATTTTTGATCAAAGGAACCGTGATGTTAACGTCGAAAACCAGTCCAAATATTCCAATGAAATTACCTAGAAATATAATGAATGAGAATGTTCAATATTTTCAACAATTACCTTGCGATAGTGCATCGAAAATTCTGATCTCACGGGCATATGACCAATAAAAAGTATTGTTCAGTTTTCATTGGGGACGTTTCTAAAGTGGCGGGTCCCAAATCTAGCGCACAACCCTTGGAAGGAATAGTTCGTCGTTTCTTTGGCTACCCAGAGGATACTTGGTCTAAGACCGGAAGTCGTGAGCTAAAAGAAAGTGTCTTTTCTGGCCACTCCCAAATGGATGGCACTCAGTGAGCTTTTCTCACTTGCGTGAACTTCTACACGTAACAACATTCTCCAATAAAAAATACTTATCTATTCTTATCTGGCCTGACTAAGAAAGTGTTTGAAGGATTCAGCCTTGGAGACTTTTCTTTTCTTTAAGTCAGTGTGCAAAAATCAATCTCTATCGCAACTATCGCAACCAGTGTATCACTATACTTAGCGATAGTCAAGGGACACTAAAAGCGATCTCAGTTTATGCGGTGAAATCGCTTTAAGTGGAGGAGTGTAAAGGAAGACTGAACCGTCTATTAGTTTGCAAGCGTGTGATCCTCATGGCATAAAAGGGTATCCTTCAATGACAAATTCCGCCTCCTTATCGCGCTCTGTACAGGGTACTGCAGGTTCAAGAAGCACTTTTCCAACAAAAGGACGAAACTCCAGAAAACCTGATTCCAGATTGCCCATAAATTTGTAGAAGCAGGCTCAAGGCTCTAGGTTCCATCTACGTGAACAGGGATCACATCACCTCAGAGCACAATAGACCATAGGTCGCAGTACAAAGCCTCAATTTTCCAAATATCTATCGTATAATCGTTATTTTTCTAAAATGAAATTTTTGATTATTGTTTTAAATTTGGGTAAAAAAAGTATTCATTATTATTTCATTAAATTAAAACTTAAATTGTACCAAAGTATTTCAAAACTATACAACGATTTTCCCGCAATTTTTGGTTAAAAAGTTTGTAGCAAATTTCTTTATAAAACATATTAACTTGTCAACAATCTATACTTGTACAAACAAAAATTTCCATAAAAAAACATATGCTAACACGCAGACACTAATCCTTCAAATTATGCATAGTCTAACATTACTGCTCATCACCCTTGCATTGATTGATTGTCCAACACAAGAACAAGACGTCTTGGAGTTTTGCGCCGAAAAGCTGTCAACAAATTTTCCAGAACACATGCATAATGGATGTTTCAGTTTTGATGATTTTTTAGTGTGTGCCAATACATTGCAAAATATATTTAATGCTCATCATCTTCATCATGTGAAAGAACTATCAGCAACCTTCATAATTGCAACCGCAACGCCACCACAAGAGATTTTCTTTGAAGTAGCGGCTATTGAGTCGCCGTATCCTTTTATCCTTTCCATATTCAAGTGTTAATTGGCAGGTAATTTCCATTATATTGATGTATAAGTTTCTCTGTGTTTTCAAAGATTATTAGTTTTGTTACTTTTTTGTTTTTCTTTCTTTTTCTTGCTTTTTTAGGTTTTTGACCGCGCCACCCGCAACACCATAATGATTTGCATGTCCTTCAAAACCGAAGTCACACAAAAAACTCATTTCACAGAAATGTGAATTGGCGCACAATAGTAAGATGATGAATTGCCGTTATTGGTTTTAGAATTTGTGGACCCTGCATTGTTTTCCACACAATGGCAGTTACTTTTTTGTTTTTATTTAGTTGTAACAATAGCGAAACTATTGTGTGTGTGTTTCACTTTGTTAGAAGATTATTATTATATGAAAATAATATTTATAGTAGTGTGTTGATTTTGTTCACTTCTACATACATATTTATGCATGTATATGAACATATATCGTATTTGCAGATTTGTTGAAGGATTTCTAATTTTCAAACCAAGTTAAACAAAAATTACATGCTTGTAAATAACCGTGAACTGGTTGCCACATGGCATTTCTCATAAAATTTTAATCAGAACGTAATCTTTTCATGCTTAAAACAGACACATTCTTTAGGTTGGATTAGATTGTCATTTAGATTCTTCACTGATTTCCTTTTATAGCTTCGATCGATTATCATTATAATGGACAATCGTGCAGATGTCTCAAGGAATACAAGCACAAGTCTGTAATAATATGTTGAATAAGTTATCAGAATAGAATAGAAAAAATGTTTTTTGGGCAAGAAAAAAAAATTCTGGTTTGTTTTCTGTCACAGACAGAATGTCAGTTCAAATGTCGTTTTATAAGAGATATTAGAAATCTATACTATACGTGTAATATATCCATGTAAGAGATTTCATAAGAATTGTTGGAATGAATTTAGAGTATTCAACCTTTTTTTATATATAATAATACTCTTTCTTAGCTATACTTTACCGAAATATTTTTGAATCCAAATAAGTGTTGCCAGCAAACGCTTAATTGGACTCTAACTCAAACTTCGAAGACGTCTGAAAAAATCAAGTCAACACTATTATTTGTGTGACTTAAGTCAAAGCTGTAAACTGTCTCGAATTTAATATTTTTATATTAAATTGATTTTTGATAAGCTCAGATCATTTCATCGAAATATAGAACTTCAAGTGTTTTTTGTTTTACCTCGAAGAACATGGTTGTAATTGTCGAAATACGCTCTCTCGAAAAGGAATCAACCTAAAGTAATAATTGCAATAATCTACTAGGAGGATTTAGTCAGCGCACCAATTTAAAGAAATTCAGGCATTTACAAAAATATATTCTAAATGAAGAAAAAATGCTTATCATATATTTATATTTAAGCCTGAAACTACAAAATTTCTAAAGTTACTAAAAAAGACCTACCCATTCTTCTGTGGCATGAATAAGTAACTGTTTGAAGGATTCAGTCACGTTTATCCTAAAGGTATGCACCGATTAAGTTTTTTCTCAAGCTCATAGAACGTTGCCTACCATTATTATTATAATAATTATTTTTCGAAAATCACTCGTATTCGACACATTTATTGAATTATTTTCTGAATTAAGAAAAAATTGCGGTTCATATGTATTGAAACTAAAATTTTATAGATATCGCTCTGAAATTTTTCACACGGCCTATTCTCTCCAAAAAGCTGTTAATTTTTCAGAACCATTCATGCAAACTGACCAATCGAAATCGGGTTTTTCTAAGGAACCACATCTAACAGCGTAACCGAAGTTAATATTTTTTATAATTTTTTCTATCACCTTTAAGAGAAGAAAATGATGAATCGCTTTAACGACTTTAACGACTGTAAATAGGCTATTAATTATATTAAAAATATGAAGTTTCAGCGCTAATATTGCCTACACTCAAATTAACGTCTCGAGAATTAAATAGATAAATAGTGTAATAGATACTTTAGAAAGTCTACTATCCACCTCAAGTTATTGTTATGTAAATAATGATAATAATAATAAGATAATAAAATGAATATGAAATACAAGAGTATTTTTTGTATAAAAATGAAGAGGAATTTATTCTCTTAGAGTGCTAATAAGAAGATATTTATTTGAAAGTATTATTGGTATTCGAGTATTTTATAATTTAATAAGTCAAAATCGTTATTGAAGTTAGTTGAATATAGTACTCAGGTACATCCTAACCGCATTAGACATATAGTATATCGTCACCTAAATGCAATACAACGTATCATCACAAAAAGCGAAGTCCTATACATCATACATACATATATGTAGTGTAAAATTTTCATCTTCCGCTGACAGATATTACCATATATTATATAACCATATTAAAACCAAAATTCAAATTTTTTTTCAATATGAGTGGTTTCTATTCTACCATTTTTCCTTCGCCTGTAAGCTTATGAAAACTGATGTTACGTTATTTTGCATTTTAGGTGACGATATATTTAATAGAGGTAAATGTGGACTTTTCTTTTTAACTTTTTCAAAATAGTATCAATTTTTCCAAAATATTTTTTAAAGAAAATCTCATCTTCGCGTTCCCACAAAAGTGACAGCCAGCTTTTGGTTGAATTTTTATTTTTATTCATATTCTACTTTATGATGACAGTAACAGCCCTGTGGAGACACCAAACGCAATCTTCATAAACTGGGAATAGAAATTTAATCATGAGATTTTGCCAAACGAGAAGTTGTTCTTCTTGTTGTTCAGTGGAACTCAGTGACATTATGAAATTTTCATTTATCATTTTGCATTTTCCCAGTGACTTTGACAGTCAGTCAGTCAGCTAGTTGACTGTCGCAAGGCGCCTTGTTGTTGGTGTAGTGGCAGCTAGTTGGCAGTCGTCAGCAGAAGTTCAAGCTAGTTTTGTGAAAATTTCAAAATATTAAAGTTGGGAAAAATTAGTAAACTGGTTTTCACTAAAACGCACGACACGGCTGCAACTTGGATAAATATACATATATGTATATATATATATATATGAGAATGTATGTACGTATGTATATATGTAAATATATGCAAGCGTTTATGTTTATGAGCTTGTGTAATAGTATCGACATTTGTGTATGTATGTCTTAACGAATGAATGCATAATTTCGTGCCTTTAGATTTGCATATTACACACATTTCCGTGCCGGCATTAAAGGTGATCGCTAACATTTGAAAAAAAAAAAATACAGCAACATAGTGAATTCATTATAATTAAAGACAAGTCGAATGTTTGGAAAAGCAGCAGATGTGACGATAATGTTACACCATTACAACTTACAACTTACAGTTATACATGTATGTATGTATGTACCATATGTACATGTGTKTGTAGTTGTGCTAATGTGCAAGCTGGTTTTAGCGCCGCACCAAGCACTCAACGTGAATGTGTGCGTCAGCGCTGGCGAGGGGCACGTACCATGAAGTTATCTGATTTATTTGAGGGGCGTAATGGTGCGCCTGCGCAGCTAAGCACCAGCGCTGAGTAAGTGTGTTTGTGTGTCTCACTTGCGGAGCAAAGCTGAAAAGCTGCTGGCAGCCTCAGCTCGACATCACCACCACCACCAACACCGCTAGGAATACTCAAACCTATGCGCTTGGAATAGTTGGTGTGCGGAAGACCGTTACTTTGCAGATTAGACATTTGAATCCTGCGCTGGTGTTGCATTACTCCCAACAACTGACAATTACATACCGTTGGCTGTGTTGGGGTGTACTGTGCGCCGGCTCACTTCCTTGTTGATTTGCTTTGTTGTCATCATTTTGTAATTCGTTAGAAATGTAAACAAAAAGAACGCAAAACTTTCTTGTTGATGAACCTTTGACACCGACCAGCGATGAAGCGCAGTTACAAATACAAATATGCGCGGCCGCGTTGACCAGCTTGCGCAGCGTGGTCAGTGGCAGTCTTCAGCTTCTTACACACACGCATGCACACACACTCACACACAGAGAAGCAGTGTTGCATAGATGATGAATGGCGCGGTGAGCGTTACAAGCCAGTCGGCGCTGTGTGGCGTCGTCCTGTCTTTGATGGATGGCCGTTGGTCAGTTATGAATGTCACAAATGGATGGATAATTTTATTGTTTGTTATGCCATAATGAATTCGCTGATTGTGTGTTGATATTGATGATGATGACGACGATGGCGACAATGATTATGGTGATGTTTGTAATTTCTTGTTGGTCAGTAATATGCATTGCCGTCGACAATGTAAAAAAATACAACTACAACATCACAGCCATTTATCTGTATGACTGTTGGAGAAATGTCGTTGGCTTTGTAAAGCAGTAGCACATTCGTTAGCATACACGAATACAATGCGCATGCGCATGCGCAAATAATGAGCTGTGAGTTATGATGGATTTCAAATTGAGATTTGTGAACGAAAGCAAATGCTCTAACAATAAAATTGGGGCTTAACGTATTTAAATATGTGTAATATATAATGCAATGTTTGTTATGTTGCGTACAGTTTCTAAATAAACAAGCGATAATCTTAACTTCGGCTACACCGAAGCTATAATATCCCTTATAGCATAAAAAGTTGTAAAATGATTTTTATTTCGACATTTTTTTGGTTTCCGATCTGAACAATTTTTCCGAAGATTGTAGCATTAGATTATAATCCATGTCATTTTTTATGTAGTCATCTTGTCAAATAAAAAAGTTTTCCATACAAGTACTTGGTTTTGATCGATTCAGACGGCTATCGCAGTCCGATATTAGTATTAGTATTATATATTTTCGAAATATGATCATATGGAATTTTGCATACGTCCTTTTCTCCAAGAAGCTGATCATATTTCAAAACTGCTGATAAAAACTGAGGAATAGTGTGTTCATACAGAGCCAGACGGACGGACAGACTTGTGAAACACTTTATGGATTGCTGAGTAGAGACGTATTCGAATAATTAACCAATAACTATGGAAGCACTTCCACTTTGAGTTGCTTGGCTCTGTTTTATTTAACTGTTCGAACTGTTCGAAAATGATATACCTTTTCTTTGACATTTTGAGAACATTGTTTGACAACTCCAAGAATGATAGAAATAGAGATGGCTATAATTTCGTGTTATTACGGTTTTGGAGCGCGACTTTGATTAAAATTACTAGAAATGGTGCTACTAGAGTTAAATCGATATGATTTCTATTTAGCCATAATCTTCAAAAGCATTGTGTATAAATTTGACAGCTGTGATCTGTTTATGAATTTTATCATTTGAGTGAATCAACTTTTGTTATTGTGAAAAAATGGAAAAAAAGGAATTTCGCCCAGGAATAGCAACCAACAAGGCTTGGTTTGCTACGTTTAGTAGTTGTGAAATGAGGATTATTTTAGATGACTGTAAAATGAAGTTGTTCGAGATTTCAGATACTCTAAAGATATCAACTGGACATCGTATCATTCAATAATATTTGGGTATGAGAAAGCTCTGTGTAAAGAGATGCCGCGCGACCCCATGAAGATACGGAGCAGTGTTTGAAGATATTCAAGCGTTATAAACTCCAGGTTTTGAGTCAATGTAGGTGATAATAGGTGAAAATGGCTCCATCATTTTACTCCGTAGTCCAATCGACTGTCATACGAGTGAACTGTACCCGATGAATCCGCTCTAAGGCGTGGAAAAGCCAAAAAGCGATTATTACATAGATTTATTAGACTGATTAAAAGACAAAATCACCAACACAATGCAATGTGAAAACGATAGCAAAATTCCATGCATTGGGCTTACAATCGCTTCCGCATTCACTTTTTCTTCACAGTTTGCCCCAAACGACCATTTCCTGTTCTCATATCTCAAAATAACGTTCGCTGGGATCAAATTTTCATTGAATGAAGAGGTAATCGTCAAAACTGAGGCCTATTTGAGGCAAAGAGCAAATCGTACTATAAAAATGGTATCGAAAAGTTAAATAAACTCATGCTGAATGCCCATTAAAAATTGAAGGTATCAGCCAGACTCTTTAAGCCATTTTTGGAATCAAATAACTGTTAAACGAAACACAGAACTCAGTGAGATAATAACAAGTGATCCAAGTGATTTAACATTCATTATTGGATAATACATATTCGACCGAATGGACCACGTCTAGCGAACATTATCGAACTGATTATTTGAAGCCTGAAATTGAAGCACGTGATCTCGGCGACATTTGCTTTCAACAGACCGCTCCACATTCCACATATCGCATCAATCAACGGATTTATTGAGAGAACACTTCGGTGAGCAAATAATTTCACGTTTTGAATCAGTCGATTGACCACCAAAAACGTGTGATAACACACCGTTAGAACTTTTTCTGTCTGGATTTGTAAGTCTAAAGTCTATGTTAAAAGCTTACATAAAATATTTTTAAACATGCGATATATGTACATATACATATGTGTGTGAACGTCTATATACAAAAATTCCACACCAAAATCACATTTTCACTTTCTCCACAAAAATTAACATAATCTCCGTAATTCTATTTTTAATTACAAATGCAATGGATTCTAGCATTGGAACTATCGATTGTGGTGATTCAAAAAGAATTGACTACATAAATACATATGTATGTATGCATATACATATACAATTGAATATCAAAGAAAAATAAGATTTGATTACAAAAATTAACATTCCATTTGTGTAGTATCCATCAAACGATAAACACTGAAGGAATGTATGGGGGATATTTAAATTCTCCAAATGGCGTTTTGCTTATGTTGCATTTTACTTGCTTTGCTTGCGTACTTGGCATATGGGGTGAGCGCGGAGAGTATGTTAACTCAAAGGAGTAGAGAACGTAGAACGCGGCAGCAATGCATTCGTTGCGCTAATCTTTTGGAAAATTTTCAACTTTCTTAACAAAACCACAATAAATCCTTACCTTTTGTATACATATCTTTGGGGTTCATTAAAATACGAGAACAAAACGAAAATCACTAAAATCTAACAAAATAAGAAATCACGAAGTCAATATTTCCCCTTTCGGTTGGCAGAGAGGCCAACTCAAACTTCAGGTGATTGACACCTACCAGCGCCGCACACCAACACCACAACACCACTACCACTAGGTAAGGCATTACGAAAATAAAACAGCAGTGAAGCCATTAACGGCATGTGAGAAGACACGGTGCCCCTTCATTTCATTTCAATTTCAAGCAAGGATTGAATAATAAGCAATAATAAAAGTCTTTGTGTTGAATGCGCTGTGCTCCCAAACGACAGTCGGCTGTAACGGCTGCCGGCAAACCGAAAGCAATAAGGAACTTATCAACAAACACAAGAAAAAGTTATTACACGCGCTAGAGGAGGGGGAGCGCCGGCTGGGCAGGGCAGAGCAGTGCAATGCTTCAATTGCTCTTTTCTATTCTATTCTTGGTCATTTTCATGTGCTTAGGCGTGACTTTGGAGAGTTGGCGTTCCTTGTGTGTGTGTATATGTGTCGGATCGTGGAGGAGCAATTTTGCGTCTTTGTGGCCTCCACTGAGTTTCTCCAGGCACAAATGAAAATAGAAACAGGCAGCACAAGTACAGTTTCAGCGATCCGCATAGAAACGCTCAGTACAACTAAATATATAATATGTATGTATGTATGTATGTATGTATGTATGTGCATACAAAGTGTGTTTGAAATTTCCCATAAGGAAGTGTTTGCTGTTAGTAAAAGTCGATTGCCACAATATGCAGTCGCAAGGGGCAACAATAGGCCGCAACAACAGGTTTTTCTCCACAGTGCTCGCTTAATGCGCTTGCGGAGCTAAACTTTTCCTTTGCCGCAGAATTTGTAATAAAAATGACTAGGCGTTCGTACGACGTCGCTCTGATCTTGTGTGAAGTTTTTCCTTCTTTATTAGACTTCGTAAACAATATATAATATACCCACATACACATACGGGTTTATAGACACGTATACAAAATTCTTAGATTTGGATGCTGGGGCTCTGCAGGTACAGCTAAATCAAAAGGGTTGTCTAAATGTGAACTCACTGCTGGAAATCTGCTTCTACTTAGCGCTAGCGTGTATACTTGGAGTTTTCGTTTTTAATTTCAAATGGAAATGAATACAATTTTAATCGAAGCCATTCAAATTATTTGACTAAGTTGTATAACCAATAATTAATGCTATTAGCTGAATTTTATGAGGATTATAATGAGGAAGTCTGCTTATACAATTGTCTACCTATATATACAAACGAACATATATTAGCCATACCTACGCAACTTTGATTTCGCCGTCGTTTTACGATTAATATATTTTTATTGAACCTGATGGCAGTTTAAATGGATATTTTATCTATTACCACACGCCAGGGAAGGCAGCATCGTTGCTCGGACTTAAATAAAATGGCATACAAATCGTTGGAATATTGAAATTTAATCGAGTTTTTTCATTTAATAAAAATTCACATTTTTAATTCTTCCTTTTTAACTGATCCGTCATACATCACACTATTGCCGTTAAGAGTATTTGTATAGGTTAGAGACGATTTGTCAATGCAAGAGACTCAACTACAGCAGTTTCGCCAATGGGGAAACAGTTATAAGACCTTCAGGGTTTAAGAAAGGGATTTATTGAACCAATTACAATTCTTTGAAAACTTCCAAAATAGGCTCCTTCTGTGTCAATGCAGCGCTGCCAGTGCGATTGCCAAGCATTTAAGGCATCACGGAAGGCATTTTCCAGTATAGTCTTGAAAGCCGAGGTGTACGCTGCTTGGATCCTCTCTATCGTCTCAAAATGCTTGCCTTTCAATGGACTTTTCATGCAAGGAAATAAAACAAGTCCGGTGGTCCACATCTGGGCTGTAAGGTGGCTTGTTAGGTAGCTGTTCATGGTGCAACTTCCAATCGGCTGCGATGTCTTGTCGGACCCGATTGACCCTTCATTTGAGTCTCTTCAGTCATAAACACAGATTTTGATACATTCAACATCTCGGCAATTAAAGGAATACTTAGTCGATGGTCTGAGTTAAAAACTTTTTCGAAATGGCAGGTCTTCCAACACCGTCATCATCAGCAACCTCTTCCGGGCCCTCCAAAAAGGCCTGGTGCCACCGAAACACACCACCGTCTCTGTACAGATTTACCGAGTTTCACACAGATTTTAATCGTGTACCTCTGCTCTAACGAACGCTGTATATTCGGCTTGCACTATTCACAGAAATGTTTGTTCTGAATATCCAGGTGCTGGAGACAACTGACTAGTCGCTCGTTCGTTAGGTAGAACGCCTTCTACCGAATACAGTCGTTGCGCGCACGCTCCCGTAAAGTCATGGCGGAAGAACATCAGTCCTATTACTCTCCGGATAAACCCTGTATAACTTAATCTGAAAAATTAGCTGGCATTTTGTGTGATTTGGACAACCGAATCGAAATATTAACCACATATCTTAATAGGCTTTCTGCAATATCAAATTAGACGAGAATAGTAATCCATTGCAAATTTCGTGAAAATAATTCTATAAGTCCCTTATTAATCCCGTCCCGCTACATGATGCAGATGCATGGGTAATGACATCTCTGTTCAGTTGGCCTTACCAATGTTCAAGACAAAGGTGGACAAATGGAGAAGATTTATAGTCCTTTGCGCATTGGCAACGGCGAACATCGCATTCGATGGAACGATAAGCTGTACGGGATATACGGTGACACTGACATAGTTCAGCGGTTGCGTTAGGTAGGCCATGTTGTTCGAATGGATGAAAGAACTCCAGCTTTGAAGGTATTCAATTCCACTCCATTGGAGAGATCAGGTGGAGAACGACCTGACTGCACTGGGTATCTCGAATTGGCGCCAAATCAAATTAAATCCTTCGAAGAGGTTAATAAAAACTGCAGAACTTGAGAAACGGTGTAACAAAGCTGCGATAGAAGAGTTCCATCCCAAGAAAAAACTTTAGTATTTTTTTGTGAAAATTATTCCGCTAAAGTGTAAAGCGCTTCCATAATCCTCCTTATTATTTCATTAGCTGCACCAAAAAAGCTCGAAGTAAACCACAGACACGTGGTCCAGCTACCAGCTGCTTAAAAAAACCATCAGTAAAGAACTTAGGCTTTATACTTTAGAATACTTTGTCTACGAGCCTAAAACGATTTCACCTGATGCACAAAACAATTACTTTAAAAGACGATTATCTATTATTTTTTATCGCCAAACCACTCTTTAAAGTCAAAGATTCTTCATTTACCACACAATTTATGGGCGCTTTCGAGGCAATGACGGACGCTTGTGGTTTGTGGCCGCAGCAGCTTAAGGGCAAGCTGACAGGATGGTGGTATTACGAGGAGGTTAACTCATTGTATCCGACAACTTGCGCTGCAATTACCAACAACAATTGCGAACTTGTAACCAAAATAGCCCAAAAAAAATAAATAAAAGCCTGCACCCTGACCGACAATGAAATCAATGTCTACACCACAATGAATTGATTAAGGGAAATCTTTGTAATCATAATACATACATATGTATAAACAACTCACCAGTGTTGATGCAAGAACGTCGTTACGCCTAACAACGAATTGATTAGAGGTGTGTACTCCGAACTCCATTTATATTGTATGTATATGAGTGAATATGTGTTGGAATTTATACGTATGCACTTGTGTGCATGACATTGCACTTCTATGTACCTATACATACATATACGTATGTATATATATGTGCACAAGGCATGCGCATGAGGAAATATTGTACTTGCTGGCAAGCAATTGTCCGGTAGCTGCGCGCATGCGCTCAACTCCTTGCGCTTGCCACGTTGCAGCCGCGCGTCTCTAACCACAATCGCTGCGTGCAACAAAAGGGCCAACAATTTTCTTTTGTATGCAACTCTGCTGCATAACGCTTTGCTACTTTGGGTATGGTAAGGTCTTCGTGCTTGGTTCTTTGTTCATATTGGCAGGCGTCTGCGCGGATCCCAACTATTTACAAGGTGAATACTTCTATTCCGTTGTCTACATTTACGTGAATTCAACTATTAATGGTGGCATGGCTTGTAGTTGACTGCCAAGGAATTTTTTCTTGGTCAACAGCAACTACTGGCATTGGTAAGGCGTGAGGGCAGTGACCTCGCCACCGCGCACAGGTTTTCGTCGAGTGTGAAATCTACTTATATGTGTGGATGTGTGTGTCTAACCATAGCTGTGCATGTATTTGTGCTGTTTACGTTAGGATTTCTTTCCGTTTATGCCTTGGTAATGCAACGTAAATATACATAAGAAATACAATATGTTCATATATACATATATATATGCATGCTAAGACACTCTTATTTCTGGGTGTGTCAGTGATTTTAATTTTATAAGCAAACATTCAAGTTTTGGGAGTTACAACAATCAAGTTAGTTATGTACATACTTAACGAAGAAGTAAAACTGTTATTGTAGTATAATAAATATTTGTTTATCTCTATTGTGAATCTACGTCATGAGATGACGTATTTATATTTTATATGTGCGTACGTAAAATTGAATATCTTACGCTTCCAAAGTTATTTTCTGAGTAAACATACGCAACGGATGTGTTATATGAAATTTTAAGGCGTTCGTACATTAACAAGCTTCCAGAAAATCAGCATCCTCAAACAAGTAGACACCATTTCCAACGAAATTCCCTATAAATGCATTCTCTAATAGGTTTAAAGCGACTAGTATGATCAAGTAATGTGTAATTGAGTAATCTCTGCTTTCGAAATATAATATAGCTGCAATTTAACCCATGTGGAATTTGAATTATTAATCTTAGGAGATTTCACACCTTGGATGTGGCAATATTTGTCAATATTCACCAAAGCAAAATGTATTAGAAGTTGAATTGAAATATATTACTTCTTTTCTTTTAAAAATTTGAATGTTTCAACATTTATCTACAATAATCTATGTATATATATTATATTTCTTCGATGGGTTATCCTTGGCTATTCTTTATTTGCCGTGATTTTCCTCAGTCACTCATCGATTTTTATTTGGGTGGAATAAATATCAAAAAACCAGAAAAAACTTTAACCCCGGATGTATCGAAGCTATAATACCCTTCACAAGTGAATTTATTTCAGCATAAAATGATATAAAATCAGATGCTAATCTGCCTAATCTCACCGTGCTTTTTAAAGCAATGCAATGCGTTGATCAGCGCCCTAATTAATAAATGCTTTTTGCACGTATTTTCTCCCTTGGTCGGTTGCGAGGCCGATTTAAAACCTCTGCCGTGCTGTGGGTCCGCAACCGGCTGCAGAGCAACTCCACACTGTATTGGTTTTTTCAATCCTACCTGCTTTAGGTTGAAACCACAGCCACCTCGAATCTCTCCAAAGAACTCCAAGGGCTAACTGCTCACCGTGGTACCCGATTTCAGTCTCCTGTCAGACCTTGTATTGTTTTAATACAATATTTTTAATGATAAGTCCGATATAAAGCACAAAATCAAATGGAAATAAATAGTAACTTAAATAGAAATGTTAATAAATTTCAAAAAAAAAAAAATACTTTTTTTACAACAAAAACTTTTGCCGAATAAAAAAATGTATTTTATAGTTTAGAAGCGTTTAAAATAGTTTTGGAAAATAATAATTAATTTTGAGTATTATTATTTTTTACTTAAAATAATAAACAAAAGCTTTGACTAATTTTATTGGAAAATATGTGTAAGGATAATATTAGTCTTACATTTTCTTTTTATTTTTCCTAATTTTTTCATAAAACCCATATTTTTCATTGGGATCGGTTTCACAAACACCAATTTACTGCCCGCAGTAGAAAGGCAACGCTAATCTAGAATTGACATAAAATATGAAAGAAGTTGTATTCTTTCCGACTAGGGCACTCTATTAAGGTTTTATATCCACTTGTGAATTTCAAAAAATCGATTTATTGTTCGGTGTATACATAAATAGAATTTGCATATATTTCAAAATATTCTCCGAAAGTTCATAGTTAATTTCCCATTTCGGAGGTATGAGAGTATTTTGGAAACGCTGGTTTCTGAGTTGGACAAACGACTTGAAGTGTGTATATCTTTTTAGAAGCATTTGTCAGATAATAGCTGAAAGAATATTATTTTTACAAAAAGGTCAGGAAAAGTCGGAGAACTCATAAAATATATATAAATAATTGATAACCGTGACCAGCTAAAATCTCTGTGGACAATTTCGCTTCGACTCCGGTATTGGGACAAAACATCACGGGTGTCATTATTCACTAGACGAAATGTTCAAACGAGTCATCGAAAATTGGACTCAATGGATGGACCATCTGAGATGTAGCAGCGGCCAACATTTGAAATAGATAAATTTCAAAAAATAATTGCCAAAGAATGTTTTTTCGAAGGATAATAAACATTCCCCATTATAATTGAAATATCTGTGTTTTTTCGATCTTAGGAAAGATCGAACTGGATCACCCATTATCTGCCATACAAACTGGATGATGAAAATAAAGTTATTGTATGGAAAACTTTCTTTTTTTGTATGGCATCTGTAGGAAGTTTTCTGTTCAAAACGATAATACAATCTCCGAATCAGTTTTTTAGATCGGAATAATATAACACACGGCTACCATACATTTAAAATCATTTTGTTTTTTAACTATTTTATATTTGAAGGATATTATAACTTCTCTGCTATCGAAGTTAACGTTTCTAGATTTGACGAACTTTAAAGATAACTCACCTGAGATAACGGTGAAAAGTCAGTTTTAGATTTCGCTAATGCTTCGACCGAAGTTTAATCGTCTTATACCTTCCAATTCACTTCGATTTCGTAAGTAACTATAGTCTGTAGAAATCCACTACACAAAGTATTTGTATATAATAATTAAATATAATTTTGATAGAAAAATTGAATTCTAAACTCGCCTGATTAGAAAAAATGCATCCATGGCCAACTCCATACGACTCACATAAGTGAGTAGTCTGTGTCGGATTGCTGGAGATAACTTTCAACAATATGAAAGTATAAAAAAATGCATGCGTCAACCATTCAAGAAAGCAAATCTATTAGACGCAGTATCGGGTGGTGCTAGTATCTTCGAGCAATTTAATTGGAAATCGTAACAAAGTACAAAAGCCTCAAACGAGCTTGGTTTTACTTGAACGTTTGTACTTCGTAAGCATCTTGTGCGCAAATAATAAGCGTACAAAGTCATAAACAGTGTGTATGTGACAAAAACGACGACTAATTTGAATGCAATCATTTTATAAAAATCTCCCGCCCTAAACGCCATTGCCTTCACTTTGAGCATTGTCTTCACTTTCAAAATATACGGTGATCAAATATTGACAGTTACATTCGGACGCGGAATTATGGGCGGCATAAATAACGCGATAGTCCACATGAAAAGGCGTTTTGTCCGTTAGCAGGGACATATTTGTAATAACCGAAATTGTCCTTCGACTTACTGATCAGTTGCCGAGATTTAGTCAAACTGTTTGACATTAGCTGCCTTTTGTTGACTATTTTAAAGAATATTGCGTTATATATTATTAACTTTATTCAAATATATGTACATATTTTAACTATTAAGGGTTTGGATATTAATCAAAACTAAGCTTTGACAATTATTTAGCTTTTGAAAAATATAAATAAAATATAAGATTAAGATTATTAATAAAAAGTTATTATATTTTACTACTATGAGCATAAAAATACTCAGGCTTTGTTCATAATTTTAAAATTCTTAATTTATTCTTCAAAATCTATGTCGTCCATCCCAAAGTAGTCCCTCTTGGACCCAATACACTTGTGACAACGTTTTTTCCAATTATCGAAATAGTTGTTAAAGTCGATATCAGGCGAATACGGAATAAAGCAGTAAAAGTGTTTATAACATCCAGGTAGTCAGAAAACATTATTGTTACATTTTAACACGACGCTGCTTTTCGAAAAAAGAACCAATCATGTCTTCACTTTTCTCAAATGATCTTTAAAAATTGCTTTCATTGATCCTTCCGATATTCCAATGATGCCAGTAAGATCTCTGACAATTACATCGTGTCTTTCCAACATTCTTTTATGAAAACACGAAATACTCATATTCAACGATGGATCTAAGTGTGAAATAAGGACAGCAATGGGCTTCTTTTGCAGTATTCCATACGAAGTAGGTAGTTTCAAGCTTCAAACTAAATAACTACAATTCAGTCTTCCAGGCTGAAATTGTAGGTATGTCAGAAGGGGCCAAGTGGTCTTCTGCTCTTAATATTATTGCCCCGACAAGCGACAATTAAGGCTACTTGTATCATCAATACTATGTCTCACTTCCAGCAGGCGATAACTAGAATATCGATTAATATCATGGGGGTGCCCACTCATATAGAAGTAGAAGGAAAGGAAAGGGCAGAAGAGTTAGCCCGCTCGGGGCAGTTGGGAACACAATTGCTTCAAGGGTTGTTTGAAACCATGGGCCTTAGAGGAACATCTCAGTTCTTGGAACACTACCAGAACAGGGTATATCAAATACCAAACAATTTCTACTAGATTAAAAGCGAACTTAACAATGTTATAGGAATTATCACAGGACATCTACCCCTAAGATTAAATGGAAAAGTGGTATCGGTCGAAAGAAACGGATGTGAGGTGAATGATGAGACGCTGGAGCATTTTTGTTGGATATGCCCAATTTTCAGCCGGATGAACGGGATATATTGTACGGCTCTGAATGCTTCATCCAAATAAAACTTTGGGCAACTGGGATGGAAAAAGTCGTGTTTTCTAAAAAATCCCCTGGGTTGCCGGCTTAATTAGGTTACTAATCGGGAGTAATTCTAAGTGCAGCCGCCCTAAGCCGCTCTTCTCGACCAAGCAACCATTGGTAAAAAAGTGTATAGATTTTACTATATTGTATACATATAAATAATAAGCTTATAAATAATTAGTAGTGCATCCGGTGAATATCAATTGATTACAACGAGCAAAGAAGAAAAAGGATCACTCGCGCAGTGTCTACTGGTTAGGTCAGGTTAGTCAGGACGAACTTATTCCGCGGGATAACGTAAAAGCTAAATTTTCAAAAGAAAGTGGCTTATTAGATTTCTGAGAAAGCACCTGTCAAGCTGTAACTGATGATTTTCACTGAAATTTGCAGCGAAACTAAAATTGTGAGGGATCACATGTGCATGCTGTAATTAAATATAATAAACGATTGATTTATTATAAAAAATTTTTTGTTTTTAATTTATATAAACATTATTGGTAGATACTGTCGTTAGACAAAGTTAAGATGACTTCACTCGCTTCGCCGAACCTCGCTTTGTCAATAAACTGGAAATATTGCGGTAAGGCATTTCAAAGAGTACCGTTAACGGGAACGATAATATATACAAAATAATGATAAGTCCGATATAAAGCACAAACTGAAATGAAAATAAATAGTAACTTAAATAAAAATGTTTTAAAAATTTCAAAAAA
>NW_017534408.1:1074770-1165768 GCF_001853355.1 Bactrocera latifrons
ATAAGCTTCGATTACATTTTTTGGAAATATGTATAAGGATAATAATAGTCTTATATTTCCATCATATTTTCACAAAAAAAAAACTCTACCGCTTATGAATTTAACTTACCATTCGGATCGGTTCCACAAACACCAACTTACTGCCCGCCGTAAAAAGACAAATAATAACCAGAGAATTCAGCAACGATAAGGCATAGGACACATGAATTGCTTTCTGAAAGATTTTGGCACTCAGAAAACGACCATGCCAAGCGAGTTGATTATTCGCCGCAGCAATAATGGACCAACAGCCGCTCATAGTATAAAGACAACGTTGTAGTACGAAAACAAAGGTCTCTACCCACACTGAATAGCCACGCCCCAATGGAGCGGGTCGCATACAAATCATAAATACCAAATGAATGAGTTGGCAGTAGAAATTCGTTAATAATTTAAAAGATTGAAGCTGTGCATTATATTCGAGGTAAAGCCAACAAGTGAGAGCACCGAAGAGATATGGAAAAATTCGGACTAGCGGATGCGCATAGAACTGGGTAAAGTACGTAAATGTGGTCTCCAAAGATATCTGAAAGTTCACCTGTAAGCCCACGATTGTTTGATATACCAAAGATGATATCATTAGCAGCAAAAGAGAAATCTTAGCATACTTTGGGTGTCTGGAAGAAGAAAAAGTTTTATACTGTATATATATACATATATTTTCGAATTTGTCAATTTACTTAGCATAAATAACCAAGAGCACTGTCAAGGTGATCGTAAATTGCATTTCCAAAGACACAAACCAGGTCCATGCCAAGCACATCTCTTTATGATTGTATAAATTGTGTATGAAGAGCACGTTGCGCCACCAGTAATGCTCGCAGTTTTCCGTTACAAAACCCGATAAATTAAACACGGTTGTACTGTCGTTGTATTTCATCGTTAAATAGGTAACACATAGCATAAAATAGTAGAGTGGTGCTAATCTAGAAATAACATAAAAAAATAAATACGTTGTATTCTTCCCCAGTAGGACAGTCTATCAAGAGAGACTAATTGTTCATTATGGTTTTATGTTCGCTTGTTAATTTCAAAAAATCGATTTTTCATTTTGCATAAAGAGCCCCGGCCCTCTAGTAATTTAATATCTCCTAAACCGTTCAAGCGTCCCTACTTTCCTTGCCAATTCGGAGCTACCAAAAATGATGTATAACTATAAACAAATGCGTCAGTGATATAAAACAGTATAAATTCAATATTACTACATTTCGACCCCAATTACACGGCATCTTTTTTCGGAGCTCTTTTTGGAGATCGACTAGGGGATAACGGGAAACGAAAATTTTTCAAAATTAATCGACGATTCTCAAAGTAAGGTTTGAGGAGAATAAAACAATAGAGAACCCACTTATAGCTCAAATTAAGTAACAGAGAAGAACTTGATTACTGTATAGAAAACGCAATTACCAAAACGAGAACGAAAAAGCAAAAATTCATAGGAACTTTTCCCTTTTTTCGTTTATGACATCACGAACAAATGGACTTTTTTATTAAATACACTCCAAAAAAGTAGGATAGTAGGATGCCAGACTAAAGAAGAAATGCTTTGCAGAATAATAACTAATGTGTAAAATGAGACAGATGGTTTATTTTCTGGATATCGAAATTAGACTATCGGTACTATCTACCTTTTGAGGTCACGATCCGTAATTCTGAGGCTCTTTGGTATTTAATACCTCTGGTCTGGGTCTGGGATCTCATAAAATATAAATAAATATGTATAAAAAAAAGATGATCACCTGGGCTGAGCTGAGTCCATTAGGTATGATAGTTGTCTGTATACACGAAGTAGTCAGTAAGTTTTTGATATTATACTATATCTGAAATATCGCACATGTCCGTTTCTTCGCCGATATCAGACTACTAGAGGATACAGTTGTCGTACAAACTTTATGATCAAAATCAAGTTGTGGTATGGAAAACTTTTTTATTTGTGAAAAGTTTTATAACTTCGATGCAGCCGAAGTTAACGTATTTTCTGTTTAGCGCAGCTTCAAAAGCTAAGTTAACTCACCTGAGAAAACGGTGAAATGTCAGCTTGACGATTTCCAAAACACTTCGACTGAAGTTGAATCGTCTTATAGTTTCCAATTGACTTCGATTCCGCAAGTAACTATAGGTCTGTAGAAATCCACTATACAAAATATATGTGTTGAATAAGTAATTAAAATATTGATGGAAAAATTGAATGCGAAACTCGCCTGATTAGTAAAAACACATCCATGGCCACCTCCATATTTCCCATACTACTCACATAAGTGAAAAGCTGCATCGGATTGCTGACAATGGCTTTCAACATAATGAAAGTATGGAAAAATGTGGCAATAAGAGCACTCTCAATGCGTCCACCATTCAAGAAAGCAAATGTATTAGACGCGCTATCGGGCGGCGCTAGTATCTTCGAGCAATTTAATTGGAAATCGTAACAAAGTACAAAAGCCTCTAACGAGCTTGGTTTTACTTGAACGTTTGTACTTGGTAAGCGTCTTGTGCGCAAATAATAAGCGCACAAAGTCATAAACACTGTGTATGTGACAAAAACGACGACTAATTTGAATGCAATCATTTTATAAAAATCCCCCGCTTTAAACTCCATTGCCTTCACTTTGAGCACACGTGGTTTGATCACATGGAGGTCGCCACTAAGAAAAATCTCACTTGCAAAATATGCGGGCACCAACTCCATCAACTGTTGAGAGTTACACTCGGACGGCATGCACAAACCGATATGTAAGAGTTGCCGCGCCTGGCCATACACGACGTCTGCTTGGTACGAGGAATTATGGGCGGCATAAATAACGCGATAGTCCACATCAAAAGGCGTTTTGTCCGTTAGCAGGGACATATTCATTTTGTGCGTCACATAACGGGAAATATCCAAGTTAAGGCCGCTCTGTGCCGCCTTGCACAGCTCAGCACTACCCAGCCACATGTTGTCGCCGAGCATGAAAGCGGGTGGTTGCTTGCCGGAGGCGTCAAGTACTGAAAATTGTTAAAAGCATAAGATTTGTTTTATTTATAACAACAATTAGCGCTGCAGCGTGTTCTAACCTTTAAGCGCCCATAATTCGCGCTGCAAAATGCCTCGTCGCAGCTCCTGCAATCGCGCGTGACATTCTTCACCCACTAGTTCGGCTTTGCTTACGGTGGTCAGTGGGAAAAGTATGGTGTTGTATTCCAATATATCTGACAAACTCAGTTGATTTTTCGGCACTCTTGTATCTTCATTCAAATTACCGTTTATTGACGGTAAAATAACCACCATTATTGGCAATAAAAGAGTCCGCGTCAATTTGTACATGATTTCGTTATAAAAGTATGTCTTTGTAATAACCGAAATTGCGCTTCGACCTACTGGTCAGTAGTGCCGAGTTAGAAAGACTGTGTGGCAATACCAAATATTGCATCATATTCATATTACTATATATAAATTCATTTAAATATCGGCACATAATATATCAATTAAATATTTAGTTTTTGCGTAAATGTTGTTAAACAACACGCAGCTTTGACAAATTGAGTGCAATGTAAAGTTGAAAAAACGATTTATTAATATTAATAAAAAGTTTTTATTTTCTATGCTCTTGTCACAGCGTGTAACAATTAAAATAATCGATATTAATATGGAGTATCATTTATATCGTTATATACATATATGTACTATATAAATCATGGGAATGACGAGGCGGAACGGAATGAGTGAAAATTTTGTAACTTTAGTCAATCTGCAAGATTATTTATAATTTGTACCATCTGCCTTCTTTATAAAGAAATATAGACGACATTGCATAATATGGGTTCAATATTTGCTATAGCTACTTTAAATCTAATATAGGGAATATCAATTTTCTGAGTGGCTTTATAATGCACTTGTCTGTCAATATGTAGAATATCTTAGCCAAACTAAATGAACGGACAAGTCGTGGACATACAGTTTGATGACGAAATCGACCTACAAATAATTATTTTGGGAATTTTAGTGGACCTTTCGTAAAATATATTTTTAAAACCTTTATAATCTTAATTTGCGACTTATCTTATCTAATGCAAACTTGAGTTCAATACCAAAAGTCAATAATATAGTAATTTACTACTTCCCTATCGAAGCAAACTTTACAAAAGAGAAATGTCGAAAGAGCGAAAAAATTATGGCATCGTTTGCTGCCCCTATCGTTCTACTTTATTAGCGTCCTATTGAAAATCGCGTTTTCGTGCGTTTTTTTTTTGTTGAAAATTAGAACATTTACTTAAGAAAATCTTATACAATAGTATTACTCAAAATCGATAGCAATGGTTTCACCTCGTTTTAGAATCTAATAATTGTACCACCTTTCTTATCCTACCAACTACGGAACATTTCTTTGGCGTCATGGATATTGAGTTTTGCCCTTGATTTAGCTGGATGACCAGGTCTCATATATGATTTTTTGTTTTGTCTTTAATTATTCATTTTTCATCCATCAGATGCGAAAACTACTCCTCTTTGTAGCGTTCTAGCAGCATTACAGAGATCAATATCGTATTTTACCGTTTTTTGGTTACAAGATCTAGCACCCAATTTTTTTGCTTTTGAATGTATCCGGCTGCTTTAAAACGTTTTGAAATATATCCTTGAATTACTCCCTATTATTCTATGTGCTCTTCTTGTGTTTAGCAACCTAGTAATGCATCTAGTTCTTCATACTTATTTTTTTCAATAGTAATAAACATTACGACCTTAAAAACGTGCAGAGTTTTTTTGGCTAAAACATGTTCTTCATAAATTCTCATAAGAATATCATGACTTGTGGCTGCTTCATATGTAAGTGATGAAGAAAAACTCCTCGCATTAACACTTTTGCAGACACAAGGTTCAACAAATCTGAGTTCAAACAAGTAAGGAAGGGTTAAATTCTGGCTTAACCGAACCGGAGAAAATTCTTTAAACGTTGACAAAACTGCAACTGTATATATCTTGCTTCGCGTCAGCCTAAATTATATTAAAACGAATTCGTTAAATATATGTGTGATTTTAACTTAACTCAATATATTGATCTGGTGTGGAAAACTTCAACCAGAGGTTCTGAATTCATTATATTAAAAATATGAGGGTTAGGCCATGGTTTTAATCAACTTTATTAATATTCAGCGTCAAACTTAGAGAAATTTCACTAAAATATCACACATTTTGACCAACCTAAATGGTTAAATTCAGATAGTTGGGGACAAATGAAAGTCTAGAAGACAAATTTATTCTATTAACCCCTAAAGCTACTTCTACTTGTCAGGGAGGAAAAAAGCATGTGTGTGTGTAACGAAAAGATTTGTTGCTGTTCAAGGGGTCAGAGTCCCATATATTTGAACATTGGTTACGAAAAATTGAACGAGGAATCGAATGGAAAAGTCAATTTTGGGGAAAAAATTGGTGGAAAAGCACAAAAAACTATTTTTTTTTAAGGATTTGGAAATTTTTTTTGGATTTTGAAAATATTTTTATCAGAAAGCTGAGGTTTTTTTACATTCAATTGTATAACTTCAAATTTTTTGTACTGAATTTTCAGGTCGTTAAAAAATAAAAGAAATAGTAATTTTTTTGTTTGATCGAAATACGAGTACAAAACCATGTGGCCAATTGATGGAATGGCCCTTAAATATTATTGTTATTTATGCTGAAAATGAATGAAATCTGTTAAGACCTTTGTCCCAAACTACCAACTTAGTGGTCCTCCATAATGTGATACCCTGAATTCGGTGATTTGTGCTAACCATCTTGACTTTAATAAAAGTACCTCGGACATAAAGCAAAATGTTGTAATGAAACTAAGTATGTATATATAAAGTTTTGTCAACATCAGAGAATATTCCCACGCTATTGAGCGTGCACTCGAACATAGGACTACCTTACTTGTTTTTTTTTTGTTTTTGTTTTTTCTGGTAATAATCTTGATAATATTAATATACTGTGTATACATGGTTTGCTCATAAATACTGGTTAGTGCATCCGGTTGAATATATCATATTAAGATTGTTATTGCTTTCGAGACACAGGGGCAGTTTGATAAACCAGTGATCATTCAAATGATTGGAGTGCAACGAATATGAGTGATGAACAAAAATAAGTTACATGAGCAGTGTGTATAGCGGCACTATAGTGAGGCCGCGACTAAGAAACAATGAATATTGCCATTCGTGAAGAGCTTGTTGTATTAGACTAAAGAACTTTAATAAAATATTAAAAGTGGAATTTTTTTTGTAAGACTGTCGACTGTTAATAATTTGCCATTAGCAACGGAAGAATTCGACATTCATAATTCGATTACAATCAGATTTGGTATCTCAATAAGTTATATAATATTATAACTCGCGGAAAGAAATACTTATTTTAATATTATCCTAATTTATTCAAATGAGATATACATATGTGATATACACACATACACTGTTAAAGTGACGTTCTCTTAATACCTTTAAGGCATCCGGTATAAACTCCACCCGAAGTGCAAAAATCTTTTTATTTGGTATATGGTATTAGGGGAAGTATTGAAGCGATGTTTTCGTGTTTGACATTACGACATATTGTACTAAGGTCCTCTTGCTCTGTGTATGGAAACTTGAAATATTATAGTCTGATATCGACTATTTTTCAGTGTGATTATTCAGGGTATGATTTTTCAGTCATACCTTAAATAAAATTTGTAAGCAAAGAATCATATGGAATCTATAGTTGTGATATATGGGAAGTGGGCTTAGTTCTAGCCCGGTTTAGCCCACTTTACTACTACTTCAAGTAGTTCCTAAGATATGGAGCCTTACCTAAAGTGGGCGATGGTTGCCGAAAGCCCTAGGAAGCCTTCTAAGTTGCCGGACCACTGCAGGATATTTCAAGCTGAAGTCTTTGCGAATGCGAAAGCCTGCAGACAATTTCAGGTTCAACGTTTACTTAGGCAGCCAAGCAGCAAACGAGGCAGTAACCTCATATCGCATATTGGTCAAAAGTGTCTTTGAAAGCAATGAAATAGTGGGCGAGATTGCAAAGAATGGTGTACGGCTTACACCGGAAAACGTGATCAACATTGGGAAACATATGGTCAGAAGCGTGGTAAAAACAATCAAAACCCAATGAAACGAGCTACCTGTGTGCAAAACTGCAAAAGTCATGTTCAAAGCGGTAGGTCGTAAGTACACAAAATTTCTAATTGCACTCTATAGAAAAGACTGTAGGAACATGATTGGAATATTAGCTGCTAATTTTTTGGTCGGACAGATGGAGAAGCTAGCAGGAATTGTCTAGAGCAAGGCACCAGGGAACAATAGAGCATCGTAACGGGCCAAAACTGGTTTATGCGTGGCTCATTGTCCTACCAGAATAACCTAACACAGCAAATGTGGTCATATGAGCTATATATGGTTTGTGAAATATAAACATTAAATCTATTATGGGATAGGATGCCGTCCAATTTTTGAAAATATACAGATGCCCAAGATGTACTAATTTAATTTTGTGTCTTAATGTGATGATTAATTGTATCACCTGATAAGTTTTCAATTAACACCGTTTTGTGATGGTGGCAATATTCCGGTTCTGTCAATCTGCAACATCAACCTCTCTTGGGGGACAAATAACCCGAGAACCAAGTTTCATATCGATATCTCAATTTTTATTTCTTTTATGCGACCATCCTGTTGAGGTCTTTTAATGGAATAATGTCTCAGAAAACTAGAGTCGTAGAGTACGGTGAATGCCGAAGTGATTCAAAGTGCAATTCAGAACATTTTGCTATTGTTTACTGACATATCATATCCCATATCATCTGGGATGTTCATTAATGATATATGAAAACTTCTTCAATAAGATGCATCGTTACCTAGAATAAACTTAAGTATGAAAATGATCACTTCACAAGGATCTGGGTAGATTTGAACAATGGCATGTCGATTAATAAATTTCAAACGCCACTGCTTTTCAATACTTGAATGCTGCTATATAAATAATGACTATCTTTACGACTTCATAATAATAATTGTCAATCGTGATGTGGTAGCCAAGACGTGCTTGCGCTTATCAATGAGTTCAAACCATTCCTATATACTGTATAAATTTATCTAACTATAAGTATTAATGTTCGTTCAACATTTTTAATGGCATATCAATTGATTTTATTGCGGCATTCACTCGTTTACCTAAAGTAAAACACAATAATTAGGCAATAATCGGATTCTACGAAGTAGCATTTAATGCGCATACGAAACCGTTCCCAGGCATTTACGAAATACCAGATATTTATGAGCCGCAACAACATTTAAAAGTTTCACTTGAAAATCCTAGCGCACATCCTGTTTAGTCTGAGCGCTCCGGATCGCACCCGAACCATAAAATTACTATTCGCATTTTCGTGTTGGTGGTCCACTTGCAAGGCGCAGGCGCAGGCGCAGGCGCAGTCGCAGCGGCAACAGCAGCAGCAGGAGCAACAGTGGCGGCGGTGATTCTCTGTCTACCTTACAGCTTATCAGCTGATGCATCAGCTGTTGTACGGCAATAAGAATTGAGACACTACTTGTTGCTCTTTTTCAAAGTTACTGGTATGTTTGTGTGCGTGTTTATTCATCACTAAATACAATACAAAGAAGACAAACAACTCTAGAGGGCATGTACTTGTTGCCGTTGCTGTTGTGTTTGTGCTTGTTTCTTGAGTTTTTGAGAAAGTGCCATCATGCCAATTAAAAGAACCGTTGCTCCTTTTACCGTCTCGCCATTGACAAAAATCTTAACTGTCCAATGGGTCATAAATTGTTACCTTTGTCGATGAATATTTCCAAGTAATTGGACCGGCGGACAATTCGACTACCAATCGGCCGTGACGAAGTGCACTTGTGTGGTGGCACAGCGCTGCCGCTGTTGCCGCTGAGTTTACTTTTACACCGCCGCCGCATTCCGGCATGTCCACCTCCACTGAGCTCCAAGAATTTTTGCGGCATGTCCTTTGGTTTTCCAGCACACAGGAGGAGATGCAGTGAAGATGCGTGGATGAGGACGAATCTGTGGAGTATGCACCCCGAGCACCGGATGTACGGCATAAGAGCCACAGTGTGCCGTTGAGAACTTAGACGTGAGCAACAGGAGCACGGCACAAAGGCGGGTAGCATATACTTATCTATGTATATTTTTATTTTTTAGAAATATATGTATGTAAATATTCTATATATTGTTCGTAAGTGTATTTCTTAAATGCGCAATATTATTGTTCCTTGCTTTCTCACTTTTTACTACTTTAGCACTTAAAATCCGGCGTTGTTTACATTAGAACTTATAACACATCGAGCACAATAGTTTCGTTTTTAGTTTGGTTTTTTTTATTTCAAAAAATACTTAATTTTTTCTTGCTGTTTTTTGAAAACATAAACTATTTGACGTTATCTACCTTTGTTTCGTTTATTGTTTATGGGACATTTTTGTCAAGTGATGCTCGGCAAAATCCTTCTCGCATGTCCTTTGCGCGTACGAGTCATTCAAATCACCACCGCCAATCTGCGCGGCAAATTCGGGCTCACCTCAGTCCCTAATTACGAAGCAATGTGCCGCGCGACAGAGTGTCTGTTTAACTGTCGCGTCTTCTTGCTTTGTTTTATGTGCGATTTGTGCTATAAAATCGGGGAAAAAACTACCAAACAATGATAGGGGCGAACATTATGCAGCAGAAGACAGTTCCATTAAATGCATCCACTATTGTAACGGTATGACTGTCTATCGCAGCATTCAAGCACTTTGACACAAAAAAAAAATAATAATAATAATGAAACATAAACTTTTAATGTTTGCCCCTTTTTAACTATATGTCCCAATGCTTGCTTAGTTTTCATTAACTTTTCTTTTTTTTGTAAAATTTCCTCTGCCTTTTTCAATATCGCGCCCAAATGCGCAGCAAAAATATTCTTTTATATAAAAGTCCTTTGTATTTTTGGCCGAAGTATCGCGTTATAATGGCAGTTTTTTGATCTTTGTAGCTAATAGTCCTTGCAAATGCACATCCCCTATCATTACTTTATGCAATAAATGATTAAAGCAATTTAGAAATCCACAAGAATGATTTATGACAAATAAATTTTGTTCAAAAAGTGTTCAAATATCATGCTAAAATTATTAAAAAACAAAGAAAAAACAATTTGTAGGATCATACGTCACAGCATCATCTCAATTGTGGTGTGTTGTAATCGTTGGTTAATGAAAGTTAATTTAGCCACTACCAAAATGTGTGATAGCCTCGATTGTACGAAGAGCAAATCGGAATCAATACTGGTTAAATATAATCAAAAATATATTTTTTATACATAAATCTAATTAAGGCTACTCTCTAGTAAGTTGTGTATAAGTATGTGTGAGGTGAATTTTGTCAAACTTTATCGCTTCAAGAGCTCAGTGAAAGCTTATATCTGTGAAAACTGTTGTAATATTTTGACCACTTCGGAGGGCTTCAAAAGAAAAAATATGTTCAGTAGCCCTAATCTATATTTTCCAAGCGGGAATTTACAACCTACATAATTCGATATTAATTATGCTCTAAACGGAATATATATATATTTTGCCACGAAGTTTGTAATATCCAGAAAGAATTGTTCGAAACTTATAAGATATATGACTAGATGTCAAACTGACCGATCAAAAAAAGTCTTTATATGGGAACTTTTTATTTCGCGAGATAGTTTCACAAAATTTGGCATGTATAGGCGGAACATGTGCTGTCGCAAAAGCCTTTTGGTCCAAGAACGATGGAAAAAGATCAGGTGACCTCTTTACCATCAGTAAGGTTAGCCTCTCCCTAAGAGTGGGGCTTTTAACGGGCATGCTATTGGCGTCCACGCAGTAAGGCTGGAAATCCCTCCGGACGCTGCCTGCCGAAGCTGTATGGAAGAAGATGAGCTGAAAACAACTCAACACTTACCTCTTGAATGTGCAAGTTTTGTATTGGCCACAAAGCGTTTTGCAAATTTATAGTTCGAACACAGGACTTTTTCCTTTCTATAGCATCATAAAGGACTACACATAGCAGTCCACATGCGATCTTTGTTTTTTTTTTATCTGCCATCTAACCTTACTTAACCTAGCCGTTGATCAAAAACAAGTTGTAGTATGAAAACTTATTAAGAAGAGTATAATGTCCATATATTTTTTTCCAACGCGAATTAGATAACGATCCAAGCCAAGAATCTTTGAAATTCAAGAAGCTTAAAACGATTTTACTAAGAAATATTAGGTGAAATTTGAGTGTATTTGCTTAATGGCAAATATTCGTTATGTTAATAGCAAATAATTTTTATAAAAACTTAACTGTTTTGGAAAGCAGGGCAGCAGTGAAAAGTGGTGGCAGAAGCCAGCAACTTCACTTCTACTGGGTTCCAGGCCATAAATTCATTGAGGACAGCGAAATAGTGGACGAGATAGCCAAGAATGGTGTACGGCTAACACCCGAAAACGTGATAAATATTGGGAAACCCATGCATATTCAATACATGTTAAAGGACATCAAAATCCATTGGAATGAGTTAACCGGGTGCAAAACTGTAAAAGTGATGTACAAAACGGTAATGGATATTTTTTCAGAAGTGTTGCTTTCAAAGTGGAATACTGTTTTTCGGAGTTAGTCTCTTAAGCAACTGTTACTTGATTTATACTAAGATTCGTTTGACATTTGCTAATGACACAATTGTGGCTAGTTTTATTATCGACACCACTTTGGTATACATAAATTTGTCWATAAATAAATAAATAAATGAACAGACGTAATCCGGAATAACAAGAAAATTTTCGGACAAGCTTTTTATCGAAGTAAAGGTTCAGCCAAATATGTGGTTGACATAGCCGCACAGCAGATTCAGTAATTCGAGCAACCATGGATCGGTTTCGCAACACGCTTTCTTCGATGGATAAGCGCATGAAGTTTTCCTCCAAGGCCTGAATCGAAGCAGGATTGACGCATAGACTTTGCATATCGCCATAGGAAAAAGTTTAACGGTGTGATATCACATTATCGTGGTAGCCAATCGACCAGCCCATAATTTCAAATTATTTACTCATCGCATTGTTTTCTCAGACGTCTTGTTGAAAAAAAATGTCGCTGAGATCACGAGTTTCAATGTCAGGCATCAAATAGTCGATTACCACTTTACTAAACCGTTGTTTTTTCTGGATGAAATGGCAGCTCTTTAATATCAAATGCGGCAATTTTGCTTGTTTGTATATCTATTGAAAAAAGTACCTCTACTTGGATCACCCGTTACCTACAAAGTGTCGCAAAGAATATGTATTCAATTATTGTTATTCATAGTAAGAATTTTTGAAATCCCTTCATAAGCGTGTAAATTTTACAATATTCTTTATATGAAGTTCTTTGACTGCAGTGCAATTATTTGCGTGGGATTTCATTTTTTGACAGGTATACGAACGAGCATTTTGGCACAATCTGCAAATTAAGCCAACACAAAACCGGTAATATCAATATTTTTGATTCATTTGTCAATTGGGAAATGAACATCAATTTCAATTCAAAATGTGTATGCTAATCTCTAGAGATATAAGTTTAACGAAAATTCTTACCTGAATATTTATTTTTGAGTTCAATGTTTAACCAGTTTAGGTCTGCATGACCATTAAAGGACATTTTTGTTAAGAAACTTGTAAAAACGCATAAACCTTTTTGCGGATGAATAAAATCTTTTGGCGCGACTTTTGAACAAAAATAAATAAATATTGTTTAAAATTTTCTAAAGTCACCTTGGATGAGGTAGCGCAGCTGTTAACCTGTCCTACCGCCAGTCATTGACATTTTCCGGTTGAAAGTATGAATAAACAAAGTGATATTCCCGATTTCAATGACTCTGCAGGTTCGGCGTCACTTTGTCTTCTGTGCAAACAGTTAGTCGCCAGTCAGTGAAACGTCAAATTTCAACTATTTACGTTACTCATCTTACGGTGAATTCACGAACAATTGGAAAATGCGCAACATTTAATTTCGCACGCTCGTTAAAACGGTATAATTACAGCGCTAGCAGCGAAAGGATTATGGCAGTGACACCCACACTTGCGGCTGTAAAGCCAATTAGGGTCAGTGCGCAGTAAGAACTGGCGGAACTCGAATAACCTTCGAGCAGCGATTTCGACTTACGTCATTTCATTGAATGTCTCATGTCTTGAGGCATAGTACACATACACACAGACACAAGTTTGTATGTAAATATTTATGTGAGCTAATGGTACGTGCGATTTCCACATGTTTATTCAAATTTCTTTAATTGTTTGAGTTGATGCAACATTTGGTATAGCCTTCGAGGAATTTCTACGTCTTCAGCCATAGTTATCTCTGCATCAAGGAAGCTGCCTGCTTTGCCTTTGGTTTTTCTAATATTTCAAAATTTTTCTATTCTACTATGGTTTTTTTTTTGGACTCATTGCTGTTTTCGCACTTAATTTTGAGAGATACTCAATTGTATGTACTTACAAGGCGGATCATTCAGGATTATCTGTTCGGCACACAAGCGCTGCTGGAGGTACGCAAACAAGGTGCAGCAGCTAACCAGCTAAAGAGCTAGTCTTGCTGGCAGGCCTAAGGCTTTTCTCGAAAAAAATTCGGAATATTCTATGTGAAATCTGAAGGCGTAGTATGTATGTGGGGTGCTCCGTTGGAGCGTAAATCTTTGCACAATGAAGTCTTCAAGGCGATGCCTTCGCGCCATTTCTGCGCTCCTTCACTGGCTTGCGGAAGTTGTCTGGTTTCTCAGCTTCATTTCGTTACTCATTCAATGATCATGATTTGCTTTTCTTTATTTCATGCTCGTACAGATTTCGTCCTCTCACCGTCTACTTGCGTTCGTTTGTCCTTGCACGGCTTCGTGTCTAGTATACACCCGCACTTGAGGTCACGTTCGGGCGTAAATACGAACATTCATGCTGGATACAATGCATGAACCGTTGGACCACCTGAATTTCTCGTGCTATTTGTTTTTTTTTTTCTTTTTATGCGCAAATCTTTCTCACCAGCTCTGTGCTCGCATGTGTATTTGCCCGCTTTTGTTGGCTCCGTGTGTCGGCAAAACTTTGACCGTTGCCAAATTCACAGGTTGTTAAAGAATTGGTCCTTGTATGCGCTTATCCTCGGCTTGCATGTGTTGTTGTTGTTTTATTTTAGGTATTTATGCTTTTTTCTTGCTACTCAATTGAGTTATTGTTCCAATTCCAGCGAAATTTTGCCAACGTATTTCTATGAATGAATTTTCACAAACATCCATCAAACGTCTCGCGCTTTGGCTCAACATTTCCGCACTCCAATACATATGTACATATATGAATGTATGGTACTTCATTCACAGGATGCACTTTGGCGTGCTCATCCGCTCACTCACCTACTACGCTGCGTAGTAATACGAGCCACGAGGAATTTTTTCCAATGAAAATTTGCGGCAAATTTGCTTTGGTGCCAATTTTTTGTTCTTGTTTTTGTGATACCATTCGCATACTCATCGCCTATTTTTTGGTGTCTGCGTGCGGAATTTTCCCGATTGTTTTGCGACAATGGACACAAGTGTATCGCCACAATGGGCATGGCTCCTTAAAATCACAACAAACAAATATGCTTATAAGCATGTAACTATTGGGCATTATTCTACATTCTTATTGTTGTAATCGTTGTTGACTCGCCACGGCCTTTATGGCTGGTACGAGGTGTACAATAAATTTTATTGGAATCTCATTGGCATTTGGAGGAGCTTGCTTTACGAGTATTTAGTAGTTCTCACACGTCTTGCCGATTGTTCTTGTTCATGCATTCGTTTCGTGGATACGAAAGACATTGGATTAAACCTCAAATATTTTTGTGTTGAAATATTTTATGGAAGATTAGCCTAACGGATATGCCATTTGGGTGTTCTACAGGCGATAAATGCTGGTATTGCGGCAAGATGAAGGGCAATTTGGCGAATATTCTTGGTAAATATCTTGAGGTGGGAAAATTTCTTATGGAATGCGTGGAATGTTGCTGTAATAATGGCGGTGCAGCCGGAACTTGATTAAAGATGATGTGTGTGATAATGAAAATGTTTTGGTGAGAAAATTGTAAATCAATGAGTTGGAAAGGCGTGATTAGTTAATAGTTTTTGTGTGATTAGCCGTATTTCAGTAAATTAATAGATTGATATATCTTAACGTGGTAGTTTTAACATGATATGCACTTTTGCAGAATAGTTTTGAGGAAAGCTGCTGAGAAGATAGTCAAAGTATTCGTATCATATGTAGTTTCCTAGGCTGAACGAACTGACGGTTGAAATTTAATTTTGATACCGTACTGTACATTTATAATTAAGAGTTAGTTATGCATACAAATATATATTTTATAATTAATCACACTAGTTATTCAAGAAATTTTATGAATGAGTGAAATTATGGTAGCTAAGTTGTTAGAGGGGATGTCATACGACGCACTTAGGCCTTTAGGAGGCCTATGGTGAAACCACTGTACTAAGATATCATTACTTTATGATGTCTATCTGAAACAGTACGAAAATCTGTATATGTATGTATAACTTCCAAGACAAAACCCTCGACCGATAGAGACCTTTCTGCCATATTCCCTTCCTGCCATAAACGTGGCTCGTTGCACCGAGCCTCCGAGATATCTGTAAGATATTTGTCGATTGTCGATTAAATATCTACAAATAGCCAGTCAATATTGCTCTTTATCGAAGTCTAATTGTAGGGTGCTGCCTGCTCTGGCGAGTTGATCTTATTAAAAGTTTCCAGAAGTATCATTGTGACCTGGAACCCATTGCAGATTTATCTTGAAGTAGAATCCAAGAGATCAGACATTATTTGATTATCTTGAATGAGCCCTTAAGAGTCTTTGTGACTTCAAAACCGCTCGGCCATATAAAAAATATATTTCTTTTTGTAAGCACCCGTTTTGCCAAAGAGAAGGCTTCATTTATGATTGTAGCTCTGTCTCTTAATTAATCGCAACATTATGGTATTAAAACATATTGTTGTAAGGAACGTTTGCACTACCGAAAGACTTCTTCCACCTTCAGGCTATATCTTTTTCAGACTTCTTCAACCTTGGTTACCGCTTCCTTACACAGGGAAGCCGTACGATATTTGGCACAGCTGACCAGCTTGTCCGCCGCCCTCACCGCCACTAAGCACTCTTCTAGACCACTCAAGTGTGCTCAGGTTTCTTAATATCCATTTAAACGTTCCATGTGCTCCATGAACCTAGCTAAGGTTCTTCCGCTGGTGCAGGCGATTTCACCTCGCACCTCAACCTTACTTCCGCATCTTGCCGATAGGCTTCTGCTGACCAGCTTATCATACCTAGCCGGTGACGGAGCTTTTAAAGGGAAAGTGCTTCCGGAGTATGATTTGCCGCCCCAAGCAAGGATCCATCCGGGATACTGTCCAATTATACGTTCAGTTATGACTTACTCTCACCAATATCCGTTTCGYTTCGTTTTTGCTCATTTTATTATTAACATTTTATTGGGATCCCAAAAAAGCAGCTATCCAACTTCTTTTAATGGCTCCAAGGTTATCACTGTTAAGAATCCAAGGCATTCTAAGAAAAAGTGGGAGTCCTTTCAACCTCCACCTACCACATCAACTTAACTATGATGAGAAAGGAATGTACTCAGGACTGGCAGGGTTACTTTTTTTGAATTCTAAAAATATTTTTGGTTTAGCACTTTGCTATTTACAGCAAAGTTTATTATATTCACGTAGACTGAAACTGTATTATGTGTGGAGATAGCCAAAGGAGAACTCTGCTTATATTTTAAGCATCGAAACTTTTCTTCGATAGCTCTGATAACTGTACCACAGGGCTATTATTAAGATTTTTTTTTCCCCGAGATCATATTGCCAATCTGACTTGAATTTAGAAAATATTAAGTGTTAGTAATTACCAAAAATTTACAAGCATATTTCATTGTGAGATTAGGTCACAGAAATCCTTTTATCTAAATACTAAATTTCAATAGAATAAGAACAAAAACACATTTCCACGTCTACTGAGAATACTACCCCACACTAGGCAGTTACATCGCAGCCCATATAATACGCAACGGGTTTTCCTTTAGCGTCACAAGTTTTTTCTTTAATTAATGCAACAAAGTTTTCACAATAAATGTGAAAACATAAATTTCTGTCTTAATTACGCAATGTGCACCAACTAAATTCCATTCAAGTGCAAAATTCAAATACACAAAGCTGAACTTTGACCTCGATATATACGCGGCGCGCAAAGCGCAAGCGCAGCAGTGGCAACTTTCCCTTTATGGGACACAAAAGAAAGCACAAGAAATGATAAATATACCACCCTTTCCGATTTTGCTTACGCGCAAAAAGAAAACACAAAAACTCTGTTCAGACAAGCTATAATTTTTCATGTTTTACATGCACAAAAACTATTTTTCACAATAAAATCGCAGAATGGAGATAAAAAATCACTTACAATGCCATACATACGAACGTCTATATATCACTTTGTAATCCTGCAGCACATTAACATATCAACGTCTTGGCGTTGAACTTGCGACCAAGAAAGGGGCCGAGGTGGTGGTGGCGGCGAGCAATATCTATGGAAGCACAAAGGAGTAGTGCCAGCACATGTCAAATTTGCGGCCTAAAAGCATTGTAACGCATTATTTGTGGTCATGTCCGTCGAACCGGACACCCGGAGCTACAAAAACACACACACACACAGCAAAGAGATTGACTGAGTGAAAACCAACTGACCGACAACACGCCGCCTTATCAGTCAACTGACCAAGCCGTCCTAAGTGATCAATGTGGCGAGATTGGTGTAAGTGTATCACCTCACACTTACGCACATGTAACGGGAAAGCTAAATATCAACAAAGGAAAATGGAAAGAAAACCAAATAAAAGGAAAGGGGGAAGTCAATGAGTGGCAGGCATTTTTGCTATTTTGGAACAAATATTTCATGTTTTCGGGCACAAAAGTGTCCGGAGCACAGTTTACTCGTAGCTGGCGAAAGTAGTAAAATAGTCGCACAAAAGAAAACATGTTTTCGTTCAAACATTCTCGTTCATTGCGCTTTCGGTTAGTCAAATCCAAGTGACAGCTAAACTAAAGCTCGCTACTGCAGGATTGATGAGCGCCGTTGCACGAGAAAGCAAAGATTTCACACAAAATCCCTTAAATAATTGAAGTAAAACCAAAAAAAAAAAAAAAAAAAAAAAAAAAAAAAAAAAAAAAAAAAAAAAAAAAAAAAAAAAAAAAAAAAAAAAAAAAAAAAAACACGGAACTAGAACAAACCCCAGAAAAAAGTACAACAACGAAAAAAACTCAATAAGCTAGCAAATGTCTTGCGCCGCCTAACAATTCTCACACGGGACAGCAACACACACACACGAACACACGCTTGAGGTTGTATGTGCGCCACTATCCCAAGCTTGCGAACCTTCAGACCCAAAACCAAGTTCAATTTGTCTCCTTGGAACTCATCTTCAGGTAAGCCAGCGCCTGCAATGTGAACAGCTGACAAGAGTTGATAGGCGAGCATACAAAGGACACATCTAGGATGTGCTTGGCAAAGCGCGCGGTGTGTGCGTGTACTTTACTTGCAATTAAATCACAATATTTGCATTAATAGGCAAGCGGAAGGAAGCACAATTACGGCGATATTGTGCACACACACTCACATACATATCTTCTTGTAAGTTTCTGGGTGACCCATGCGAGCATGCGGCGGGGTCCTTGCTGCTTTTGCTACAATTTAGGCGCGTAGAAACTGGTCTCGTTTAAAGATTCATGTCGATCAGCTGGCTGCATGTGGCGAGCGTTCATTTCTTTCACAGTTGAGTAGATGAATTTTGCATACAGATGATTTTAGGCAATTCAAAATTTTGAGGGGGAATTATGTATCATCATTATTCCTATCCCAATCGGGTATATATTTTTATAAACACAAGCGCTTTATAAAACAGGTCAGTGCTGTTCTCGCTTAATGATCGTACTCGTTTTGAAATTAGCATAAAATTGGCGATTTTCTTTATGGAGAACAGGTATGCAATTTTTGTAATGTAATTTTTTTCTATGGACACTTTGATCAGCTGTTGCTAGGCAGTATTGAAATAGATGCTTCTTGTCATTATGCAATTCATCAGTAAAATTGCAAGCTGCAAGGGTAACGTTCGGTTTTTGCAATTTTTTGGAACATTTTTCAAGTTCTACTTCTAACATATATCGATAGTGATGCAAAACTCACATAAGGAGATAATAAATCGATAAAACAAAATTGTACAATCAACCAACAAGTTTATCAAATCCTTTCTATGATCTTAAAAAGGGCTTTACGGAAAATAAATTAATTAAATTTTCGTCTTCTTGATCGATGCCAAACTCCTACGAATGAAAATTTGAGTTTCTTTACGCAACAAAAGCAATACCATGAAAGCATTGTTTCGTATACATGATTCGTAATGGCTAATACTGAAAGGTTATCATTCTTTTGAGGAGAAACTTATTATTTGCACATAATTTTTTTCATATGCAGTCGTCATCGTAAACCATAGATCGAATCCAAACTTCAAAATTTTGGATAACCTTGTTTTAGTACAATTAGTCATTTGCTTCAAAACTGACATTTTTTAACGAAATGTTTAATGTAGGCCTTTGAGGGTCAGCTATATCGGTGGCGTTTTTGATTAAATTATACTTAAAAATTTTATTTCAAAGTCTATTTGGCTTATCGTCTTTGGTATTCATATGGTCCATGAGAAATTTTGGGAATTAATTACGATATCTGAAGATAGAGTTATTTTTAGTCGCAAGTGGGGAGAAGTTTCTGACCGCCATTCACTCCAGAAAAGATTATTTTACAAATACGTTTGAAGGCGAGCTTAAGTGAGAAGGCGAACCATCTCTCCCCAGGGTTGTGAGCTGAGTTTGGGATTCGCCACGTAAAAAATACCCCCAATGAAAAGGAAAAAGCAGCCTCGGATGAGATATCAATCCTTTTGAAGACGACCTCTGCAAAGGTGTTAAAGATTACGATTTAAAGGCATGCACCTGAAGATTCTGATCCTTTCATTCAGAATGTGCCCAGCTGGTTAATATGCTCGCCATCCAAGAATTTCGATGGACGGGAGAAGCGCTGAGATGAGTAGGGCTTTGTGGCATTTACTACAGTAGCTATATAAATGAGTGCGATCTGATCCAGTGGCTGATGCTCATAGCATACTAAAATTATGGAGGGAAGACTTCTGTAACCTGCTGAATGGCAGTGAAAGCATAACACTAGGAGGTGGTAAGTCCGATTCCTCAATTAATGACGATTCCATTGTTCGACCATGAACAATTTTGAAAGACGGGTACTTAGTCAGAGGCGATGATATGAGTTTTTGAGAGAAAGGTTCTGCGGAAGATTTTGAGCATTGCCAATGGCAAATACCCTCGTTTATGGAACGATTAGCTGTACGAAATATACAACAACATTAACAAAGTTTAGCGAATTAAGAGGCAGCGGCTACGCCGGCTAGGCCATATCGTCCGAATGGACAAAAACACTTCAGCTCTGTGAGTATTCGACGCAGCACTAGCTGTGAGAAAGATCAGGTGGAGAAGGACTTGGCTACACTTAGAATCTCCAATTGGTGCCAAAGAATAATATAATAATATTATACAATAAGCCACTTTTTGGTATACTCGTAAGTATTATTTGTCTTGTCTTGTCGTGTTTAGAAATGAAGGTCTATTAATTTAGATGTAAGAACTTTCAATAAGGGCTCTAGGAACGATCTTATAGAGATATAAAACTAATCGTCTAGTAAGGTCATATGAAAGCAGACCACATATAATAGTGGCATTATTTTAATTTTTCGTTAAGATATTTTTTTATTATTCATAACCTAACAACTTCATATTATATTATTTCGTAACTATTATAAATGAAGTATATTTCTTGTACTAATTGTATCGTAATTTATTGGCCAGTCAAAGCATTGAAACGAAATTTTTGAAGGGAATAAATTGAGGTATGTTCCGAAAAGAATCGAACAAATAGTATACCATACAATTTAGGATCAAATAAAGGTTTGTATCTATAAAAATAAATGCTGTTTGGATATGCGCATTAAAGAATTCCTAGTAAAAATTTATTTTTCACATTTACAAACAGACATTACAATTACGAATGAAAAAAAATCAGTTCGAAAAGCGTAAAAAGGAAGCTATAATCGAAGGTTTTCAAAAGGCGAGCATCCCTATTTTTTACACTAACTTATTTTCGCTGCTAAAGAGCCACCACCACAACTCAAACAAGTGACAAGCGCAACAGGTACAAAAAACAGCTGATGAGCAAGAAAAACATGCAGTCCTCGAACAAAAATCAGTGTTGAACGAGGATTAAGCGAAAAGGAAATAGTGTATAGCACAAAAATTAAGAAAAGTGTCCGAGAGAGGGGAAAAGAGATTAGAAATAATTGGACAAACAAGGATAACCGCGCAACAAACCCACAGAAATCAAAAAATCAGTCAGCGTCGCTGTCAAGGTCGGCAGAGAGAGGATGCGGCAAACGCGAGGGGCACGAACACTTTTTATACTTAGTTCGTTATAAATAATGATGATTGCATTGTCATTTTCTGCTTTAATTCAAACTATGGATTAAGGACTTGTATATATACATGTGCGTTATATAGTTAGTTTAATTGTATGGGTGCAATGTGGCAGTCCTTTCTCCCGCGTTTGTTTATCTTTATGGGCATGTGAGGAGGTGTGTATGTCGTTTGTTATTAAAAAAAATAAAGGAAAATACACACACACGTGAGTATTTTATTTTATTTTATCAAACCAATTCACAAATAACATCCAATTACAAACTAACAACAACAAAAACAAAAATAGCGCATATAATGCGTTGAAAATATTTATGAAAAAAAGTAACCTATGCAGCAGCCGCAAGAAAGTAAATCAGGACACAACGCAATTAGTACAAAGTTATTGTAAAACGCTGAAATTATCAGCGGACAGACATAAACAACACAGCTCCATACCTGCCTAGCTGACTGCCTGCGTGGACGCGCTGTGTTTTCCAATCTCATCGTGATCAGCTGATCGCGCACCCTACAACAACAACGAGCACAGACACACACAATTGACTTTCAGCTGAAATTGTATGAGGCAATGAGGGCAAAAGGGAGAATAATGAAACTATGCCTCGATCGAGTTTCCAGCCTGGGAAGCAATATTTGGCTCCCACTCTTCTCGAAGAAATTCGGGTCAGTAATTTTTTATTACGATTCTTCACCATTCTACTAATGGCAAAAAATAAACACGCACATATAGTATACTTATGTGTGTGTGTGTGGATATATGGCACTCATACAGAGGCATCAATTGTGGCAATAGATAAAATTGTCTGCCATTTGCTATAAAAAGCCAGCGATTTCCTTTCCCACACGTACAAATTAAAAAGAAATTTATATATTTTTACTATAACAACGCACCCCACAAACATTTATTTCTAAAGGTCTGAGATAGAAAATCTCAAATAAAATATAAAATATTTGTTGTTATGCAATGTTACGAAATGTTTTAGCACTTTTTTTGGGTCAATAAGAGTACTTGCCATGGACAAGCGTAATAATGGAAAATCGAAGAACATTAAAAGCATTTCAATGGACACGCGCACAAACCAACTCACAGACATACATATGTACACATGCGCAGAGTAAAATATATATTTACTATATAAAAATACCGTATACTCGTTGTAATTGTTCGAGCGCTGATTCCCGGGAAGGTTCGCCATTAACAAATGCCAAGCCCAAACTAATTGTTAGCCAACAAGTAGATTCTTTTATGCCATTTTTCTTCCCACAATATCACCTACAAGTGCCTGTCTTTAGTTGCTGCCGTTATGTATATGATATATGGTATATGTATGATCGTGTGTCCTGGCCACTATGTTGCAATTCTTCCAATTGCATTCATCGAAATAACAAAACAATAGCTTCGTCTTTAGTGGCCGCCTTGATTGCCGCACCATTCGCATTTCCATTTCCATTCGCATTGCCATTACTGGTGAAGTGCTCTGCTGCGCTGCGCTTTATTCGTTTTTTGACACAAGTCCTTATAACACATAAAAGTATTCTCATACAAATAATATAGGCTTTGTGTTATCTCTGTATTATAGGACATTTAACACAAATTGTTGCCAAATTGTTTGTGTTCATTTATCACTTTTAACGATTTATTTATTTCATTTAGCGTTTGCGTTTGCGTTTGCGTTGGCGAGTGCGCAATTGTTTTATCGCCTCAAAGGCGTCTTTGTCCTTTTGGTGTTAAATGGAGTATGTATGAAGTGTGCGATACTCGTATCTATTGTCGTTTAACGAATTCACAATGAGAAAAAAAACATTTGTTTGCCACTTTTTTTTAACTTTAAGCGAACAGCAAACTGATTTTTGATTGACTTTATCGAATCAATTCTTCGCAGTAACAAAACGGCACTATACTTTCGAATGCTACATTATCCCAACGAACCTTGCAATTCGTTGATCATAATTTATTGAAACTTAATTATACGTGGATGTACAAGAATAACCGAAACAGCATTATACAGTTAAAATTCGCAGTACCAACAAAAAGAAAAGATTTTAGTTTCGGTTGCATTAGTTATAATACAATTGACATATGTATAAAAACAAGAAAAATATTAATTTCAGTTCTACCGAAGCTAAACACTCTTCAAAAATACAAAAAGCTTCTTACGAAAACTTGATGATGGTATAATATATTGATCGTTTTGAAAATTTCTTTTAAAATTGCATTGTTTCATTTGGCAGTGATCCATGTCAAACTTTGTGACGAGGTCTCGTCTAATGAAAAAGTTTTGCATGCAACCACGTGATTCAGTTTATATGACAGTTATGTGATATAGTGATCCGTCCTGAAACTGAGGGACTAGTTCGCGTATATGCAGACAGACGGACGTATCTAAATCGTCTCATCTCGTTATGCTGATCATTATTATCTACTTATACATTATAATGTTCGAAAGAATTTTCTTTGGCTTTTATTATTTGAAGATTATCTCTTTCAAATATTGGCCGCGGCTAAGTCTCAGATGGTCAATCCGTTGTGTCCAATTTTCGATGACTCTTTCGAATATTTCGACTGGTAACTGGGAATGATGCACGTGATGTTTCGCTCCAAGGCTAGAATCAAGACGAGATTGTCCACATAGACTTTAGATTTACATATTTCCACATAAAAAAGTCTAACTGTGTGATAGCACACGATTTTGGTGGCCAATCCACCGACCCAAAACGTGGAATTATCTAGACACCGAAGTGATCTCTCAACAAGAAAAAACGTTAACTTCGGCTGCACCGAAGCTAATATACTCTTCACAGGTGCATTTGTTTTAGTAACTGTGTGTCCAGTTTGTATGGAAGCTATATGCTATAGTAATCCGATTTCAACAATTTTTTCGGAGATTATGTTATCACCTTAAGCAATAATCCGTGTCGAATTTCGTGAAGATACCACGACAAATGCGAAAGTTTTCCATACCAGCATTAGATTCCGATCGTCCAGTTTGTATAACAACGATATGCTATAGTAAGCAAATCTGAACAATTTCTTTTTATATTACATTATTATCTTAGAAAATAACCTGTGCCACCTTTTGTAAAGATACATTGTCAAACGTGAAAGGTATCCATACAAGAACTTGATTCCGATCGTTCAGTTTGTTTGGCAGCTATATGTTATTGTGGTGCGATATCTGCAGTTCCAACAATTGAGCAGCTTCTTGAAGAGAAAATGAGGATATCTTAAAAACTTAAGGACTAGTTGGTATATATGCAGACAGATGGACGGACGGACAGACGGACGTGGCTAAATCGACTCAGTTCAACATTACGATCATTTATACATATACTTTATAGGGTTTCCGACGCTTCCTTCTCGGTATTACAAACTACGTGACAAACTTAATATACCCTGTTCAGGGTATAATAAATCCATTGATTAATCTGATGTATAGGACAGGCGTAGTTTTGTTAAAAATAAATGTCTTCGAGATCACGAACTTCAATTTCAGGGCACCAATGACGTTCTCACTGGCACAATTTTTGAAGAAATGTGGATCGATGATTTCACCGGCCCACAATCCAGACCAAAAGGTTTTTTTCCTGGTTGAAATGACAGCTCTTAAATCTTTTAAGGTTTCTCTTCGCTCAAAATGCGGCTTAAAAGCGTCAAATCTTCTTGGAACTTTTCTTAGAGCCCATAGAACGAAGCGATATCGCTTGGGAAAGTCCAGCGGCTGCAGTTCTAGCACAGGCTGTATTTTGTACGCTTTCAATAAAAGTCGACGTAAAATGCGACAAGTCTTCAATGCTAAACCTTCCTTTAAAGTTATAGGAGGATAAATAGTGTTAAACTATAAATCGCTGCTAACCACGTATATCTGAATAAAGTAACATAACGCTTCCCACCCAAGAAGATTATGCATTTGTATTACTAGCTGTCTTCGATTCTTCATTTCTTCGCTCGCTCAATCAAAATACGGTAAAGCCCGTCACAATTATGTAGTTAAACATTTCAATAAATAAACAACGGAAATGCCATAAATTTTTCACTAATTCCAGTTGCTGATAAGATTGTCAAGAAGTGCATGCAAACATAAGAATTTGTAGAAGGAAGTGCACATATCTACATCTACTTATATACTCAAGTTTATTTGACTGCTGTCGAGCAAATAATAGCAAATATTGAGTCTTCAGCGTAAGCCTTTGTATTTGTGACGTCAGCATCAATGCAATTATCAGATACTCCGCATATCCGCTGCAAGCAATTCAAAAGCCGATGGGGCATATACATATGTACATAGCGAAAAGGTCGCGTGTCGTTTGGCAGTTCAGTAAATAATATCGCAAATAAGTGTGAAAGCTCCCGACGCTGCCTGTGGAATTCCGCTAAATGCAATTATGAATGAAATGTTTACTTTAGCAGTGTTACTTTGAGGTATCAGATACATATACATATATGACATATACTTTGTGTTTTTATTGAGGAGGTAGAATGAATATAGTGAAACAGATTTTTATAGCCCTTCACAAATATACATATGTAGCTTTTTCTGATATCCTGACCTTAAAAAGGGTATATATTGAGTTTGTCACGTCGGAAAGTCAAAAAGGCTCTGTGCCCAAAAAATAAGGTGACATTTCAATTTAAACTGCTCGCGTCGAAGGATTTGGAGAATTATTTTTTTTTTTTAGGTTGGTAGCACTGTCATTTATGTCAAAATATTCATTAGTGTTTGAGATACGTGTCGATTTGTAAGCTGCTGAAAGTGAGTTCTTCGTCTTTTGCGATGTCGAAATTTGTTGAGCAAAGAATTTGCATTAAATGATCATTTCGCCAAAAACTCAACCCATATCGTTCCGCAACCACCGTATTCACCTGATCTCGCGCCGTGCGACTTCTGGCTGTTCACCAAGCTCAAAAGACCGCTCCGGGGACACCGTTTTTATACGATATTCATGCCTCAGTGAAGACAGAACTGAAGGCCATCCCGGAAAGTGACTGCAACGAGTGTTTCGAAGATTGGAAAATCCGTTGGCATTATGTACTAATGTAATAAATAAAGAATTTTCAAAATAAATACAATGTCACTTATACTTATTTTTTGGGCACTCTAAATGTTCAGCGTGACAAACCAAGTCGGGTGTCCGTGTCCGTATGTGCGTCTGTATATATGCGAAATGATCCTTCCATTTTTAAAGTATCGATCTGAAATTTTTCACCCTTCATTTTCTCTCCAGGAAAATCTTCATTTGTCAGAACCGCCGATATCGAACCACTGATTCATCAAAATTAAGTTCTTAAAACTGATCACAAACTGACCAATCAGAATTCACATAAATATTAGTTTCTTTTATTAAATTTATTTAAATTATTTTAAATTTGAGGCAGAGCCATCTTTGAAGGTCAAATGCTAGAAATTAGGTATTAACGGGGATCCCAGTAGAGGTACTTTTTTCTATAGCCTTTTTTGAAAAACTTGTGATGTTATTCTTCTTTATTACGAAAACTCACGTAGTGTAAAAAAATATATTTCGCATGTTTCGCTCAACTAATGGTCAACTGTCGTCTGGAACAATTTGGTGTATTTTACGTCGAGATCTTAAATCGAAAGCGTATAAAACAAATTGTACAAGAATTGAAGCCATTCGATCTTCCCAAGCCACATCGTTTCACCCAAAGGGCTCTTGAAAAGTTCCAAGATGATCCCACGTTTTTGTCCAACGATGAGACCCATTTATGGCTCAATGGGTATGTAGACAAGCAAATTTGCAGCATTTGAGACGAAGAGCAACCTGAAAAGATTTAAGAGCTGTGCTTTCATCCAGAAAAAACAACGGCTTCGTGTGGTTTTTGGGACGTTGAAACGTACTTTCAATGGTGACTATTATTGCTCCATGATAACCGATTATTTTATGTCTGAAACTAAAGCTCAACAGCACGGTGCCACTTACCACACATGGCGCCAATCAATAGATTTATTGAGAGAACATTTCGGTGAACAGATAGTTTGACGTATTGGGCCGGTGGATTGGCCACCAAAATCGTGTGATATTGCACCGTTAGACTTTTTCCTGTGGGGATAAAATCTATGCGAACAATTCTGCTTCTATTCTGGTCTGGGAACAAAACATCACGCATATCTTTCGCCAGTTACAAAATTGGACTCAACTCTTGGACCATCTGAGACGTAGCAACATTTGAAAGAGATAGCCTTCAAAAAAAAAAATACCAAGGAGTGTTTTTTGGAATGATAATAAACATTCACTATTGAATTTGAAGTTTCTGTGTTTTTTTTTAAATGAAGGGAACCTCAAAATGGATCACCCTTTAGATGTATGTACATTATGGTATGTACTTATGTTGGTATGCACCAAAACACGTGCGATAAATGTTGCATTCAATTTATGAATGAACACTCTAAAATCAGACTTCGACTTAGGTTCTGTTTGCACTGCTCTACATGATACACATACATACATACATGTATAATGTTTGTATTGACAAAAATACAAGAAAAAAAAAAACACAAAATTTTTTTGTTTCTTGTATGCACACTGAAGTTGAAAAAAATATATTTTTAGTGTTCTTTGTGCTCCTGCATTTCGTTTGTAGGCTTATCAGTCAAATTCGTGAACGCTTGAGCGACGACCTTGGTACCACGTTGTCCCTTTTCAGCACTTATTTATACCGGATTGTAGTATTTTTTATGTTTATCTCCTAAAGTGACAAATGCAGTTTGATGTTTTTTTACTCTTTGCTGATTGTTTTGCGGTGAAATCCGATTGGTCTTATCATTCATATATCGGAAATTGTCGGAAATACTTAACAGCTCTCCCCACCGACTACAGTTGACGACGTGCGATTGCTGTTTGTTGAGCATTGAAGCGCGTGCTGTGGACTTTTTAGGCCTGGTTTTGCAATATTGCACACCCGATAAGCAAACCCTATGTGCTTAAGCAAACATATACCGGAGTTTGTTGTTGTTTGTGGCATACTGAAGGAAATGTATTTGCATAAACTGCTAATACAAATATTTGTGCCAATAACACTCAGGCATAAGTGTGTGTAATAAAAATTTATTATCATCATTTTGACATAATGGAGCATTAGTGTCTTGATTGCAGCTGCTTTGAAGTGAGGTAAGTCAAAGAAGTATTTCTTAAGATACTATAAACGTGTGCGCGATGTTCTCAATAAAAGTTAGGCTTAAAGGTCTGTTGAAAAATTATTTACTTAACACTATTTCGCAAAGCTACACAAATGAGCTTCATTCATGCGATTCTAAAAGTGTATTACAAAAAAAAAAAAAAAGATTGTCTGAATAAAAAAGCACCGTCTCAAATAATTCACTTTTGTGTTGCTTGTAATTCCTCTCATTCGATTCGTGAAACCAATTTAGATCGACATCTAAACGCAGGCCTCCAAAAACAAGTAGTAGAAGACAGCCGAAAACATCTCGTCGCGCACATCAATTTGTGCAGCCACTCTTTGACCGATATGTCGCCCCAACAAAGCATTTCTCACGCAACCCCAAAGAGCTGTTCGCTCCCATTTCTGTTCGCATGCTTGTACATAATTAAGCGGGTCACAAGCATCAATCGAAAAATGAAAACATTAATTACAGCAAAATGCCAAGGCTTTGATGTCTTCCCTACAGCACCAGCATCAGTCTTAACTAAAGCGCAGTCTTTAGTGATTTCTAACATATGGATTAGGCTCTCCTTTCGTTTTGGATATAAAACATTTGTTTCTGCTTGATTTGAAATTTGTTTTCGTGGAATCCGCGGAAATGAGCATAAATTCGTTAAGAACCCTTGTTGATTAATTTCGACATAAAGCTACAATTTATTAGTACATTAAGAATATGTTAAAACAAGCAAAAACGTTAACTTCGGTTGTACCGAGGCTATAATACCCTGCACATGTTAATTGCTCATAGGAACTATATATAGAACTAAATCAGAAAACCGAGCCGGCCAAGAATTTACACCCAATGGAAAAAGTTTTGCTAGTGCTTTCTAGCCAGTGATCTTCTATGAAGAGCTTCATCTTGATTTTAACCAGCTTGTATTGCAGCTATATACCTTAGATTTCGCAGTACTATAGCCAATATAGGGGCGGTCTTCGGCAATAACGCGAAGAAATAATATACTTATTCTATAGGTCCAACTAACTAGAAACTTTCTAAAGAAGTGTGGGCAATTGGTTCAATTGAAGCAAGAAGCCTCTATATTTTCACAAGGTTACGGTATATGAAGGATGTAATTTTTATTGTTCTAAATGTTCTGAAGACCAAAGAAGGCATAGGTGTTATGCGTTAGTATCAGAATTTCACTAACTATAAGAATGATTGTGCTTTCAGATTTTGAGGAAACATTCTACGTCTTCTTTACTGGTGCAAACACCGCTTACCCGGTTATATGAAGCCGGGTTGACAACAGCTCTCCAGTCGGTCTTCCTTTTCTTTACGGCACGTACTACGTCGAATACCCTCAGAGCGGGGGTGCTTTCATCCATTCGGACGACTTGACCTAGCCAGCGTAGGCGCTGTCTCTTAATTCGCTGAATTATGTAGTTTTTGTTGGCAAGAGTTATTCTGCGTTGGATTTCGAGGCTGACACTGTTGTTGGTGTTAATACTGATTCCTAGATAGACGAAATTAGCCAAGATTTCGAAGTTATGACTGTCAACAGTAAAGTGGGAGCCTAATCGCGAATCGTTCACTACCAGACCCATTTGCTTGGATTCCTTATTCAGTTCAGAGAAAGCAGAACTAACGACGGGGTTGTTGAAGCCAATAATATCAACATTATCGGCGTACGGCAGCAGCTGTGCACTCTTATCGAAGATTTTACCTTCTCTATTTAACTCTGCAGATAAAATTATTTTCTCTAGTAGATTGAACAAGGCGCACGTTAAGAGTCGCCCTGTTTGAAACCAAATATAGACACAGCGGCATAAAGGCAGCTCCTTTTCGGGCTGTCAAATTCAGCTCTTTTTTTATCGACGAAGAGGTTGTTGTTGTTGTTGTAACGGCAGAATTCTGCCGAGTTGACAGTCCTTGGCCGGATAAAAATCCGGGTCCGTTCCGGTTTTCGTAGACCCGACTGTCGTGGGGACGGCAAGGTGGTGTGTGGGAAGAGGTGGTGTATATCGGTTCTTTTTTCATGGATTTTCTCCAAGATTTGGCGTATATTCAACTTTAAGCATGAATGCATGTTTCACGGTGTCACACCATGTTGAAATGTTAATCCGTTAGTATTTATTAGATATCTTTTAAAGTTCATACCAGTTACTTGGTTTACGGTTAACACTTGCTATCGCAGCAAAAACATATGTATATATTTTCTTATAATAATTTTTTTTTTTTAGCGATAACATTGGATTTCGAGTTTTGTTATACAAAACTAATCGTTTCGCGCGAATATTAATTTAATGAATTAAACTAGACTTATGGGGATGTTTTTTCTGTTTTTTCACAGAATTGTTTTAACCACAAAAGGGATGTGGTTAATTTTTAAAGATGTGTTTGGCCGATTAAAAGCGTCGGGTCCAACTGATACAGCTCTGTTTTTGGCAACGTCTGGTATTGTGCGATCAGGAAGAAGCTTGGAGAATAGCTTAAGTTTAATTGGGTGTTAATTTGTGCAATCAATCTACAAAGCAGTCATATATCGGAGAAGCAGCGATAGTCTAACTCTTACAAGTCGAGTTGGCATGGTATACGGTAAGTAAATCAAGTAGAACTCCGCCAATTAGGACGCAATGAATGCTCAGAGTTGTGATTTGGTAAACCAGATTGTATTACAACAATTTTTTTTGGAAGATATATGCATGTATGTAATAATTATGATCAGTATTCAAAACCTACAACTCATATCAAAAACATATGGTGAGCGCCTACCGAGGAAGTTGCTTCATGCTTATATATATAGTATATATTACATGTACTTGGTTATTCCTATATATATAGTACATATATTTAATTAATGCAAATACTACTCGAAGAAGTGATATTCTTCTACGATGAACTGAAGCTCTTACACATTTTGTGTTCTTAAACTGAGCAATATTTTCGCTTTAGCAACCCACTTCATTTGCACAAAAGAACTTTTAACATTTCGGGATAGTTTTGTTTTTGCATTCCACAACTATGTCCTTGTATGTGCAGATTTGCAATTCAGAAATTTTTCACGTACATTGGACCCATATGGTGATCGGTGCGTGCACCTCGAAACTGCATATGAGTTAGGGATGTTCACTTGCTACCAATTTTTATTTTCAGAAAATAATCTTTACATCTCCTAATACCTGAATCTAGCGGTAAAACAAATTAGTTAAAGCTATACTCTGTCATAGCTCACATCTAAATATGTAATAGTGCAAAGCTTAAGAGTTTTGCTGATTTTTTTTTTTTTTTTGGTTAACTATAATAAGGTTTTCTTTCGTATGTTCAATTTAGAGGAAAATAAATTAATAGAAATATGATAGGAAAATGAAAATTTGGACACTCTTTTTACAAATATAGTTCTCTTAAGAACAGAGAGATGGTGATTTTCCAATCGATGACGATGGAAAGGACGTTCGATTGCTCGACCATTAAGAACTAAGCAACCAGGCCGATAGATTGCCGACCAAGCTATTCCAATAGGGTGGCGAAGAACTTATAAGAAGCATGCATCAGCTTCTTTGTAGGATTTGGAACGACGATTGAAATTTAAGTGTGCTCTGCCCAATTCTCATAAAGAAAGATCGTCCAAACTGCGCCAATTATCGTGGGATAAGCCTCCTTAACATCGCGTATAAGGTTCCATGGAGCGTTTTGTGTGAAAGATTAAAGCTCACCGTTAACAAACTAATTGGACCTTATCAGTGTGGCATTAGACCTGGAAAATCAAGAACCGACCAGATATTCATCATGCGCCAAATTTTGGAAAAGACCCGTGAAAGGAGAATCGACACACACCACATCTTCGTCGATTTCAAAGCTGCTTTCGACAGTACGAAAAGGAGCTGCATCAATGCTGCGATGTCTGAATTTGGTATCTCCCCAAAACTATCTATCAGCCAATCTGCTCTAGGAAAAAATAATTTAATCGAACAGGTATAATCTTCTATAAGAGTGTACAGCTGTTGGCGTATGCCGCTGATATTGACATCTTTAGCCTCAACACCGCGCCGTTATAAGAATATATCCACTTCATTGGAAAGACTAGGTGGAGAAGGACCTGCTTTCACTTAGAATCTCCAATTTTCGCCAAACAGCGAAAAGTAAGACCGACTGGAGCGCTGTTAGAAACTCGACTTTAACACCATAAGGGGTGCCCACGCCAATAAAAAGAAGAAGAAGACAGTAGGTASTTTTGTCCTCCAGATGATGATGAAAACTATACAATGGACATAACTGTTAGTTTACTTTAAAAGAACATTTATATATTTTCAGTACAACAAACCTTCCATGATTCCCCATGTTATACTGAACTTCTGTTAAAACCTATACTTTCTATACCCTAGACTACCATTCTGGCTGAGTTTTGGCTTCAAAGTATAGACTCTCTATAGGCTTAAAAAATCATCAATGAGCGCGCAAACTTTAAAAAAGTTTTCTGTCTCACCCTAATATACAGAACTTATGCAAATATGCGTCCAACTCTGAGCTTTGTACTTACACTTAATATATGTATATGTGTGTGTGTGTGTCAATCATGTGTTGTGTTATATAACATTTGTTGTTGCGATTTGTTTTTATCGCTTTGAGAATATAGAAGCAGAAAAATTTGCGCGCCAAATCTTTGCTCTCCGTTCATTCTGCACTGCATTTGGCAAATTTCCGGTCGTCTGCGCCACGCCTAAATGGCTTGGGTTGCGTTGGGTTATTAGACCACTGCACTTGACTCACTTCCTCTCGCCGCCGTAGTTTCACATAAGTGGCGATAAAGAGACTTCGCAGAAATGCTTGGAATCGCACACATATACATATGTATATTTGAATATATATAAGTATGTAATGGTATATACTTACAAGTATGCATGTAATAATTAAGCATTATTGAGTCATTTCCATAATTGCGTCAGAGTAGTTTGTGCAACTGATTTTTGCGCTGGACGCGTCACATTCATATGGCGGGTAAGACGCTTTCCTAGAAGGCAACGTCATTACGTCCCACTGCCATGTAGCACCGCGCCCATATTTTCATAATTCCCTTGGTTCCAGTAGTTACCAACTTCCTTGCACACACAACGATATGATATGTATGGCATAGGAACGCATAAGTGCATATCTCTCATTGGTCACACATTGTGATTAGAATTCTGCACTTGACGCATGCGCAGATATACATATGTTTACTTTTGTGTATGTTTAGATACATGGCTACATGCAGTTACAAGCCTCTCGGCGCACTGTGCCTCCGTGTCAACGTAGTCAACCGAAGACTTTACCTCTTGTGGCCTTTGGTTAGGCACAACTCAGGCCATTCGGCATTAGAGGAAGGTATTTACGGTCTTTATGGTCGTTGAGCGTTATTTGTGCCTGGATTGCATAAACATTTTGCAGCGCTTTGAAATTAGAAGCGCGCCGATAAGTGCGCATATTCGCAGCTCCACAGCACGTCTCGTAAAGTCGGAGGCGCACGGCGCATACTTATACAGTATGATATACACACCAATATGCATAAGTACATATGTACAAATTAAAGAAGTAATGCCTCTGGTATGGTGTGGTGTGGCATTTATGGACATGTACTCTCAGTTCTTGCAAGAATTCTTGGAAAAAATCACTTATCCCATATTTGCCACGTATTCTTGACTCTTTGGCGCAATGTTGACGTAGCTATACATTTTCCTTATTTTCCTTATTGCCCAGGAAAATGTTTGCTTTAAATTGCTAGTTGTGTCTGTTGTGTGTTCGTACGTGTTTGTCGCTGTGTTTATGTTGTAGGTAAACAAAGATTAAAATATTTTTCGTTTTTCCTGTGGATCAGTTAATCAGTTGGTCCATTTTTTTCTCGAAAAAAATTTTTTACTCTTCTCGGAGACCACTTTTTATTGCTGGAATGTTAAATTTAGAAAATTGTTTGAATTTGACCGCCGCTGGACCGTTGGGTTATCTATTTTTTGTAGGAGTATATATACATATGATGGCAGAAACAATTTATTTTCGTTGTCTTTTTCTGTTGATGACTGGGATTTTAAATATACTTATATTATCGTCGTGTTAAGTCGAAAAGCATTTATAAACAAATCGAAAGGGGGTTCGATAGTGCAGCTAGGCAATTATTTAATTATGAAAATGAAATGTTTGATGATCGTATGTGTAATTTCATAAGCTACATCAAATAAATTCAAACAAATATAAGATAACTGGGTTTGTTGGCGCTTAATTTGTTATATGGCATATTTATGGCTGACAACCTGCTTGTAAAGCGAAGAAAATTTGTATATATCGTCACATAAAATGCAACTTAATTTTCATACGTTTACAGGCGAAAGAGAATCAATATAATAGAAACCAGCCACGTTGAAACAAAATTTGATTTTTGGTTATAAAATGGTTAAATATTGTTTATATCGGATCGTAATCGTGAGTCGTAAGCCTAAAAAATTCAAATTCGACTTTTTGATTTAATTTGCATATTAGGTGCCGATATGTACATAAGGTTGGTAATAGCAATATATTTGCAGCTCTGAGGTAGGGCAGCTAAAATGTCTAGTGCATGAAATATAGTCAGTTGAAAACTTGACTGATTATTGAAATCAGGTGTTCTTTGTGAATCCACCAAACCAATACAAGTAATATGGAATATTGGTGCATTTAAACATCACTCAGCCTAAGAACGAACGAAATAGACCTTTTCAGTTTGGCCATAGCATAACTAGCTTAATGGGAAACGGAGATAACATTTCCGATCAGTTCCTTGATTAACAAAGCATCAGCCAGGGCAAGACTCTGTCCAGCAATTTCTATAGTATTAATTGACCAAATTTTACAATTAAACAACGTATTTTGGGGAGTCTAATTTATCACGAACAGAATTATTTTAGTTCACAAAGCATTCAGTGAAGTTCGTAGAGTCAACAAAAAATTCTTCCAAGCGAGTCGTCTATCTACGGCTGTTACTGAGGATAACACCGGAAATATTAAAGAAACATCAAATGGAAACCAACGTGTTGGGATCAAAGAGATGGTAGAAAATCGCAACATCTCTTATGGATCGACTCAACCATTTTGGCTAGTTTGTTCGTTATAAAAAAGTCAGTGCAAGACTCATATCAACCACCAGAATCCATGTCGAGTATAAGTCACAAAAGAGATTCAAACATCTGTGTAACGTAGCTGAGGACCTGGATCATAACTAGTGGCGAGCCATTTTAAACATCTAAATATTCCAACTATCCAGCGAATGTCTCTCTGGATTATCTGAGTCGAAACCGATAAAATCTAAATTCACTGAAGGCACTGAAAAAATCCCAGAATATAAACTTAATATAAATGTACATATAATAAATTACGAAAAAATTGTTTTGGTTTTTTTTCACTGATTAGGGTATAAGAAATTCGCCACGAAATTTTTTAACATCCAAAAGGAAACGTTGGAGCCTCTATGAAATTCATAAATAAATGATTATCCGTCCGTCGGTGTATTCACGAACTAAATGAAATATAAACTGAGGGATTATGAGATATTCGTCTGAAGTTTTGGCATATATCTGCTTTACAAAACTGAACAATCCGAATCAACTGCTTGTTTGTAAAAGAAATTCATTACAGGAAATATAATATATCCATGAAATTTAACCTTAAGTTACTGGGTAAGGCAGCAGTGCTATCTTCGAAGAAATTATTCAGATCGGAACACTTTATCACATAGTTGCTATACAAACTAATTCAACAAACTTCGTGTAAGGAACCTTTTGTATTTCCAAAGGCCATTCGCAACTTGGCTCCCTTGTCATGGTTGACAAAAATCGTTGTGATTTACTTGAGTACCTGCCACTGACGGCATAACCTCACGGTGTTTTTTTTAAACACACTGAATTTAATTTTTCAATTCTACCTGGCTTTAGCTTTAAACCACAAGCATCACGAATCTCCCTAAAGAGCAAAACCCTTTGATCAGAGGGGAACAAACTCCAAGGGCTAACTGCTCCAAATGGTACTAAATTTAAGTCTTCGGTCAGGTCAGTTTTGTAACTAGTATCAAACTTAATGACTGGTCACATTTGTCGCTTGAACTTCAAATGTCTTTTCATTAGAAGGAATCCAAGGTCTATAATATTAATTTCTGACAGGACTATTCTGAAATTTCGAGGCAAGCTAAAAAATACAGACATAGTGCATATTGGATTTTATTCACCTGTTACGACAGACCGCTACCATCTTCTTCTTCTTAATTGGTGTAGTAACCGCTTACGCGATTATAGCCGAGTTAACAACAGCGCGCCAGTCGTTTCTACTTTTCGCTATGTGGCGCCAATTGGATATTTCAAGCCAGGTCCAGCCAGGTCCTCCTCCACGTGGTGCTTCCAACGTAGTAGAGGTCTTCCTCTTCCTCTGCTTCTCCCGGCGGGTATAGCGTCGAATACTTTCAGAGCTGGAGTGTCCATTCGGACAACATGACCTAGCGTAGCCGCTGTCTTTTAATTCGCTGAACTATGTCAATCTCATCATATATCTCATACACCGGATCGTTCCATCGAATGCGATATTCGCAGTGGCCAACGCGCAAATGGCCAAAAATCTTTCGCAGAACTTTTCTCTCGAAAACTCGCAATGTCGACTCATCAGTTGTTGACATCGTTCAAGCCTCTGCACCATATAGAAGGACGGGAATTATGAGTGACTTATATAGTTTGGTTTTGGTTTGTCGTGAGAGGACTTTGCTTCTCAATTGCCTACATAGGGTTGTGGGCAGGGTTTGGGACCCGCCACGTAAAAAAACACCAACAATGGAAAGGAACAACCAGACCGCTACCTTACCGCGGATAAGTTCTCGAATTGCTGTCAAATAGCGAAAAAGCGCTGTCAAATAGCGACGAAGTTATCATTTTTCATATTTTTATTTGATCAGATGGTATATCACTGCAGTTTAATATTTTATATAATTTGCATTATCTTTTTTTTTTTGCTTAATTTTAGAATAAACTAAAATTTCGAATAATTAATATTTATAATTAATTTTAACGAATTTTGTTTTTTTGTTTTCAAATCAGACCTTACTAATCCACACATAAAGCAACGTCGCGTGGGCCAGATTTAAAAAAATTTGTCCCATTCAAATTTCTTTTCAATGGCCACTTAAGAAAAGGTTAGTGAACCTTTTTTTTTACTCATCTATAATTTTTGTGTTCTCATATGTAAGTGTAGATAAGGCGCACAGTTGCAAGAGAGTGATGCATTTTTACTGAATGAAAACAAATGTGCTCCATTCATTACGCACTTAAATGCCATTATATGTGACTATATAGATATATGTAGGTAAAAGTATGTATGTATATATATGTATGCAAGACGAGTAGATAAACTTATTTGTCTACTTTAAATGCCATCATTTGGGTTTTTTTTTTACTTAATGAGTACTTTTTCATATTTTATTATCTACACTTACACATAATTTCGGCACTTCATAATCTAAACGGCTGTAGCTATCACACAAATACATACATACATACAAACACAAGTAAGTAGGTGGAAGCCCACGAACGCATGGGAGGATATTCAAACAAGTAAACTCGGCAAAGCAGTGCAAATAAGGAAACGTGTGTGTGTGTGTGTGTGTGTGTATGTGTGTAAAACATGTGTTGCGATTGTAATTTAAAAGCCAATATGCGCGCAGATTATGCTCCAAACAAAAGTACACAAGTGTAAGTTTGTATGTACCATTCCCGATCACCACAAGTCAAACAGTCATTCACTTATTCAGCCATTCAGTCAATCAGCTACATATGATTGTTGATAGTTTGCAGTTGCTGGGAGCCCCGTCAGAGCCGCACGCTGAAAGGGTGTCTCGAAAGACAGCTTGAATTTGTCTCGAATATCAATGAATTTTTTTCATTGTCACTACACTCGTATATGTATGTAAATATATAAACACATTTACAAGTATATATATATACATATACGCTAAACAGCAATGTCTGCACTTAGCTTGTTCAATGTTACAATCTCGTACTTTGTTATTATTTCAATCCCACATTAAAGTACGCTCAAACACACACACGCACACGCATAAGCATATGAGTTGTTATGCAAATGTGACTTCCTTCGCAAATCGGTTGAAGGAATGTTGTCGTAGCGAATTCTTATTGGCGCTCCAATGCTTCAGCGCCAACTCTGCCAGTGCCTCACTGCTTTATGGTTATAATTACGCATATGTATCCATATTTACATAAGCAAGTCTGTGCAGTACACATGTTGGTATGTATACATACATATGTTCGAGTTCGAATTCATGTTGGAGTCTCACGCACTTTGGTGTCTGCGAAGCGCCGCTTCGCTACATTTTTACTTCTACTTTAATATTTTATTTGTATATGAATTTGCGTAAGCCTTTTTAGTTCTTATATTTTGGTTCAATGTGTCTGCTTTTGAGCATATTTAAGCGGTATTTATTTTATTACTTAAATGCCACTTTGTTGCTTAAAAATATATCATGTGCTCTGAGCTACACAATCTGTGAAAGGTTCATTAGCTTTGTTTGGTCAAATATTAATAGCGTTAACTTTTACCTTTTTACGAGAAATTATATCAGTCTATAGGTAAACCAGTCACTGGAGAGTAAAGAATCGCACAAACAACTATTATAAATGTAATAAATAATAAAGATAAAATAAGTGACAGAAAGAGGGGGGGAGATCAGAGACAATTGCTCTCGAATCTTTACAAAAATTTTTTGCAGATTTCTACGTGAAATAGATCACTACAATTGTTGCGATTATGTATTACTATCATATCATGACAATAATGGCATGTACATATGTTTGAGGTTATGCATCTTCAGACTTCTCAGCGGTAATCATCAATCAAAATTAAAGTTTTCAAATCTGCATTAATGCTTCTTCTTCATGATTTACCCGACCATTATGAAGCTATCATATATGAACAAAAGTTTATGAAATATCAACCAGAAATATACATACATGAAAATATCTTTTTTCTCAAAGTCAGTATTCTCCCCGATGCGATTTGCATTCAAAGGTCCTGAAAAGTTAAGATTGGCTTTATACCACTCTGCAGAGTACACATACTTTCTTGTATTAAATTCTAGCAAATATCTTTTTCCAGCTGGGGTTTACATAGAAATTCAGTACTAAATCTCCTGCAATTGATACCTTCCTTAGATTACTTCAGATTTTGTGATCACAGCAACATTTAGTTTAATTTTTATAGAATTTCCTCAATATCGATGTTGTTTCGTTAGTGTGAAATTTAGTCATGCAATAAATATTGAAACCTTGTAACATAAAATGTTTACTGCCCTAATCGGCTACAGAGCCCATAAAGAGGTTTAGGTCTTCATTAGTGGAAGAAGGTGGATATAGTTAACATCCATAGCATAGGAAACAGTTTATGAACTGGGGTGTTCCGGGATGGGAAAAAGTTGATTGTTTCGACAACAGTTAACGGTAATGGATGTCAGGACATTAAATTAAAGTAAAAGTATTAATCTTTGTTTGAAGGATGTGCAGTTCAGATGTCAAGGAAACCACTTCCATGCATTTCTTATAGATTTTTAAAACTAGTTTGAAAGACTGAACACATTTCCATTGTAATGAAATTTACCAACTCTGGTAATGAAATTGAAGGGACTCAGGGAGTTAAGTATTCATTTTTATGGCCCCAGAGTATATTAAGTTTATTGCGATGCTTGTAACGCTCCTAAGGAAACGTCAGACAATTTATAAAGTATATCAAGTATGCCGGTATGAAATGAGCGTTTTTCGCGAAAATTAAATACTAATTTTTAATGGAAAAATAAAATTAAAAATATTTGAAATATTGACCATTGTTTTCAAACACACTTTGACCACCTTTCTGGCGAATGTGGAAACCATGCTCTAAATGATAAGGGTGACGTTTTAAGGTCCGTGTGTCAGTCCGCCCGCTCATTTGTCTATATACGAACCGGTCATTCGGTTTTCGAGATATAGATCTGAAATTTTGGCCCCATCCTTTTCTCACTAAGAAGCTGCTGTTTTGTTAGAGCGGTACATCGGATTGTGATTCAATTTGTAAGATCGGAATAAAATGGAATTTGAATGGAAAGCTTTCTCATTTGATGAGATTTTTTTAAGAAATTTTGCATGGCCAACGATTATATTTCCGAAGAGATTATTCAGATCGAGTCACTATAGAATATTGTTGCCGTACAAGCCGACCGATCAAAGCTCTTGTAAGGAATATTTTGTAGTTGTGAAGGGTATTTCAGTTTCGGAGCAACCAAAGTTAATGTTTTATTTTTATTTTTATTAAAAAAAAGAGGTAAATTAAGGATACCGCTGATCATTTAGATACATATTATATTTTACAAGGTCTCCAACGTTTCTTACTGGGTGTTTCAACACCAAACAAACTATAATCTGTTTAGAGTATAAAATGATGGAATATTGTCAGATTAACTTAGTACATGACACACTGATATTATAGTGAGTAAATTCTAAATAGCTAAATCTGATACATATTTAAGAAAATGAATAACGGGAAGTTTCATAAATGATTTTATTGTACGAAATTTGAAAAGGTCCTTTAAAAATAAATAAATATTCCTACATATGTGCTTTAAAAACCCATACAAATATAAAAAACAAATACATATGTTTGTATGTATATTTAATTCGGCATATCAATAACTATAATGTTTCAATAAACCGTACCAAATCAAGTTATAACGTAATTAATTGTAATTAAGCCAATTGACAACACAAGCAGTAAGTTCATGCACACTCGCATATTTGAAGGAGAAGGAAGCGCTTTCCAACGGCGGTGCAACCGACACAATTTATTTCATTTACTTGCGTTGTAATCTTTACGCGTAAAAGGAATACATAAACGCAGATTGTCAGACGAATTTCGTAAATATCACACCAAGGGCCAATCGAGTCTATGGGCATAGCGACTTTGCGTTTCTTATACTTCAGCTGAATGATGACAAATCACTTTCTGTATTCTGGATCTTTTGGCGGGATCTCAAGTTAAATACCAGAGCAAAGTATATACATACATACATATGTATGTACATAAATCAGAATTCGAATGTATTGAAGTCTATGGACATGCATTTATGCTGAAGTAATGAAAAAGTGATTTGAATGAGATGGGCTTTTGTGATCGAAAGTCATTGATAAAAAATAAACGCAAATTAAAATGTTTTAATGAGCGAACTATTAAACTTATTTGAAGTACACTTAAATATGAGAGTTTTCATACCCTTTAAGCTGCTGAAGTATATGAAAATTCGAAATTTTACAATAACCTTCAAAAATCGCATGTATAAATTTGACAGCTGTAGGATCAACAAGTTTTGTTAGTGTGAAAAAAATTGATAAAAACTAATTTCGTGTGTTGATACAATATTGCTTTCGAAGGGAAAAATACATTTGAAGCAAAAACGTGGCTTGATGACGAATTTCCGAACACGGTGGACGCTCAAAAGGGCTTATTATCGACGAAAACTTCAAAAAAGTCCAAAAAATAATTTTGGATGGCCGTAAAGTGAAGCGGTCAGAGCAGGCCTATAAAGATGTCAACTGAACGTGTTCATCATATCTTTTGCGATTATTTTGGTATGAGAATTTCTGTGCAAAGTGGGTGCCGTGCGTGCCCACTTTTAACATTGGGGTAGTGTCGAGTTGATGGTTCGGAAAAGTCTTTGGAGATTAATAAAACCGATTTTTTGCATCGGTAAGTGACGATAGATGAAACATGGCTCATCACATCACTCCGAAGCCTAAAGTCAACCGAGTGGATGATGATTCTCGAAAAACGGCCGCATTTGAAGAAAAAAGTGCAGATTCATCAAGTCAATGCGCCGTTTTCCAAGACAGCCAGTGAAAACGATGGCAAAAATCCATGAATTGGACCTCGAATTGCTTCTGCATTCACCGTATACTGAACACAAAATATTACTCGCTGGGTAGAAATTTTCGCCGAATCATTAAGTGATTGCCGAAAATGAGGCTTATTTTGAAGCAAAGAACAAATCGCACTACAAAAAAGGTAGCGAAAAGTGGGAAGAAAACCGATGTATAAACCTTGAAGAGAACTATGTTGAATAAAAAAATCGAAGTTTGACAGAAAGATTGGTTTACTATGGTAGGCCAAGAACTTTTCAAGTGGCCTGTTAAGCAACACTACTGCGGTTAAAAATTGCTAAGTTTCGCCTTGCTTTATGACGGATTTGATGGGTTATCTTGTTTTGATTTCACATTTGGCACACCACTAATATTTATCAAAGTTTCCTCTTCAGCAATTCAACTATCAAGACAATTTTTCTATTGATGCAAGACCAACACTGAATACAGGTTTTTCGAAAAAATTCAATCAGTAAGGACAATTGTTTCATTTTCAAGAGTTCTGTAGCAGTAAATCTATTCTGGAACTTTAAGGCATCTACTTGAGATTTACTTGGGAGAACTCTGAGCAACCGCTTGCGCTCAGGCGATCCTTCGGCGTCGATACTATCAGCCAAACAATCGAAATGAAGTACAAAGTTAGGACCTTCTTTACTTTATGAGAGGAGTTATTGGTATGTGTTTCGGGTACTTCTATGTATGTATAAACTATTTAGGTGTTTTCTTTGGCTTCTTAATAAAAACTACTATTTAAGATAATAATGAGGTTTGTGGATCATTGTTGAATTTGACTCCTATCTTACAAGGAAGTCGAAAATAGTAGTAAAAAAGTAGAGTTGGCTTTTGAAGCAAATAAGACGCCGTCCCGTAGAGTTTTGCAAACTGCCGAGTTGAAATCATTGAGAAGATGCAATAAGTATAGTAAATGCATACTAATAGCGTTTTGTTACACTCTCACTGAAGTCACACATATCATCGTATTTTCCAAGCAACAATTTCCCACTTCATTGTCTGGGTGGCTTTCTCACTGCACTTGAATGGTGGCAAACAATTTTGGAGGACTTGGTTGCTATTATGCCTGGTTAACCGAGCGAGTGATGGTGTGTGAGTACTACCGCTCCTACTGTGTCATAGTGATGCAAGTCAATTTAGTTGGTAGCCTTCAGCGGATTGAATAGTGCTTTAGAAATTCCACTAAGACAACACGCTGACAAATCATAATTCTATGTTGCGTTGTGTAGGGTATGAATGGCACGCCTTTCTTTCACGGCCCAGCRGAAGTCACAACGGCGGCGGCGGTGGCTGCAGGTATTCGCGCCTCTCACGAAAGGATACAATGCAATCAATAGCACGATTTGGAGATGGTCAAGTGACTGCGGTGAATGCGCACACACGCAGGCACACACAAACATACACGTGCGCAGACATTATAATTTCACATAGGGCAATTCATAAAACATAAAGCAAAGGCTCAAAGTCATTGTGAAAGGAAAATCACTCCAACTTAACACAATGCAGCATTGTAAAAAACTACGCACACACAGGCACACACATATTTATATACATACATATCTACCATATACCATATAAGAAGTGACTGCATTTTTTGAGTGCAGCATATTGAATATAATTTTTGAAGCAGCAAATTTCGGCGCAAATAATATTTTTTACGTATATAAATGTGTGTGTGTACTTGTCTTATTTTCCTTAACAGCTTGAGTAATCCGTTCATGCAGTGACCCCTTCTGGTGTTTGGGAAATCTCTTCAACAGCTCACAAGCATTTACAAGTACATATGATTGCATGTATGTATATGTGATGTGTGCGTGCATACATATTTTTGAGGTTCAACATTTTTTAGTGAAAAAATATACATATATTTCTTAAGTTTTTCATTGAACATAAAGAAAACAAAGCCTTATTGAGCGCCGCATAAAGCAAACAATGTCGGCAGAGAGGGCTGCAGCGCAATCTCGACAATTGAAGGACAAATGGAACGGCAAATCGGCAAATGCAATGGAAACCAGAAGAGTGGACACTTGAAAACCTCTGGGCGGTTAATACTTATTCTCTTCTTCACCGTATTTTACTTTGTTGCCTTTCTGTTGATTTGGCTTTCTGTTGTTTTTTTTTTTCTTGCTACGTTTCTCAAGTATTCACATGGTATTGTGGAAGTTGCCATTTTGCAATTAAAACTGACGGCGGCACATTCCAAACAACACCAAATGCATTGCACCCATGGTTGCGGCACGAACAGCAGAAAGTATAGAAATCACTAACAAAAGTAAATACAAAGTTATTTGCTCTTTGAATATGTTGCATTTTATGCAAATCGTTTGGATTTATTCAAATGAATCAGCAAATAGTATTATTTAACTATATGCAGACACAAGAGAATATAGATACATGGCCAGCTAAAAATAAAAAGTAAGCAAGAAGAAACTACACAGAAGTCGCAATACCCCTCACTGATGCGATTACATATTGAGATTTCAAAAACTGAGGGATCGCGTATATACCGACAGATGGACAGACCGATATGGATAAATCGACTGTGCGCGTCAAACTAATTTTTATATGTCCTTAAAAGGGTCTCTGGGCTCATCTTGGTTCTGTCTACGACACCATAGTCAAGATGATTATGTTCTATGGAGTCTTTGTGTCGTAGAGGGCTCTAGAAAAGACCACCCTTGCAAAGAAACTCAATAGCGTTCAACGGACGGCGCACATCAGCATGTGTGGTGCACTAAGGTCCACTCCCACGATGCCACTTAACGCAATCTTGCATCATTGTGAGGTGTATGGCTGCGAAAGTTGCTATCAGACACAGAGAATCTAGATTCCTAAGAGAACACATATCTGAACACTCGGAAATCTTCAGACACCTTAACTTCATACCGGATCACTTGGATCATGGAGTTCGTTAAACCGAACTCTGGTAACTCCTTCTCTGCCCATATACCGGTGTGGGAGTTGTGGAAGCGGAGCAACCCTTGGAGGAGAGAAGCAGTTTGGTTTTTTACGAAGCACTACTTTCAGACATCCCACCGAACTAATTAATGAGTTCGAATATAGGAGTTCTTCTTTTCTATGGCTTCACTAAGTACTACATATAGCAGTGAACGTGAAATTTTTGATCAGCCGCCTTTTCTTTATGGGTGTTACAAAATTCATGACAAACTTAATATACATACCTTGTTTACGGTATCCATAGCTGTTTAATCATTTCACAAGTTGGCAGATATTAAAAATATAAATGCGACCTTTCTCTTCTCCAATTAGTTTCTCTAATGAAGAGAAAGTCTTCATATAGTTTTATAGATATACGTGGCTATCATTGGCGTTGGGATTTATAAAGCTAATTGAAAGAAATATCGCTCTCACTTCTTTTGAGATTGCGCTTTTATCAGATAGGTTCATGTTATGCTTGTTAGAAATAGCGAATACCGAATACTCTTATAGTCAAATCGCCTGATGGCTAAGGCAACGAAGCAAATGAGTCTGGTAGTGAACGACGGCAAGACGAAATATAATATCAACTGTCATCAAACAAATAGTCGTCGCACTCGTCACTCACTCGTTGATAGTGATAACTTTGAAGTCGTAGATAATTTCGTTTATCTTGCAACCAATATTAACACAAACAACAATGTCAGCCTCAAAATCCAAAGCAGAATAACTCTTCCCAAAAGGTGATACTGCGGAGTAAGTAGGCAATCGTGAAGTAAAGTCCTCTCTAACAAACACCAAACCCTATATGTCACTCATTATTCCCGTACTGCTAAATAGTGTAGAGTCATGGATGATGACATCATCTGATGAGTCGGCCTTAGGAGTGTTCGAGAGAAAAGTCCTTCTCTCAATCAGTCCTTTACGCGTTGGCAATGGCAAATACCGTAGTCGATGGAATGAGATACAGCGACATTCATATACATGTAGTTCAGCGAATCAAGTTACAGCAGCTGATCAGGCGAGATCATGTTTTCCGGATGAAAGGGAATACTTCAGCTTTGAAGGTTTTCGTTTCAGTACACGCCGGAGGAAGCAGAGGAAGAGGAAGACTTCTACTCTGTTGAAGATATCAGGTGCAGAAGAACCTGACTGCACTTGGTATCTCGACTTGGCGCGAAATAGCGAAAAGAAGAAATTACTGGCGCGTTGTTGTTAACTAGGCGATAACCACGAAAGCGCGAGTAAAGAAGAGGAAGAAGAAGAAGAAAGATAAGAAGAATTATAGTTAATTTTGATCTTTTAATATACTTTAGTGCAAGAGTGTAGGCGATATAAAATAAAAGTCACTTTAAATATCAAACATTATTGAACTGACGAGAGTCTGGAAATCATGAAAGGCACGCATTTGAAGGGAACGATTGGAGAAATTTCATTCCGAAGTTAATTCTAATCGAGATTACTGACAGCATTGGCAACCTCCAAAAAAGTTCATGAATAAATTATGTATGCCCTTATCTTTCACCAAAACACACAAAGCATCGCACTCAAGTACACAAACATATGTATGTATGTAGAACTTCGGAAATCGCTTTATCAAAGCATTTTAGCGCCAAAATGCCGCGCGTCCAACATCTATGCTCGCGCCAAAGCTATTGTTTTGGGTGGCAGACTGTTGAGGGACGCCCACTTTTGGCGACGGGACTGGTTTTTAGGCGCGAATATTGGCCGGTCAATACGTAACGAATCGATAGCTCGTTCAACGACTGCTGGAACACATGCGCATACACAATTTTTTTTAAGCACCCGTACACACATACCTACACAAACATATGTTTGAAGCAGCATGAATATTTTCGAACAACAACTTGTTGATATTGTTGAGCCCCACGAATGGGTGGCTGGCTCAATGCGCGACGTGAAGGAGCAGCAACCCATATCGGCATAGCAGATGAAACGACCGTTAAAAACTCTGCCAGCAAACATGGTCACACACACATAGATACATTTATGTACGTGTATGCATACACACAGGCGCAAGCGCACACATTTATGTATCTGTGATTTCTCGTCTCAACACTATGCAAACACAGAACATAAGCGCGCCGGACAACAATAGCAACAACCAACAACGACAACGGCAATAACAATAGTTGCCTCCACCCGTACGTGTGGCAGATATGCACTGAGCTGTATTGGTGTTCGTAAGCACGCGCTCGGTCACCCGCTCAATATAAAATATGCTTCTCTATGTAAATACATATGTATTATACTATATATCTAATTTTTGAGCAAAGCACAGCGCAACAGAGCTCGCAACAATCAAAACAACAATTGTCAACCAACAAAAAAAAAAAAGTGACGATAAAATAGCCCGCAACTATACGAAAATTTCTTAAATGAAGAGCGTGTAAGGGAGGGTCTGGAGGAAGCGGAATATATTATATATGAAAGTGTCTATTTGAAGTAAAATTCCGAACGACTTTTTATTAACTTCTATGAGATTTACCAGCTCACAAATCAGAATGTCACCTAAAATACATTATAATTAGAAATTTGACAGTCTAGCCCTATCTCCTCAGTCTTCAAGTTAGCCCCTAAATGTGAGGATGGCACCATAGGCTCGGCTCTTTAAGCGGGCAAGGTATAGAAGGGAGTCAGATTCGAGACTGTGGACAAGGTGGACCTTCAACTTCGCCATAGGGCTCGCTCTGGTTGCCAACCAAACTTTTCTGAGCGTGTGGGATTGAGAAAATTCTAAGATACTGTAACCCTCAATACCCGCGCATGACTCGAAGGTAATAACCGAAGAACCATATATCAAAGCGTTCGAAAGGGTGGTCCCTAACATACTCCCGACGGAGGCAAAAGCTTCGAACAGCTGTTTGGTGAGGTACGGGTGGAAAACGACGTAAGCGCTGAACTAGTGCTTCTGGGAGACAATCTAATGAATGAGATTCCTTCATATTAACCTCCAACATGCGAAGGCCTACGCCAATTTACTGCTTCCTCTAAAATAAGACAAAGCCGATGCCGATCGAACCGTCAAAAATACTTTTTTTCTGGATCAAATTGGCAATATTTCAACATTAAATGAGTATCCAACAACTAAGAACTTTCTAGAAAATGCGATTGCCTAAAAAACTTACCTAACGCAATATGCTGCGCCTAGTATGACAGCCAAATGCGCGCGCCAAGCAACGTGGCTGACTCTCGCGGCTCAACAAAGCTAGCAGCGTCTATGGAAGCGACAACGGCGCACACAAGTTGAGCAACAGCGCAAACTCATCTGACAGCACCAATAACAACAAACAATTGTTGCACGTTACGTGCGCCCAAGGTGTATGGGTGGGCGCGTCAAGCGGTTTGGCGGGTGACGGCAGCGCTCAACGCGCTTTGTGTCGTTTCTGCTGCGCGGCGCTGCGCTCTGCTGCCGCACCATATATCAGTCGGTTGGCCATGCGCTATTGCATGTCTGCCACTTCTGCCATCGACCATGTTGTTGTACGTTAGGCAAAGCGTGGTGCAAAACAACAGAATAGCAGAGAACAGCGCAAACGCCAACAAAAACAACACGTTTATAGTCATTAACAATAAGAACGGGGAAGAAATGCAATAAGAAATTTTGTCCGTTACGAAATACACCACTACAATCAGCGACGCTGCCTTGTTGAGCCGTTGAGCCAAGCAAGCATATTGAGCGCATCGCATACGCACACTCACACACGAAAAAAAAAAAAAAATACCCTGCGCAATGCGGCAGACACGCAGAGATACACCAATACACATGCGCGCCATACGTCATTTTGACAGCGTGCAAAGTTCTGGTTTTGATTTTTGTGTCGGTGTGTTTTCGCGCGCGTCGCTCACTATGGTCATGGCACCAATCCTCGCTATTGTTGTTGCTATTAACGCTCGATTTGTCGGCGTTATGTTGTGTATGTGGCGAAACATAAGTATTGTTTTTATGATTAAATTGACTATTGTTGAGGGGAGTTAGAAATGCCCGCCGCCTTGTTTTGCACACTCTTCAAACTATGCTCGTACACTTGTATGTTTGTATGTACATATAAATGTTGAGCACCACTGCCCACSAACGCGTCAGCTGGTGTGTCGCCCTCATGCGGTGGCGGTTACAATTTGGTTGTTTTTGGAAAGTGAGTGTGTGTGTGCTTCGGACTTGGCGGCAATCCGCTTATGTGCATGCAATATGTTTGTGCATGAGTGCTAGTATAGAATTAACGAACTTTTCCAAATCAGTTGGACTCTTATCTACATATGTATGTATGCACATACTTTCTTCAAACATCACAGAAACGTTAAATAGTTTTTGATGGTGTGAAACGTAACCTTGGAAGTTATAGCAAATTCCACACTTTGCAGCAAGCAAAATTTAACGTACAAAGTTTTGTGAAAAGTTTAGCAAAGTTTCTTCTAGTATATGATGCTTTACCAGTTCAGTGTTCAACTTTCATCTAATTTAATTAACTGATCTCTACTTCTTCTTGAATTTAATTCTTACCGAAACAAGAAAAAACGTTAACATCGGTTGCACCGAAGCTAATATACCCTTCACAGGGGGATTTCTTTTAGTAACTATGTGTCCAGTTTGTATGGAAGCAATATGCTATAGTAATGCGATCTGAACATTTCTTTCGGAGATTATGTTATTACCTTAGGTAGTAATCTACGTCAAGTTTCGTGAAGATACCACGTCAAATGTTTTCCATACAAGCCCTTGATTCCGATCGCACCGTTTGTATGGAAACTATATGCTATAGTGAGCCGATCTGAACAGTGTTACAAACTTCGTGAGAAACTTAATATACCCTGTTCAGGGTATAAGAATGTAGTGACTTTGCTTGAATAAAAAACAGTGTGGGCAGAGCTAAGTTCCTACGGAATACATTTACCGTCCATTAACTCTTATACCACGACTAGCACGTTAACAAATGTTTATTCCTTCAGATTATATTCAATTTTTAGACGGTTAATGCCAGTTTCAGCTATGTCTTCTCCTTCGCTTAAGGTAACACTGCAAAAATGCTTCAACCTCAGTCAAAGGCGAAATTGCCTGGATATTTCGAACTCAGCGGCCCACAAAACACACCAAACCTTTGTTTTTCTTGAATCTCTTCAGATTGCTATTCGCCCCAAAGACGACAGAACAAAATTTGGCTCGAAAACGTCGGATTTTCTTGAAATTTTTCAAACGATTAAAATTAAAACGAAGCGATGTCACTCAGGAAGGTCGAGCAGCTTCAGTTCTTGTACAAGCTGTTTTTGGATGCTTTCAATTTAAGATATCGACGAAGAATGCGCCAAGTCGTTCCATGCGTCAGTCCGAGCTGCTGCGAATGGCGTCGAAACGACTCTTCACGGTATGCACTCTCAGCTACTGCTGCTATATTTTTTTACTGCGTGCTGGACGTAGTCTATTCGGTAGAATATTATCCAACAATGAATGCTGGGTCTCAGGATGGATGAAAGTATAGTATGCTCAKTAGGCCGATTATGTTGACCAAAAGTTGAGCGAAACACATTCTTTACAGAACGTGAATTTTCATAACAAATTTAAACGATTTATGAACGTTGCTCCAACTTTCTACGAAGAAATGTCACACAAAGTAACATGAAAACTTAACGCGATTCACGCGTGAAAAAAATTGAAAAGAGTATCTTTACTTTGATCACCCCCTACATATGCGAGCTGGATACATTGAAAAATATCTCTAAGTGGAAAAATTCCGTTTAGAAGTTTAGCTTCAGTTAAATCAACGACTAAGGAAAATTATTTTCAAGAAAACGAACAAAGTCAATCACAAAACTTATCATCTTATTTGAAGAAATGCTATAATTCTTAATATTTTTTTTTTCACCCAAGCTCACAATCTGTGTCATTAAAACACAAAATATTGACCACTAATTTGCTTGTCACTCTTCCAAGGAAGAGAATATACGTGTTTTCATACAAGYACGCATCGAACAATTAATTGCAAACCTTTTTCGCACAAATAATACAATATAAATATTACTAGGRAGTTATGAGTTAAAAATCACTTTCATACCTTTTGAATTTCACTTTTTTGCCATTTCATAATTTATTCTACAGCAATAAGGAGAGGATCGCATACAAAAATCCCTTGTTATAATTTGTTGCTTAGTGACAACTAGACAATTGCAMGTCGCCACTCCCACGAACATCATTTTTGGTATTTACCAATTTGAGCCGATTCTYCGTGCTGCCTTTCTGATCTTTTTTGTGCGCCGATTTCCTGCTCAATAATTCAAAGTGCCAGACAATAATCGCAAAACGCAATGAAACGAAACTGAAATGGAAAAAAAAACACTGCAGATGAGTTGCTAATGATTTTCCGCTTCTTGGCTGATTCTAATGTTGTAAGGACCTGCCTTAACGGTGTTGTTGCTGCTGGCCTTTCAATTTCTGCAGTTTTTTTCTTCTAGATATTTATTTTCTGGTTTACTTTTCATTAATTTTTGCTTTTTTTGTGCGTCTATCTACGGGTTTTTGATCGGCAGACCACCAATACGTGGCTGCTTACCGCTCCTTGAAATCTCAGCCCCCTCGCMTTGGCAAACAAAATGCTTGCAACAAAAAAATATAAAAATAAAATAATAAATGAGACAATAGACGGCCGAGATTCGAGCGCAAGATCAGCACACGTACACACGGAAAATGACAGGTCTGTAAGGTCTATAGCGCATGCATAGGATATTGGTGAGAATGGAGCAAGGAGTTCGGTAGTGCGCACAYAATCAGCTGATTGCAGGTGGRTGCGCGCTATTGTGCAATAATACTTGTATGTCCATTGAATTGCTACACCCCTCAACACTTGAGGATTACCCAAGAAGATCAACAGTCGATCGGACCGTGTGACTTTCGGCGATCGGCGTGCACGAGCAAAGCAGCAAACGACAATGACTGGTAAACCAGCTGATCTTGCTGATGATGATGACTTTTCTAATGTAAGTCCATGCACTATTGGAGTTTTTTGTCTTMTTTTCGTATTACATTTTTTKCTGYCGCTTCTTCTTCTTCTTTCTAGTGYGCGTTTTTCGGTTTTGAGTGCACTGACAGGTCTCCTGCAAAGCCAAGTGTAGAAGTATGCGACCGCTTCCCATAGTGTCTGTTGAACGTCTTCAAGAAAAACAAAATGCGAGCCAAACAGCTGATTGCACTAAAATTTTCCCAGCCTCAAGGCATACGAAGTTATTAGTGTCGCTAGCATTTCGTGCATACAAAGTTACGCACTGTCAACAGGACAAGATGAGACTTTATTGCTGGGATTGCCTTATTATTAGGCCTTTTCTTGAACTACTTACAATTGTTTTTGTCGCTATTTGCTTTACTCCTGTGGCTGTGAACCAAAAATACGGCACGGAAATATGAGTTCTGGTTTGACTAACTGCACAGCAGCGCTTGCTATTACTGTTGTTGTTGGCCAAGTGCAGAAAGAGAAGTGTCAACCTGCCAAAGTACAAAACACGACAAACATTCATATGTTTAGGTGTGTGTTTGTATGTGCAGGCATAAATAATTGGCATGAGAACTAGTCGACTTTGCTCGGGCAGGTCGTGAAGATTACTTTTGATGACTTTCCTTACGGTTTAGCCTCCCGCACAGCTGATTGCGCTGACCTGTTCCAGCACCATTCTACATTTCTAGCGGATTTGGCTTAGTTTTTGTTGTTTTTACTTTWATTTTTTGCAGTTTTTCTATCATTGCTAGGCTAACTGTAAAGTGCACAACAGGATACTCAAATTCTATGGTTGTCACAACGGTGCAGCCACTTAAAGTATTAATTGACCATTCTACTTGGCACTCAAACGCTCACCGGGATGGGACGAGAAAGTGCTGGGAAAGTGCCACGCTGCTACTACAAGCGTTCTAAGTGCATACTTGGAAAAGTCGAAATGTCTGTATATTTCTGCAMTGGTTTTTTGTTATTGTGCTCATTGAAAGTATCGTGTGTCAATCGCGCCGGCTATTTTCCCCACACTCTACAGTTAAGTCCGTAGTCTATTTGACCAATATTTGTCAACCGAAATTGTTATATACATACACACACATATATATATTTACATATATAATGTAAGGTAAAGTTGTCTCCCACACATATTCTGTTAGTTGATTTTATTTATTTTATTTGGCTCTCCGCATTTCTCAGGCAGTCACCTGTTTATTTATGTGTACTTATTAACGGAAAGTGTTTCCAGGAACTTGAAGTCGGTGTAAAAATACATTTGTCAAATTCTTATGACATAATCCAGTAATTTAATATCTATAAAGGGTGCTTCAATTTGCTGAAAGCGGGCGACTTTTAAAATATGTTTAATAATTTTTACTTAGCATTTGCTTCCAAACTAATAGACCCCAGCAGACATTCTTACGGTGTAAAATTAATGACATATAGTTATATACAGTGTAAGGCAAATAAATAAGAGCACAATTAATCCTATATTATTCGATTCGAAATTATTTTTCAGCGGCAACGTTCTCGTTAAATTTTGGGTTTGAGCATACGGTGGACTTTCATGCGCAAACATATGGTGACAACTCTGACAATTTATGATTGACCAGTTTATATAACAACCCTTGGAGTCAGGTCTATACGATCTCTTGGGGACGTAAGAAGGAGGATGTCACCTCTCTTCGTGTTGGTGACTYCCTGTTATCGTCGTGAAGAGAGTGTGCGGGGGTTCTGTTTGGTGCGTTATTTCCCAGGTCGGAGGTGCAGGTACCTCAAGCATAAGAGCTACCTGTCCCTTCATTAGATGATGGGGAGTTGGGGTGTGCTTTAGGCCTGGTTAGCCATAAGTGTAAACGGTTGTTCCTATCCTTAAGTCTTCCGCTAGGACCAACAGCCTTCCTCGTTCTTACCGGTAGTAGTACCGGTCCAGTACAGGTTCACGATGTCGTTAAAGAGAATGTGAAAAAATGTGTCCTTGGCATATTTATTGATATCAAGGAAGAGTTTGACTACCTTCTTCGCACGCGGTCTGAGTCAGAGCGAGCGCGAGGACATTGTAAATACTTGGGGTTTAGGTATGGCTGTGATGGAAAAAACGGTGACAATACTGCTTAATGGTGGTTTGTCGCCGATTCGTTCACCGATTGTCCGAATGATTGTCTGAGTATGGAATTTCTGCTTACTGGGCATGGACATCTAAATGATTTTGGCATCAGATGTGCCTGTCTGATAGGTCGGGATGTTTTTATGGGACGAGGTGTATATAATTGCTAAATGTAATCGGGCATTAGGCATCTGGGTGGAGCTGAACTGATGAACGTTTAGATGTTAGCGGTGTGATCTCCACTAGTCAGAAAGCTGAACAATTAGGGCACTTTGTGCATGAACTGTTTAGACGGGGAAGACGTTTAACTGATAATTAGTGTTAGATTCTTGTGTGAATGGCATGTGCATGTAATGTGTGTATGGGGTCCAACCCCTGGACACCAGTCTAGAAGGAAACTCAACTGATAGTAGTTTCTGCTACGAGGTCTGACTAGAGATTTAATTCCGGTACCATGCCGAGCGGGAGCCCTTGGAGTTCGCTCCAACCTGCTCATGCGGACTGGCCCCTCGGAGAGTATCGTGGTGATTGTGGTTAAATCCAATTCGCTTAAGCTTGGAAAATAGGAAAATTTCTGAGACGGTGATTCTCTAGTATCCAGGTTTTGGTCTATGTTAAAAAAACAAAAAAATGATATCACACCCTGTATACGTTGARTTTAAAGAAAACTAATATTTATTTGTTATTTGCACTTAATTGCTTGCCACTTGTGTCCACAGGAGTGGTAGCTACATTGACTCCTCTTCAACGCACATCTTTTTCATTAATAATGTCACCGARATTCCATTTACATCAAACCACACGCATTCATATTGGATATTGGATATTGGATAACGATTCCAGGAATCCCGCCAACGTCCAAACACAAGTGACACATTTATCAGCGGATTTACCATTAGCTAGATTTCTCACCCGAAGTTATAGRGAGTGTCAAGGAGCAATGAAGAACGTAGGAGCCGCCTTGATCCAAACCGCTACGCCGATTAAATCAAATGGCACCGAGTGTGTGTGTTTGTGTGCACTTGTTTGCCAACCAAATTCAAGTATCTACAAATATACACACGCATGAGTCTACATAAACATCTCGCTCGTAGATAAGCTTGAAAGGATTTTTTTTCCTACTCATTTGACATGTCCCGTCGCTTGTTGTTGCCCCCATTCCACTATGTGGMATTTAATCAAACTCATTCATAAATTGGCGGGATATACGGCATCTAGCGCGCACAATAATGCACGGGTATAATAGGTACAAGGTACCAAACGAATGCTGCACTTGTATGCCATGTCTTCGACAACGACTCCACCGAGCACAGCGCGCACACCCGCAGAAGACAATGATTTTCCTTCAGCCAAGTGTTGATATTGCTTGTCTATTGTTGTTATTATTATTGCTGACGTTGTTGCCTATTATCCTGGGCATATCGTCCAASGCATTTGAAAGGCACACAAACAACAAGCGCAGYAGACGATCCGTACAGCGCGTCCGTGTGCCAACGAGCCATGGGAAAGTCGGTTGGAGCGAATTTGTGTGTGCTGCACTTGAAAGGATTTCCAAGAAATCTCAACTCAAATGTACGAAATAACCATGAATGGTTCATTTTTTCTCCACTTCTTACAATGCCGAAAACCGCTGGTTGAAGGCGACGTAAAAAAATGCCCGAAAATGATAAGTTCTACTGCCTCAACGTCGTCGCCGAGCTCCATTTTACTGCCTCCGCTCTTGTTAATCACATTGCTGCTGTCTCTGCCTCTGATGCTCTTGCAGTGTCTTGGCCTGCGTCAACCAGATCGGCAGACTCTGCAGCCACACTTGATCATCAAAAATCGTTCTGTGTCCGCACACACGTCGCTTCGTCCTCAATGTCGCCCGTCGTGCGGCCGCTAAGTAAACATTGCAGAGATTCCACGAATTTCATGTTTTTGTGGGCACGAAAAAGCGCGCCAAAAATCTCGCTGCTGCGTAAAGTGGAGCCATGAGAAAATTGGGTAAAAGGTAGCGCTCTAGTCAACCGCATACAGCTCTAATTGTTGGTGTGCACACATAATATATGTACATATGTGTCTGTGGCACATAGCGCTGATTAAATATAGAAACTCATTGGTTTGTTGCGCGAGTTCCTGCGGTGTGACATGTTGCCTTAAATCGTCTTTCAATACGGTTTCACTGATAACACACCAAGCTAGTGAAAAAAGAGAACAAGAAACATTGAAGACATATCGCCTTGGCTTGTCAGCTAGTTGTCATTTGCCATTCAATTTTTTATCTACAAATTCTTCAGTTATCCTTGGCCACTTCACGTCGTTCCGCTTCATTGCCTCTGCGGTCTTCAGTGTTATGCAAATTTACTCAGCCATTGAGTCACTGGAGTTGAAAAAAGCAAACTACCGAGATCAGTTCATGTGGTTATGCTGTTTGCTTTGTGTTGAGAATATGTTCTTTAAGCAAGCAACTTTTTTGCACGAAATTAGAGCAAATATTTGTGCTTTAGCAATTATGAAAGTAAAATTCTCACAGTGCGTCAATTCTCCCAATATCTAAAATATTCTTTTTCTTAGGAATTCAAATCCTTTCCACAAAAAGAGAACTACCAGAAACAACTTTTTTCTGATAGTTGTAAAAAGCTCAATACATTTTTCCTGATGTTAAAGCTGCACTAAATAATTTGCAAATCAATACCATCTGCTGAAAGGTTCGAAAGGAGCTCGTGTCGAGTTCATGTGAATTTATTTTTTCGCAGTTTCGTATCTTTCGTATATTCAGGCTCCCCTTTCGACACAAAAGCAATCTTGACTTAGACGTATAAAACAGGCTGAAAAAGTAGTTAGTACAAGCAAATTTGCTTAATAGACGAGAATATAATGAATTCGGGTCGCTGCTAGATCTAAGTGGGAGGGATGAATGTGACAGGTTTTGTTCGAAAAGTAATAGGACTGAGTCGATTTAAAAAAATGATTGAACCAATCGTTACAATTTTTTAAAAACTTTTAAAATAGGCTCCTCTAAAGCATTGAAGACGTTACGGAAGGCATTCTCCGGAACAAAAAAGTCTGAGCTGCAGGGCGGCTGCGGGAGCGTTGAGATGGGGGCTTTGGTTAGGCAGTTGTTCACAAGAAAGGCGGTGTGAGCCGGAGCGTTGTCGTGTTACAACGTCCAATCGGCTGCGATGTCTTGTCAGACCCGATTGACCCTTTATTTGAGACTCTTGAAGACTTCCACGTACTACTTGGCGTTCACGGTTTGTTCAAGAGGAACGAATTCATGGCGGACAATGCTTTTGATATCAAAAATGTGTTATATGATATAATATGTGTATGATCTCACTAAATCCATACCCTTCTGTTCGCAAAATACAACTACCGGCTACAACAAAAACATGCTATTCATTATGATTCGAGTGTCATTTGCTTAAATAATGGTTTTCAGAAACCAATGACCTCCCTTATTGTTTATTCTTTCATTTTATAATATACTTAATAATGTAAGAACACCTTCCTCAACGTGATCTTATTTCCCCTGCGTTTAGTGCTCCTCCAGCAACGCGCATCATATTCCAACATTTGCATAGTTTCGAGTGGTCAATTCGTTGTTGAAGTAAAACGGCATATTTCCTCTTTGCATTTATTGCAGCTCCACGGTCAAATTTGAATAAATATTTAGAAAACTTCCTACACTATATAAAGAAATACTCTAAAATACACATTTATAGTCATGTAGAGACCCAATTTTCTTTCTCTCGAAGGAAGTAACGAATCCCGTTATTGTCTATTATATATAATAGTAATATATAATATGTATGTATAGATATATGTATGTACATTGGTGGACTGCTTCCTTCCGGCGGAGTTTCCGCTTTTTGCATGTTTACACAACTTTAGATTATTGTACAAATTTCCGGACAAGAAATTTTCTGTTTTATATGGATACATGTTGTTTTAAGCAGATTTGAAACAAAGAAAAAATATTCAGAAATACGATCTCTGCTTCGCTACTTCGACCTAACTCTATTGGATTTCCCTCAATAATCATAAATAAAGGTCTGCGAATTTGAATGTTAATGTTCTTTTTGCGATGCTATATACAGTCGGTGCTCGATGTCTATGCGTGGTTGACAATACTAATTTACCGCATTAAAAACATGTGGCAAAAAAAGAAAGTTCATCTTAAAAACTTGTTAGAAACTGAAATTATTTGAGAAAACTTCTTTGGTGACTATACTTATTCTTCTCGAGATGACGAATTTTGGTTTCTGAGAGCTTTCGATGTATCCTTCCTGAAAGTCCGAGTCTATAGGAAGTATATACATAAACATTTTCAAAAATATGGTATACATACTTTTAGCTGACTTTGAATATAATTAAATGTTATATAGTATTTCTAGTAGACATTTCATACTTTCCAATCTTACTATCGCTGAAAGTCATCCTAACATAAACCGAGAAGCACATTGTGTACATGCTAAGCTAAGAGACACAGGTAGCTGTCGATTTACTGGTCCGGAGTGCAGCCTCATTCAGAGAAGTGACCATTCACTCAGATAGCAGAGCGGCGATACTAGTCTTGACTCATTAACAGTGCGTTCGGAGTTAGGCAAAGAGTGCTGAACCTCGCAATCAATAGCATAGAGTGTCTTTGGGGTAAGACTGGTGTGGGTGTCAGGCCATAGCGGAATTTCAGGCAACTGTAAAGCTCATGAGCTAGCAAGCAAGGAAACCCCAGAACCGCTATCGGTGGAATGGGAGCGAGTCGGTGCTCCCATATTCTTTATTATTCTATTACTAGATAGCAGTGCTTCGCGGAAGCATGACCAGCAGTGGGCTACCATCTTTACATGCGCTGTCGCAAAAGCCTTTGGTCCGACAACGATCGTAAGAGATCTAGTGATCTCAGTAAAGCAAGCCTTTTCTTAGTTGTGGAGCTTTTAACGGGCCCTATCGGCATCCATGCTGTAGGGTTGGGAATCTTACCAGACGCCATCTAAATAGGATGCACGGAAGAAGATGAGATGGAAGCAACTCGTGGTTGGGAGGTCAAGGCTTAAACACATGGAAGCGCATACCTTCAGACATCTTATCAAACTGGCATGAATGAAAACGCCTGTGAAAATTTGTATCGGCCACTAAGCGTTTTTTTAATGTACAAGGTGCATTCCAAAGTAAACAGGACTGCAAAAAAAAACAGAACAAAGGGTTTTTTCGGCAAAATCAATTTCTTTTATTTAAAATAGTCACCTTCTGCTTCAATACAGCTTTTGCACGGTCCAAACGCATGTTGAACGAGTGTTTTAGCTCGTTGGCCGGTATGGTCGCCAGTATGCCGGTGCAAGCCTTTTGAATGGCCTCTACGTCTGCATAACACTTTCCTTTCATGGGGAAATGCATTTTTTCGAAAAGGAAGAAGTCGCACGGTGCCATATCAGGCGAATACGGCGAGTGGTTAATGGTTAAAATGTGATTTTTGGTCAAATAATCAGGCACAAGCGTCGATTGATGAGAGCAATTTTTGGTCGTCAGCCAATTTGTGCAGAACAACCAATGTACACACCTTTCGTGAGCCCAAATGCTCGGTCAAAATGCGATAAATCGAAGTTTTGGATATGTTGCTACAATTAACAGAACAATATTAAAACAAACTTTATTGTCGGCTCTTTGTTCGAAGCTCATCTTAGCACCGATAACACAAACATACTGACACTTAAGACGCAATAACTTCACTTCCAATTAATTAAATGTCATGAAATTCTCACTGGACAATTGATAAAGATAGCAAATTCAAACACACCAGTGGACATGTAGATGGCGTCACCAGGGGGCGCTATATTCTAAAAGTACTGTTGACTTTGGAGCGCACTTCGAATAAGTTCGAATACAGTGCTTCTTCTTTTCTACTTCTTCACAAGGGACTGCATATAGCAGTACACGTGCGATCTCTGATCTGCCATCTAACCTAACCTAAGAGACGAGTTACATATCCTTTAGTAGAATTGAAATTGTGATGACCATACCAAATCGATAAGCTGACGTCACTAAAGCACTGATTATATGACGTATTTTAGAGTAGTAGTATGTAGATAAAAATTGACAATTACGAAATTTTACCTATTTAACGGTATCCCTACTGATTTTGATCCTTCCAGCTAAACTACCTAAACTACTGGGAAATAATTTTAATGATTTGCTTCTTTCTTGATTTTAAATTCAAATTGGCGTAACGGCCAACGGCCACTTGAAGACCTAATGGATGTCATGAAATATTGCAAAATAGTCGCCACGACCGCGATATGATCAAAAACACTGCAAATTAAGTGGAAATTGTTGGCACATTTGGGAGAAAATTAGAAATCGAAAGGATGTAAGTGTCTAAACTGCTCTGCACCGCTGACAGCTCGTTTAAATTATTGCCATTTTTCGGCTACTTAATATGCACACTATAACTTGGCCCTGAAATGCAGTTCATACAATTTAAATTATGGACGTTAAATTTGTTACATGAATATTATATTGGCATGGGTTTTTTAAATTGTGCAGCTCCTCATAATTGGATAACGCAGCAGGCCTCTACGTCGCTTGTTTCCATCTACCGCAAGATTAGAAGAGATCCTTTTGGCGTCAGCGCAAATTTCAATTAAAATTCAACACTCGCTCTAGTCATATATTTTCAAACTTCTGCAGCGATTTTCGTGGTCAAAATCGTTCTTTGCCGATTGCTTCTACTGAGATCAAACTCTATAAAGTGAGAACAAGATTAGATAATGTCACGTAGCAAAGCGACAACTTCGAAAAAACATATTCTATGTGTATTTGTATGTATGTATATATGTAAGTATRTTAGTTATCAGTCATTACTATCTGATATTGTTTTTATTATTTTTATATTTTTGTGGTCATGTATAACATAAATAATTTGAAATCAACACTCTCGTTTTCGATTTGATAAATGGATCCTGGCATTCTCATGTTGCAACAATTCCACTAAATTAGTATTCAAAACTACAATTTAGTGATTACTTACTTTCGTTGGTGCATACAGATACATATTATAATCAAGATATATGTACAGTGTCGGTGGAAAAATAGCAGTGTGGTAAAATATTGAATATATGTATGTTAATAAAAAGTAATAAGAGGTGTTTGTTTCTTCTGGAACATTCAGAAGGATTGGCAGTGTAGAAAAGTTTTGGAGAAATTAGCAGGTAATCACCTACTATAAGCTACTTCTCTACGGGGAAACTCTTAATTCAGACTTCCATTTTCAATAATGAAAACGTATGAAAACTGAGAGGAAGAAGCGGGCAGCCTTGGCATATGGTACTACAAGGGCAGCCTTTACATCGAGAGTGACTCGTCAGTAGCTCGGGAGACTTGGTTGCGAGCTTACCATGCATTCACTTTATAGGTCGGACCTAGCATCAAGTGATAACTATTAAAAATTTACCTCAAGAAAAGTTTGGGGAAATAACACACCCAGTGCGAAGGTGCGTAAGGGCGGAAATGCCGCATCCGTTTGTAAACGTAGAATCGGGGCTTAGAACCGGCGACCAGTCAATGCAAATCCGACCTATAGCACTGGAAGCGTGAAGACGGTGCCTACGTCGACACAGACTTTCAAACGCAAGAACACCCAAATTACGCTACAGGAGCCACCAAACTCCAAAAGGCAAAGCAGTAATTATGCCCAGGCCAAATCTTCGCATCTAATCCTCCTCAGGTAGTTGAGAGACAGGGCAGATATGCGGATGCCTTAAAAGGCATATGGATGGCTGTGCTGCCTCTGAACTACCAGGCGTGACAGAGGAGCTTACCGCTCTGTAGGAGAGGTATACAGGTGGTGCGGGTACCCCGTATCTTTCCATGGCGGTGTATTTCAAGGTCGATATGCTACAGGTGAACTGCAAGGATTAGCAGAGTGCTACCTGGCTACTGGAAATCGGTCTCAACCAATATTGTAGGACCGGAACCTAATGATGGGACCAGAAATTTTCATTGCGGTTGGCCCACATACAATAAAAGAGCTGCTCCACAATGATGAAGCAGAGCACCTACTAATCGACTGAATAGCAGTCTATAGGCACAGGATAAAGACCCTTGGCTTTATGTTTTGAAATAGGTATCACGTCGACCTAGGTCTCGGCGCAATGCTGATTTACGTATCCAATCTAATGTTTATCTCTGAACCATTCATCCCCGCACCAACTCCGTCCTCCATTTTCGATATAAATGTAATAATTACGATTAACCACTCGGTTCGTCTGCTCAGGCTCAGCGCTTCTAAAGCATACTAAGAATTTTTTTCAGTATTTCTGGTGCAAATTACTGGAAAGCAGAACCTGGTTGACTGGTTTTTAAGACTATTTTGAATTAAGTATTCATTGAACAAAAATTATCTTAAAATTCACCGAGTTAAATATTGATATTCGTATTCTTAGTATGCTATGAACATGTGTAAGGTCTAAGTATGGTTGATTAAATTTTACATTTCAGAGTACTATTATTTTAAGGTGCACTGTACTAATACATTCGTGTACTCACAAACTATATAAAATATATTCCAGCACAGACATTGCAATATTGTTGACATTTTATATTTGATTTGATAAAATATCTTTGAATCATTCCTGGGATATACATATATGACAAACAATTACAGACAATGAGCGAAGGCGACATGCAGCCACAACCGAGTGAACTTCGCCGCCAAAGAGGACACCTTCGACTGGAAATGGATTCTGTTTTATTTTAAGTTAAATGTACAACAAAAACACAAAAGGAACTCATCTCAAACAACACAAATATTTGTATATACACATTTTATTTTTCTAATCACGTTCCAGCTATAAATTCTCAACCAAACAGGCAACGCAGTAAACGCTGAAAACTACAATCGCACCTCATTGACCAGCGTGGTTGCGGAACTCATCGAACGCGCGAACCAGTTTGAGCCCGGCTAACAAGATGTGGCGCATACCTACCCCCCGCTAACGTGGACAGGCTACAGAGGCAGGCAACAAGTGCAAAGAATTCAGTTAAGTACTTTATATTATGCATATTTCATGTAATAACTCTTATAAATTAAATAATTTCTCATTTTTTTCTCGTTAATTTATGTCTGCATGAAGGTATGTGCGTGCGTGTGTGTGTGTGTTTGCAAGTGATTGTAAAAGGAGTCAAGTATTTAACGTTGCCTAAGTTTGTTGTGCCGCATAACGTTATAATCGCTGGCATATAATAATATGGATTTCATGTGGTGTGAATTTTGCGCTTAAAAGAGGCCGCAAAGCACGTTGATAGCCTGAAAGGAATTGGAATTGAAAGCTTTTAAGTTGCCACAAACACACACACGCACGCACACGCAAGCGTAGAGGCACACACGTCCGAATGGTCATTAAGTCTCAATGGCAGAATATGTCATGGCAACGAAGGCAACCGCAGCGGTAGAAGACATCTCATATCTATATACAAATACGATATACATACACATGCATGCATATACATATGTACATATGTAGAATATATGTGGTAGTCTGGAGCAAAAAATCACTGCAGCCCGGCAGGCAGAGTAATCAAGCGGTACTTATGAAACCGCATTTCAAAGCTAATTTTGTTCGCAAAAAAGCCGAAAGCAACAACAAAGGGCAGTAATGCAACCAGTCCATACCGTAACTGCAGCGACAATGCTAAATTACTTCATTCACAACAACAAAGTGCGAGAGGAGGGGTACGAGGCAGGCGGCTGGCGACCAATAAAATGTTGTAAGTAAGAGTTACGAAGCCAATAAAGTGAGTTCAAGTGGGTAGGTAGGGTGCGGCAAGTGTCTTCAAGTTATGCCATCACAGTATTGTGTCATATACGCTACATGCATATACTTCCCCCCTGCGTCCCGCAATAATCGTTTCGATTACTTTGATTCGCAGAAATGTTCCCACAGGACAGGTTCAATCATTCATGCGACCAGTGCAGATTTATGCATTGAAGTCGACGGTTTGATTCTCAATATTACAGTATGTCGATCTTGTGTTTCAAAAGCGATCTATTCCGAAAGAATATAACCAGTACTCGTCATGGTAGAAGTGGAAGCCAATTTAAGCTTGTTGATTTTTATTGAGAAAGACCTCCACTCTCGAACCAACTGGTTTCAAAATTGGTGATAATTTTTCAGTTCAGCGCACAGCCCTGGGGAGGGGATGTTTTGCCTTTTTACTTTAGCTCGTTTTCAAGCAGTTTTTTTGAGCCCTATTTTTAAGAATCGTTTCTGGCCAATCCCAAGTGAATGGCGCTCAGAGAACTTCCCTCATTTGCTTGAGCTCAAGGTCCCATCGTCCACCATACCTAGTCGGTGTTGGTTTTTATTTTGTTGCAAAGTAATTCGGGAGATATAGAATTTAATTATTCAAAGAGATTTAAGCAAGATAGGGCAGCAGAAATTTTAATATCAGGTTTTTTTTACTCCAAGTGTTCACAAATTCCTTTAAATATTAGTAAAGGACTCAGAGTAGCGTATCGTATACTTTATTATTATATATTTACCTAGCTATCATTGTTGTTGTACTGCAAACTTTTTGTCATGAGAGTAAGAAAATGAGGAATACAAATGGACTTTAGTAACCTTTAGTTTTGATAATCAGCGTTAACGATTACTGTCATAAGTATATGTCACCTTCACACCTTTTGTTCTGTGCAATTCTAATTTTCTACAGATTTAGTGCGCCGAATGGAAGTTAAAATGTGTTAGTCACATTTAAAAGGAAAGTTCATTTTCGAGAATAGAATCCGAGTTAGTTCGTTAGATTCTTAATAAAAACTAAGATCGCTTGAAGATCTAAACCGGCCGGATCGGCGTTGAATAATTGTTTTTTCGAACTGAACAAATTTTCTAATAAAAACTTTTAGAAGATTCCAGAGCAGAAGTATTTTAGTGGCTCAAAGCCTTCAGTGAAAGTTTTGAAGCCATCGACATCTTTTAATGACGATAACAACAGGCAAGTTAACGAATCAGTGCTTGTAAAACATTGCGTTGACATTAGAGAACTTGAACGTATTTCGGGTATCTACACCACGTTTTAGTTAATAGTACTGATATACAGCGTTTTGACGCTGGACTTTTACTAAAAGACCTAGTTTTTTTGCACAACCCAAGTCGAGTAGAAGTCGGAAAACCGTTGCTTGACAACGTAGCTGAGAACTATAAAATCTTCAAAAAAAAAAGGTATTACTGTTAGAAGGTTTCCAATATATCGTCGAGCTGTCTAAAAATTAGGATGTACTGAAGCCGACAAACCCAAAATTACTAAAGGCGCTCAAGGCCTCTAAACACTATTCATAAGCACTTTTTGGAATGACTTTCAGATCCTTCAGCAAATTTTGTTTTATCTCTACGATCGATTGAAAGCGCAATCCATTCCGATAATTGTTAACTTGATTGCATGTCAAACTCATAAACCCATGTCTTCGGCAGGGATTGGAATTCGTACGATCAAGCATGTCCAAAGATACCTTTTTACAGTTTTCTTTTTGAAAAAAATTAAGCTTTATCGGGGCAAGTCGAGAAAGAACGCGTTTCATACCCAAAATATTCACAAAAATCATTCGAACAGACACGCGAGAGATATCGAGATCTCTTGCCTTCTCTCTAACAATTACCTGACGATTTTCAATCGCCATATCGAAGGTCGTCCAGAACGAGGCATGTCTTCAATGATCTCTCAAGCATCTTTGAAGGCATTGTACCACTTGTAGGCTTGTGTTTTTAATAAAGCTAAATCAGCGTAAGTCTTTTCCAAAATTGACAACGATTTCGCACACGAATTTCGGTTGGAAATGCCTAATTTGAGACAAATTCCTTGTTCGATATTTTAATCCAATATAAAAATCGCAACGCACTGCTGAGGTATATCGAATTAAGTAGCTTCTGTAAACAAACTGGTGGACATATCGCGCTCATATTTGGTATAGTAATTAAGGACAGTCCTACCAACTTAGCAAAATACATTTTTATACCTTGAACAGGGTGTATTAAGTTTATCACAAAGTATATATATATATATAAATTATCAGTATGTTGTGCTGAGTCGATTTAGCCATGTCCGTCTGTCTGTCCGCACGTCTGTCTGCCTGTATATATATACGAACTAATCCCTCAGTGTTTACGATATCGTTTTGAAATTTTTCAAACGTCCTTTTCTCTTCAAGAAGCTGCTCATTTGTCGGAACTGCGGATATCGAAACACTATAACATATAGCTGCCATACAAACTGAACGATCGGAATCAAGTTCTTGTATGGAAAACTTTCACATTTGACTATGTATTTTCATAAAAGTTGGCACATATTATTTTCTAAGATCAAAATGTAATATACGAAGAAATTGTTCAGATCGGTTTACTATAGCATATAGCTGCCATACAAACAGAACTATCGGAAAAAAGTTCTTGTATGGAAAACTTTTGTATTTGACAAAATATATTCACGGAATTTGGTATAGATTATTTTCTAATGCAACAATGTAATCTCCGAAAAAAATTTTCAGATTGGTTAACTATAGCATATAGCTGACATACAAACTGACTGATCCGAATCAAATACTTTCAGGGGAAACTTCCTCATTTGACGATATATCTTCACGAAATTTGGTATGAGTTATTGTTCATAGAAATAATGAAATATCGAATGAAATTGTTCAGATCGGCTTACTATAGCATATAGCTGCCATACAAACCGAACGATTCGAATGAAGAGCTTGTATGAAAAACTTTCGGATTTGACGATATATCTTCACGAAATTTGACGTGGATTACTGTTTAAGGTAATAATATCATCTCCGAAAAAATTGTTCAGATCGGATTACTATAGCATATAGCTTCCGTATAAACTGAACACATAGTTACTAAAAGAAATGCCCCTGTAAAGGGTATGTTAGCTTCGGTGCAACCGAAGTTAAATTTTTTCCTGTTTGAATTTTTAATTAACCGGGGGATTTCATTACAATTTCCGTTGTTCTTTTAAATTTGTTCTCATTTCTTAAGAAATTAGAAATTCTTAAGTTCAGAGCCCAGCGAAAACTCTTTTCTATAATGTAATAATGTAAATTCTTGCTTTGAATCTAACACACAGTTTACGAAATCTTCGTTAAACTTCAACAGATATTTATGATATTGAGATATTCCGTAAAGAAAATTTTTTTTGGCATTATAGTTCTTTTTCAGCACACTGAATGCTGACAGCCATACAAAATTACTAAATTAATCCGTGTTATCCTGATTGAATGCCAGCGGCACATCCGTTGGAAGCATGACTTAATCCCTATCAAGTTCATTCATTTCAGCAAGCCGCAAATTGGCGTAACGCCTGTGTGGTCAAACCAGATAGTACTTGGCAGAACCGTTATATAATTATTGGGAAATAGACAGGAAGACTTCCTCATTATATTGCTGTATCAATAGCTGTCATGTTGCTTCTCCTCTAACCTGTCGTCGCTTACACCCCCGAGATTTCTGACAATCCCATTACATTTTTAACTACCGCACACTTTTTGTTTTCTCATTCAACAGATTATTAACAATATAGCAATTTTCGTTTTCCGCACATTGTACGGCTTTGTGCAATTCTTGACAGTTATAAATCCAACAACTGTGATTTGCTTTCGTGCGCAATCAAGTGTAGCATATCCTGCGCTTCCGATCCACGCCTGCGCCGATAGTCGCTGGCGCAAATGTAGTTATCTATAGGAACAAGCACACATAACCAAATGTGTATGGGTGTATGTGGGCAGGTATAAAGTATGAGAATTGCGACGGTTATGAGCTCCAAGTACGTGTGGCCTTTTTGCTCACTCGTCCGTCCAACTACTTTCATAAATATTCGTCGCATATGTATGTATGTACTCGCTTATTGCTTTATTGTTTACTTTGCTTATAGTTATTTTACTTGCTGTTTATTTCCAATTATTTGCACTTGTACGTGTGTGTTCTTTGTTAAATTTGTACGTTATTCTTCCTTTGGCTGTATCTTCGCTTTTCCTTTGTTTTTCTTTTTGGTTCGCTTTGTCTCGTTGTCCGCCTTTTTTATCCTTCAATGAACACGTTTCATGTGCGTAGGAGACTTTTTATGTATTGCCTTGGTTAATCACTTGTGGCATGATCACTTGTTGTGTGGCATGCTCTTACGTACGTACATATGTATGTATATGCGCAAGTATTTACCGATATGTGTTGCATTTTGCTTTGCTCAAAACAAAGGCCCATCATGAAAAAAGACTTTGGTGGTTATATTTCACCAGTTCATGTGTTACACAATCAAGTTAATCAATATGTTGCAGATCTTTGTTGCAAACACGTTCAAATTGTTTAATGATCCAAGGGTGGGGCTGTGTGAGAAGATATACCATCTATCTATAGCATATATCCTTTATTTGGCAGGCAATTTGTTGTGTTGCTATATTAAAGTAATTTGAACTCCTTTTAGTTGGAGACATAACGGTTGTACGCATCACCTAAAACTAAGCACCTATCTCGTATAGGTATAATGACCAAACATTTTTTAAATCTAAAAAAATTGTTCAAGAACCTTGGTACCGAATGTGTGATATAAATAACTGAAATTAAGGTATAATCCTTTTTTTACAATGGTATTTCTGTAAGTCAAAAATGGGTTGAATCGGATCAATACTTCCTCAAGCCTCCATATACTTAATATACCGATTTTCGTCTTCGGGATGACTTTGTACCGCAATTATCGGCCAATATGTGAGTTATCCCAAAAAAAAATAATAGAGCTTGTTTTAATCATAACATTTGGGGTACTCGCAATGTGTCATAAGGCAAAGTAAAATCATAAAATCATAAATTTTTATACTACTTTAAAAAATTTGTTGTTGGATTGCATACTGAAATAAGTTTACGCAATTACAACTGTGAACGCTAAATTTTCGGATCGTTATAACTTATAACTTTATGAGACTGTGTGAAAACCCTAATTGTATCTTCATGCCTAAAGTAGATTATAAATTTGAGCGAAAATTTAGCCTAGTACCTATATAACATATATCAGAATTTTCGAACATCCCGCTGACTCTACCCTATTTGCTTTGTTTTAAAGTATTTGTCTTGCTTTGATTCTTGCAATTTCCAAGCGTATAAAAAGTTTGGTTTCAACCGAATTTAGCTCTTCCTTATTTGTTATAGTACAAGCTTCTCAAGGGCCAAGCTAAAAATCTGGATATTTCTATAAGCTCAAAACGTAAACTCAGTACATATTAATGTGGGCGCCGCCAAGTGGCAGGACTTCATAAATTACAATGAGAAGAATATTAAAATCGTTTGCTTTTATCGTCGAGACCTTCAAACAGTATTTTCAAAAATATATATTACACATACATATTTACATACATATACTTAAAATTAAGCATGACATATAAAAATATTTTTAGTAAACCAAGTATATTTATTCATTTTCGTTTTGAGAGGGGTAAATGACGTTAAACTGGGACATGATCCCTGACGAACCTTTTCCTTTTTAAATTTGAAAGTTTTCTACGCTATATGATATCAAGGTTACTACTCAATATCCGCAAGCATGCCTTTCCGCCGTTGATAACTCTAATTAGAATCTTTTATTTTGTAAAAATTTCATTAAAAACTCACTTCTTTAGGGGGTTCCATGAGTTCGGCTTCAATAACTCGATAATTTTATTGTCTTACTTCAGGTACGGCACCCGGTTGCAATGCAACTCTACATTTAACTTACAAAGTGTCAGTTCTTGACGCATTCGAGTTTTAACCACAAATAACACGACATTCCCCAAGGGGCCAGTCCTCATGAGTAGGTGGGAGCGAACTCCAACGGCTCCTGCTCCCTGTGGTACCTGAATTAAGTCTCCAGTCAGACCGCTTAGCCAAAACTAGTACCAGTTGAGCTTCCATACYGCTTTGGACTGGTGAACAGTTGTTGRACCCATAMGCACATTACACGCACACACCATKCGCACAAGAAGATAACCCTAMTTATCAGTTAAACGCCTTTGACGCCTACACAATTCTCGCGCAACGACCCTAACCACCAATCCGAGTACATCGGACATTCTTCAATTACATGCACGCAATCCTCTACCCGACCTATCAGATACTTAGGTGCCTCTGACACAAAAGTGCATTCTGAGGCCCATGCCCCGTAARYAGAAAACCCAGACTCAACAAAATCTGAAACCTAAAGTCCGGAATGTACTTATAAGTAACTCCATCATTTGGACTATTGACCAAACGGTTCTTTGTCAAAGACAGTAGAAAAATAATATAATTTTGAAATGTTATAGTTTTAAAATCATTGAAAGCAAGCATACCGCATACATAAGTTATTTAACTAAAAACTACAATTTACAAATGGGTTTGCCGAAAACATAGCCTATCGCAGCCAAACGTCAACTCCACCTTTGGAAGCTCGAGACTCTAACTACCGTGCAAGGGCGTTATAACAAGGAAGAAACTCCTGCGCTAAATGCAGCACCGGCAGCTCCAAAACTAGACTCGTTTACAGAAGGCCGGTCATCTTTAATCTTAAACCTTTTGCCCATCGAAACCGATGTCACGCAGGTACTGCCGAAAAATATATGTATATGTATTTATATGTAAGTATTGATAAGACATCATTCATCGTATATCAATCAAAATTATATTTCTGTTGCAGAAAAGCAATTGAGAAACAACTAAAACATTTGTAAGAAGTTTAGAGTTACTGAAACTATAAAATACAAACACAGTGAAGATAAGCCACAAATAGTTCTAAGACACCATAATTGGCTCATACAAAACCATACATATTTATGTTTAATGCATATTGCTTTACTCAATCTTTGTCATATCTACTATGTACCTCTGCACACATGTATATGTATGTATGCGCAGCATTCTCCATCCTTTCGCTSTGTGACCACAAACCTGTGCGCTGCTGAAAATGCAGAAATTTTGGCGCCAAAATGCAATGCCCGCCAAACCAGTCGTTTGCCGCTCTTCTTTTAATACTTTTATTGCCTTTTTAACAGCAAATTTGTTTCTTTTTTATCTTTACGGATTTGCTTCTCCACATTTYAACTCAACTCACGCATGCGCGCCTGTCGCAAGTGTGGTGGCGCTCTTTCACAGCATTGCTCGTACGGATCGGCGCTGTGATTATTTGCCTCTTGAGTGGTTTGCTGTCGTGAAGTACGCACGAAGACCGGACGAGGCTCGAGCCAATCTTTATTTGATTTTATTTTTCTGTCTTTTTGATTTCGTTTTATTTATTTTTAGATGTTCCTCAGCTGATTACATATCAGCGAGACGATCGCGTTTTTTTTTATTTTTCAATGAGTTGAAATAGTATATGTGTGCATACACATCATACATTCTATATGTAAATATTCATACTATATAATATATAGCTTATTTGATTTGTTGTTTTTGGTGCGAAAGTAAGGGATAGTGCAGCAGATGGGAGGTACGCTGCAATCTTCTACACACTTTTTGGTAATGCTTACTTAACAACTCATAGCATAATGTTGCGATCAGCTGTTTTGGATAGATATGGTTTTCCAAGGATATATATACATACATATATGATATTCAAAAGCCTTTCCGTTTGTGACTTTCAGTATATAGTCGGTTCCTCGGGGTTACAAAACTCAATAACGATTTGTCTTAACTCGGGTTATATCCATGATATGCTCTATTACCTATTCTACCACTCGAAATCCCATACAAGTACCCCCGCCTGACTTCTCGCTCCTCCCGTTTTCTCATATCCTTCCCACTTATTTGCTCGTCTCACCGCCTTTTTTATAACAATTCTTTTCAAAGAATTTTCGGCATAAAAACTTGTACTACAGCATTCCATGGGATATCCACGAAAAAACAACACGTCTGGTGAATAATGGCATCGCAAGTATTTCGCAATCACAGACCGACAGCGTGGACGTAGGACGGCTGAATACCACCAAAAAAAAAAAAAAAAAAATACGCCTGCTCCATTTCGGACTTGATTGTGGGCATTTTGTGCGTTGGCCCAAAGCCACTCTTGGCCGAGCGACAACGGACACACTCAAATCGAGCTGTCAAGCGCGCAGTCATGTAGCCAAGAAATCGCACCGTCACACCCGCCCGCCACCTAGCTTGGACCTTATACGTACTACGCCAACCAGCAGGTAGTGTTCGTGCATAAGGTTGTAGGAAGTTTCGACCAAACAGAGCCGCCCAAACATATGCTCGCATACGCTTCTGGAGCTCCTGTCAACTGTTCGAACGGTCGAAGAGAAGCCGCATAAGTGCACATTTCTCGGTAATGCAAATACTCACACGCACATAACTCGTATGAATGTATGTATGTATGGATTGTGATGTGAGTACCTGTAGGCGACACGGCGTGCTGGTGCGGCATTACTTTTGTCCACATAGACACATATATGTTTGTGTGCGTCGAAATGCTTATGATTCTTTTTTATTAGCTTACTCCTTCGATTTGTGCTCTTATTTTTATGCGCACTCAGCATACAGCTCTGCTACAAACACGAGCGGCGGTGCAGAGCGGAGTGTCGGGTAGACACATGATCGCCTCGTTTGTGGTGTTATTGTTCTTCTTGTTATATTTTGTTTTGTTTGCATGTCGTTAAAATGTTTTTTTTGTTCGTGCATTTGCCGGCATTCATTGATGAACCTTTTCAGGTACGTTCGCGTTGTTTTTGACTTTTTTACATTTTAACATTTTTGTTTCATAAGCTGTTTGTTGTTATTGTTGCCACTAAGCTCAATTCATGCGACCAAACCGACCATCAATGGACATTAAATTACTCTTTCATTTCGTTTTCGTTGCAACGCTCGTTTGGGGGGGGTGTGACCATAGTTCGCTAATTCGTTCGCTGAGAAATTTCGATGCACACGAAAAGTGCAAGTTGGTGCTTGATCCTATACAATGTACTTGTATTGATTAACTATGCTATACCAAGGTATTTTTCTCAAAAACACTCTTTTGTGGGTGGCTCAAGGTATATAATGCTGTTAGATCATTTTGTAAAAACCATTTTTGTGATAAATTAAAAGTATAATATTTTATTTTGGACGAATTTTAACAAAAATAATGAAGCCTTACCTTGAAATTATTAGCAATATGAAATATGCAAATATTATGTACTTACTTATTATTATACAACAATAGATGTAAGGTTGAGGAAAGTTGGGACGTACAGCAGGCAGAAGGTAGCAGACAAAGGTAGAAGACAGAAAACAAAGCAGCAAACATATATTTTTGTTGAGTAAAGTTCAATCCTTATTTCGTTTGTCATGGTTGTCGTCAAACGGGGGATCTCTCATCCAAAGCTGTGGATTAGTTTTCATTTGCTGTTTTTTTACGTGGCGGTGCTCAAACCGAGTCCACAACCCTATGGAGGCGATTTTTTACCTTTTCATTTTGTGAGCTGCTTGAGCCGTATGTAAAAGAATCGTTTCTGGCCACTCCCAAGTGAATGACGATCAGAAAACTTTCCTCACTTGCGTGAACTTCTACACATGATCCCACCCTCCAAAAAGTTCAAACCATTGCAATGCCATACATTTTATATATGTACCCAATAAAGCATTTTATATATCTGGATAATATAATGGAATAATGCCTAATATGAAATAGAATCGAGGAAAAATAAATAAAAAATTAACGAGAAATAAGACTGACCATCGAATAAAGTAATAATATATATATATATATATATCCTTGGGAATAACATAATGAAAATTTTAATTGATTCTCAAATAGCTTTTTAGTTTAAGAGGCTCTAAAATGGTAGCCGATCAATTCAACCAGTTAACTTGCTTAATTGATTACTCGGTTACAAATAACGCCATCACTATCAACTTTTTTTGTTCTGTATAAAAGTCTCCACCTATCATCAGTTTATTTAATCAGAAGAAGAAATTTGACAGGTCAAAACTACTAAAATTTTGGGTGAAATTCAAGATTATTAAAAACGCCCATTTAATCCATTTTAATTTTTTTCCCCCTTACGACAATTTATGGAAAGCCTAACTTCTAGTTTTGCTATTTTTATAGGTTTCAACCTTTTCCTTAGCGTCATCAAAGATGACCAAACCACTACCCATTCCAGACGAAGAGCTCAAGTTACCGCGAGAAACGAGAGTGTCCTTTGCGTACTTTCGATACGTAAGCAGGTTAAACTCCTACTTATCCAGCATATACCCTGACATATCTAATATATGCATGTCTAGCGTGCAATGAGTTTCGCATGGCTACCCCATGGCGCATTAACCCTACTCATAGAACACCCCTCTCCCTTTGGTTCGATCGCGGCGATACAGTTTCTTGGGTCTACCATACTAACCGTGATTAGATACAACAACAAAATTACGTATAACTTCAAATTATTATTTTTTTTTCAAACATCTTTCTGTATATTTATAAAATATTAATAAATCAATCCTTAAATTTGTAATACAATTGATGCAGTAGTTTTTTAATTCCAAAATATCGATTTTATTCAGACTGCCACATTAGATGTGCCCTTTAATATTTTACTACACTAATAAAAAAATAATTTCAAAAATTAATCTTAACGCCTAACTCAGCGTTATGAAACACTTTTTTATGCAAGCAATCCGGAAGAGCCTGCTCTAGATTGTTTGCATTCCCAAAAGAAAATCAATGTGGCGCTCAGGCTGATTTCGTATTCCTTTCATCTCTAAGCACATCAAATGTTTGGTCTTCAATTTCAATGAGAAGAAGATTATAATAAGTGAAAATAGCACAATCTTAAAATTATCTCAAAAATCGGGAAAAGGACGACATTTGAATAAGTTGTCGATATCAGTTGTGGTACTAATCATAAATTAAATAATTTATTAGGTTGCCAGTTCGGAGCAAAAATTTTTGTCATTAATTAAATTTAAAAAAATTAAAAAACAAAATGACAACCATTTGACTACTCATTGAATTTGACACATAAAAATCTAAGTATCAAAATTACAACAACCAACCAACTTCAAACTCAGTAAGTAACTTAAGAACCCCAACCAGCAACTTTCGTCGGTTGCCCCCTTCAATTGGAATGCATTAAAAAGTTGCATATTTGGCTTGTTTACGCGCATACATACAATCGCATCTACACACTGCATATTTATATGTTTACGGATTCCTTGATGTGGTTTTTGTTAGGACTCTGATTGACACAAACCAAAGTCAGCACATATTAAGAAACCGCAAAGGGTAGGTAGGATTTACATGTTTGCACTCCTTGTAATCTTTGCAAGATTGTTGCAGCGAAATGTCTCATTATTGACATATGGACAACAGCATTATCACCGAAACTTAACGATGTTCGGAGGCTACACTATTGATATCTCAGAATTAATTGATAAATCGCAGTGCTTCACATATTCTCGCACTGTCAGGCATGCAAAGAGAGATAAATACTTCCGGATATTAAGCTCAGTTCAATCATATTGCAAATTATATTAAAAAAACTTATAGTATATATGGGTAGTTATGTGGAATTCCTTTGCGGTTTCATTGAAGGAATGTCCTTTAAATTTTGTTAAAAATTCATCGTAAATACTTAGTACTGCTTAAGTTCAATTGAATACTTGTTTAGTTGGTTGAAAGGGGCGTCGCAGGCGCGTCCAGCCGCAGGCGGCTACATTTAAGTCATCAGTAGCCCCATTGCGTTTCTATGGGGTAAACAATTAAGCCTTATCCAGCAATTCAGTGGATATGATAAAATACCTGATTGTATTATACCCCAGCTGTTCAATGTTCTTTAAGTTGGAACAGTGGGAACCGTGTAAGATTATCGACTTAACCGGCTGAAGTCTGAGCATTTTCAATGTTAATGTTTAAAGTATCTTCATTCTCCGTGTATGTGCAGCATGACCGCTAGAATGTTAATTAGTTCCCTCTTGCCCAAAAGAAGAAGCTTTATAGTCAGTAAACCATCAATAATATTTAAGGATCACTTAAAATGTATATACAAGTACAAGTAGAAGGACACTGTGGTGGGCCAAGGGATACGTAAATTTATTAATGATTGAACTAATTTTTGATACAATTCAACATATTGAATGATTTTTCATTAGGGACGCTCCAAAGGTAGTCCAATAGGGACAGCAAACGACGCCACTTGACCACCAGAATCGTGGTATGTTCGTGAATTGTACTGAGCAACAACTTGAAAATAATCCGCATTTTGGCTTAATCCACACGTACTCCATGAGTCAGCATTGCATCTCGAAAAAATTATGGTTTGGTGCGGTTTATGGGCCGGCGGCGTCATTAAGCCGTACTTCTTCCATAATGATCAAGACCGGCAAGTTAGTGAGAATGGAAATCGCTACCGTTCAATGATAACCAAATACTTTCGCTCCGAATTGAATGATATGCGCTAATATGTGGTGCCAACGGGTCGGCGCAACAAGCCACACAGCGAATGTAACAATCGATTTATAGAAATGGAACCGAAATGGCCCAGTCATTTGACGACGTTAGGTTATTTTCTGTGGGCCTACGTCAAGTCTATGGTCTATGCCAACAAGCTAGCGACGAAGCGTGCCCGTGGTGGCCATACAAGTGAAATCGAGTTTCGAACATTATGACAACGAATGTTCCTTCACAGGAATAAAGAATTTCATTAATATTCCAAACCGTTTTTTGTTTCATTTAAAAAAACAAACCCCGTTATATTTTACGGGACAGTAACAAATGTATCTTCGATGAGGCAGACGGTTCTCAGGACCCAACTACGTTGGACCGCATCTTTGGTGGTTCAAACATTACAGTATAATATCAGTTGCCCATCTTAGGTATCCAAAAATTTGGAAACTTTCGGGATAGCTTGTAGAAAATTTAGTTATTTATACTCCCTTCCGACACTTCAATATAATGAAAATTAAATTTAGTTCTATAGGTTTTCCCTTATTGCCTCAAATTCATGCTTAAAAGTGAACGAAAACTCATCGCTAAGGCAACTCAATAGATGGACGAAATTTAAAGTATTCGGTAGGTATAGCAGCCTTCAGGTCCCATAACTGATAATATGGAGCAACGAAACTGAAGAGAAGCTGATACAGCTCGAGATTACCTCTCATTCCAGTCAAGTATCTGTGGAATCAAATATATTGGATATAAAGAGATACTAGCAAATACACAACATTTTGAATAAAATGAGATGAACAAAACCAAATTTAGCTTAATAACTAAAATAAGACCGCAACAGCAATATTTAACTCGTTGAGCTATTAACTCTAACCCACACATTGAATTTCCATGGAGCTGCATAATAATTCCATATGGCAAACGCGTAGGCCAATTTCAAAGAACTACATACTAGATATAAACTAAATTGCATTAAATTGCAAACGCGATGCTTTGTTGCCCGCAAACGTTGCATACGCGCACATAGAGTCGCACATGCAAGTGGATATATAAAAATGGAACTTGTATGCATTATCGCAATTACCCGTACTTAGATGCATTGCAGATCAGTAATAGCTGGCGCGACTTGCCGAACGTACCAGCATCCGTTGGGGGGCAAAATTGCAGCCATTCTGCGTATCTCATGTCACAATCTAAGGTTCAAGAAACTTTGCCAGCCAGCAACTCTCCAAACAATTGACTTCTATGGAGACTTTTGCCGCACACAGTTTTTGCCTGCGCCTCGAACGTTCCGATGGATGCTAGAGAAGCAACTCTAACTAAGGAGTGTGCAACAAACCAAACAACCCGGCAATTGCTTCCTACTATGCAACAAAAAGATGAAAGTGGAAGCTACAGCGGCAGCGCTGGCGCTGGGTAGAGGCATCAAGTTGGAGTTTCGTGCAGCATCCCCGGAGTAGCAGCAGCGACGACAGCCGAGCAATTCGTAACGGACAAAACGACGAGTACAAGAATGAAGTGAACCATGAGCAGCAGCACAAAAGGGAGGAGGTGAGCGCAAATGTGGTGTTGCATGCGCCGCTAACACAAACGAAAACTGTTGGCACAGGCGTGTTGCATGTGTATGTGTTGAAAATAATAAAATAAAGTCATAACGAATGTTCGTAGCAGGAATGCTGCAGAGGATGTCGCTGCTGTGCGCTGGCGTAGTCAACAGAGGGAGATTATAGATGCGCAGGAGAAGTCGGTGGATAGGATCAGAGGCAAGTCTTGCACACTGACTGGCATGAACTTGCATTTATAGGCAACATTTATGTGTGTGTATTTGCGAATAGATAAAACGGCTGTAACAACAAACAATTCTTAGAGCGTGAAATGCACACCGCAATTCTTTCCAGCTCTGAACAGACAGCCAAGGCAGTGCTTTTGACACATACATACAAACATGCATATGCAGGCACTGCTGTTCACTGCAAGCTATAGAACCTGAAGAAAACGCTTCGTAGGAACATCGTGTAGGCACCAAGTCACAATGTTCCACGCCACAAGCCACAATAGGCGGTCCAATAAATTATGGTACGTTTAATGAAATCAAAGGGAAAAAAAGAAAGAACGTTAACTATGGTGGTACTGAGCTGCAATGCCCATCACGAATATACAAGTATCTGATTTTCATCGCTCAGTTTGTATGACAGCTATATGATATAGTAATCCTATATTGACAATTTCGACAAATCAGCTGCTTTGATTAGTTTGGATATTGCGTTCAACAGTTATAGACGTGTAAACATGGAGTTCACTAACGCCGAAATTCGCGCTATTTTAAAGTTTTCCTTCGTTAAAGGCAAATCCGCTAGAGAAACGTTCCGTGAGATTAATGGTGTTTTGGGGGATGTTACTCTATCACTTCGAACTGCGGAGGAATGGTTTCGACGATCCAGAGCAAGTGAAAACGAAAGCATGGATAAGCCAGCCGGCGGGAGACCTGTTAATACCGATGAAATTATTTAAAACATCGAGTTAGATCGGCATGTGGCATCTCGTGACATCGCCCAGAAGTTGAGAGTTAGTCAACAAAACATTTTAAATTATCTGCAGAAGGCTGGATACACAAAAAAGCTTGTGGTTTGGGTGCTGCATGATTTGACGCAAAAAAAAACATTCTGGACCTAATCAATGCCTGCGATATGTTGCTGAAACGGAGCAACAACTCTTCCCACTTTTGAAGCGCATGGTGACTGGCGTCGCAAAATGGATCACATACAACAATATCAAGTGAAAACGGTCGTGTGTGCCGGTGAGTCGTCCCAAACAGTGGCCAAGATGGGATTGACGGCTGGGTGTTTGGTGAGATTGGAAGGAAATTATCCACTATGAGCTGATCCCATATGGCCAGACGCTTAATTCTATCATCTATCTTGAAGCTGACGATCGACCAGAAGCGTCCAGAATTGGCCAACAGGAAGGGTGTAGTGTTCCACCAGGACAACACCAGACCCACATACTTCGTTGATGACTCGTCAGAAGTTACGGGAGCTCGGATGGGAGGTTTTATCACGTCCACCATATAGCCCAGACATAGAGCCAAGTGATTACCACCTTTCCGGTGCATGGCGAACGCCCTTGTTGGTATAAAGTTGAACTCAAAAGAGGCTTGTGAAAGTGGATGTCCGAGTTCTTCGCGTATAAGGAGAGGGGCTTCTACGACGGGGGTATTATGAAGTTGCGTCTAGATGGAAAAAGATTATGGAACGAAACGGCGCATATTTGCATAAAAAATTGGAAGGAAGATATTTGACAATCTAATATATGTTACACGATATCCGAAGGTTCCTTCTCGGTGTTACAAAATGTGTGCCCAACTTAATATACCCCATTCAGGGTATAATAATAAATATATACATATACATACATACATACAACACAGAGTACCACAAATATTTTTGGTCCACAATAATTTTTTTAACGTACAAGACTAATCGCTGGACAAAACAATTTGGAATGCTTCTCAACGAAGCTCACTCTATGCCACAACCTAAATTTTGGGTGTGGCACACACAGCGACCTGACGCTGGATCCTCTGCACTCTGTCGAGGAATTTAACTAAACTTAGACACAATATTTCCTACCAAGTGTCTTTCTTTAATGTTTTTTATTTTATTTTTTGCGAGAATCCCCAATCGAACTCCAGCGAATACACCCCCGAGATGCCGCAATCAACGCGCGTCCAGCATGAAATTAAGAATTTATGCGATTCCCACGCTAATGTGACGCGACGTGCCAATTGACCAATAACTCGTTTCGAACCGAAAACCAAAAAGAAACAAAAACAATAAAAGATTTATGCTCGAAAAACATTTCCAATACGCGCTCGCAAGCACACGTAGCACCGAAGAAAATGTTGAAAGGCTCTACAAAATAAAAAAAACAAAATGGACAACAAAAGTAAAAATGAGAATTATAAGTACAAAACACTGGCGTGAATGCCAAATAAGAATTTCGCACCGTGGCGCAAAGTTTGCCAAGCTAAAGCGTCGCTCGCCACGCAGCATTCCTCTGCTGCCACATTTGACAACATTAGCCATTTGATCTAAGCAAGGTCTAGCTGCAAATTGTAGCAATATTTGCACTATGCTTATATGCTTGCTGTCAGTCTGTCTGTCTCAGTTGTCAAATACGACTTTTTCTTGTTGTTTGCCGCACTTCAGCAAATATTGCCAAACAGCTTCTCATATACTAAATACTCGTATGAAGTCGGCGTAATTTTCAAGCATTCGCAGAAATATTTTGCTTATTCTTTTGATACCCGAGTACCACTATTGAAGCTGAATTATTATTAACTAGCAAATTTTTTGTGATAACACCAGGTCGGAATGTTACTAATTAATATGTAGACAATAATGAACCCTCCATCTTTTCAATATACGACTTTGATAATGCAGGAAAGCAACTCCTTATTTTCTGACCTAGTCTTTGAGTGCAGCAGGCATTAATCATTAGGTCGTTGGAAGCAATCGCATTTCATCCAGAAGTCCGACTGGTTCTAACTAATGGCTAATACGCGTGGATATAGCGGCTAGGCCTCGCGAATGTGCAACAAAATAGTATAGCTTGCTCTGACTGATTCTTGTGCGGTCTTCAGAATCAAGATATTTGGATGCTGATTCTAAGTTCCTTCAAAGAGTTTTTCTTATGGCGTCAGTTGACTTAGGGCAAATTCTCTAAAGAGTGTATTTCCATTTCGAGCTCAGGAAAAGTTTTCCAAAATTAAACAACAAGCTAAAATGGAGGATTTCGAAAACGTCAACGGCCACGTGACTAGACAGCCTAACACTAACATCAGCTTAATCTGCTAAATAAGATGGCTCAGTGAGGACTTTTGTAAACAAGCAGCTCTTTCATAGAATCTACTCGATATTTTTTTGATTTTTTCTTACGGCGATGTATTTCATTCCACATTCTTCTACGTTTCTACGATCTCAAGGCACTCACAGAATGTTTTATATCTCGACAGAGTTGATTACTCAAAAGACTTGAATGCAATTTTCTCTAATTCTGCAGCTCAAAGCTCATTTAATTTCTAATTTTCACTATTTTTAGGCTGGGCATATAAATTTGTAGCGAACTTAAACTACCTTACCGCTTTGCTGTTTTTGCTCAGTTGGGGAATACCAGAGTGTCAGTTTATGAATGAGTGAATAAATTTTAGCGCATATTTTTATGAATTAAAGCGAAAATTGTGTTCTTAGAATTTCGATGAATCTGCTGGAATTTTATAATCTCGAGAAAAGGAAATACACACTGAGAATTTATTTATAAAAATTTTATATAATTGAATAAAATACTGTCCCAGTATAATAAATGGAGTCAACAGAATCCGAATACCGAATCACTTGGATTATGGACCGAACTAATGGATTAAAGCTAGGGAAGAAGGTTGGTAGAAGACACCAACTTCACACTTCCTGACTATTGAAGTGTTTTCCAAATTGAGGTTGTAGCCATTAAAGAAGCAGTATACTTACTACGGCGGAGTGTAGCCTCCTTCAAAGAAGTTGCTAATAAGATCGTAGGGCGGTGATACTAGCCTGGAACTCATTAACAGTGACTCTTTGTGAGAAGACTGGTGTGGGTACTAAGCCACAGTGGAATTGCAGGTAAGTGTAAAGCTGATAACCAAGGAAAGGCACCCCAGAAATGCTATATCTATTAATAGATATCTGGGCTTCGCGGGAGCTTGCCCAGCTTTGGTACATGCGCTGTCGCAAAATTTTTTTGGCCCAAGATCGTTCGCAAGTTCTAGTGATTTATTTGCCTTCAATTAGGCTAGCCTCTCGCTAGTTGTGGGTTTTTTAACAGGCCATTGCCCTATTGGCATCCATGCTGTAAGGCCGGAAATTTTACAAGACGCCATATGCAGAAGCTGTATGGAAGAATACGAGGTTTCCACCTCGCATCTCAATACTTTCTTCTTGACTGTACCGCGTTTAGAAGTTCAAAGCTTAAACACTTGGTACCGTATACCTCCAGGCATTCCGCCGAACAGGCGTGAATAGAAATTAAACATCTGTGCAAGTTTGTATCGGTCATTAAGAGTTTTGCTTAATTATATATTCGATCACAGGAGTTCTTCTTTTCTATGTGTGTACAGGCTTTTGCAGGCAAAAAGATCCAGGTCCGTTCCCCTTACGTTGATCAGACTGCCATGGGTATGGTCCAACACCTGCATTGGCAAGCGAAAAACACTCAATTTGTAAAATGGATGTTTTTAAAATACTTTGTGGATAAATAATGACATTAAATTAAGCAAAATTTTATTACTGAAGAGAGTTAATACTTTTTACAGAATCCCAAGAGCCCCAAATTTGCTAACTGAGTCAAATCTTAGACTGTAATCAAGCTGTCAAGCAGTGTCATATTTACTAATATCACTCTAAATCACTTCGAAGACCAAAGGGGAAATCATGAAGAGAATAACAGCAAATTCATATATATATATATATATATATATCTCGGACTGCACTAAGTGCAGTCTTCGATCATCATTGACATACGTTGGGCAGGAATTCGTTTCATGCCAACCCACTCTGCGGCCAGTCCATATGTGTAGGTAGGAGAAAAGGTGTATTAACCTACAAATCAGTATCCTTGAATGGATTTCAAGAGGAAATAAATCTTGTGTCAATTTACTTAACACTTTTTTGCTTTGACATCTGCGCTTTACACGACGGCACTGAGCACTCGCTTTGCTATCAACTAAGCGCACTAGGCCCACTTGATTTAGTGGGAAAACTCATGCAATAAAATCCGTGCAACTAGTTTCAGCAACCAGTTTAAGACCACAAAGCTGGAATGAGAGCTGTAACAACAGCAGCCAGCGGCAGCAGCAGCAACTAGGGCTATAAGTAAGTGCAGAAATAGTTGCAAGTGCAAGGACCTTTGGTGAGATTGTAAACAAGATATGAAAACTTGTATGGGTGACTACCTAGGAGACTATACATACAGATTTATATAGATATACTATATATAGTATATATGTACATATGTATAAATAAGTGGTATAGTTATAGATATAGCCAGGCTTTTGTAATTGCTTGCCTATGTGTAGATGCTATGCATGTATGTATGTTAGCATAAGTTTTCTTGAGCAATCGAGCTGGCTTAGAAGACTACACATTTCATATGTTTTATCTGTACTTTAAGCTGTGGATTTTATGTTATGTATGTATTTATGTATTGCCTTATGCGGATTATCCAAAATCGCCATTTGTGTGTAATTAATAATGTTTAATGACATCTTAATTAACTTAATAATAAATTCACTATTTCATTTGCATTTTGTTGTTGATTTATGCGCATAGATCTGCAAACATGTGTTGCTGGCCAAACAACAAACACACGCTTAACATACGAGCGAGTTATTTATATGTACGTCCACAAATCGCTTGAGTCGCTTTGGTCAGCTGTGTGCGTCAACTATTTCCTGCCCCACAGCCAAATATCGATTGTCAATTCTATGATTCTACCTGGAATTGTTGCGCATTACGAATGCTGCACACGTGAGTTGACACAACACAAACAAAAAAAAAAAATGTTTTTAAATACGAATAAATGCTCCGAATCGCTTTAACCCATAAATGTTTGTATGTATGCTTTCAAAGCTAGCCAGATCTTGGCTTATAAGCACGTAAGCAAGTATCTGTGTAAATATGTATGTATGTRTTATTTGTTTATCTTATGTCTTCGCTCGTTGTTTCAATATCAGATCAAAGCTAGAGCGACTCTAGAATGACGACTGTCCATCTAACGTGAACATGTCACAATTCTCTAGAACTTGAAATATTCACACATAAGCTCATTAGACTCGCGTCCCGGCAAAGAGCATCACGCGAACTGTAAAATTATGTGAATTTTTTTATCACAAATGATCACAAATGCAGCGCAGACGAAGACCCATACACACGAGCATAAATATTAATACTTACTCGTTCACATAAATATATACTGGTACATTATGAATATTGACATTAAAAGCTTTAGCGTATCCAATGACTTGGAGATTACCTGGTTTTAGTGTGGGATACTGACATTTATGATTATATGATTGAACCATTGCCGAAGCTATCATATACGGACGAACCAGTATTTAAACTTTTTATGCGAGTATTTAGGTGCGATACGGTTAGGTTGAATACCCATTTAATTAAAGATCAGCTTTGGTCTGAGCTGAAGTAGCACTATAAATACTAGCCAGTTCCAACTGATACAAATACCCTTTTAAATAAACGAAATTATGCCAGTAAATATTTTTCTTTATGCTATAATATAATTATGTTGACACAACATAATAACGGTATATTAAATATGTTTCTAAAAACCAGCTGCTGACCTAGTTCATGACAAAGTTGTTGCGTATTAATTAATTGCAGACAGATGTTAAGTAAATTTTTTAGTGATTCAAAAATAATTCATAAAGCCATATACATATATTGTGACATAAAGTTCCCAGAAATTGTAAATAAAACGTAAATACTTAATTAATCATTAATATTTATTATATCGCCTTCAAAGTAATCCGACCATTTCACCAGTCCTCGAAGCCCTTCTTACCATGGCATTCAGCTATAGTGCAGTAGCTCTACAGTTGTTCTACTTTTTCGATCGTCTTAAAACGGGTTCCACGGAGTGTCAACTCCGGTTTGGGGAACCAGTAAAAATCACACGGAGCGGTTTCAGTTAATTTTTTCCTTTCATTCCGATAATTGTTGGTTTGTTTGCTTGTCAAACTCATAAACCTATTTCTCATTAGCAGATATAATGTTACCTATGAATGTGGCATCGGAATTCGCACGATCAAGCATATCTAAAGAGACCGTCTTTTTGAAAACAATTCAGCGGTATCGGGACAAGTCGAGCAAGAACTCGTTTCATACTCAAAATATTTACCAAAATCAAAAGAACGGATGATGATGATGGACGATACAAATTTTTACACAAATTATTCCTTCGATTTTGACAGCTGATGTAAACAAACTTGTTAACAGATCACAATCATATTTGAAATAGTAATTAAGGACAGTCAGACAGCTTTGAAATATCATTTACCCGGGTAATTTAAATTACAATTTCCGGGTGCTTTTTTGCCAAAATGTATTTATATATATATATATGTATTCCTCATATAAATGTTGACTGTTTATCCCTCTTTTTTTATAATCCGTTGCTAATCGCATAACTACTATAAACTGCAAAAACAAAAATCACATTCCACTTTTCGATGCTTCCATACAAAACTTGATCAGATGTGGTCAGTTAAAATCATTTAACCCTGGACATGGTTTGTTTTGAAAATTCGACTAAAAATCATCGTGCTTTGCAAATAGCAGCAAAATAACGACGCCCGTCCATGGTTAAATGCAGGTTGGGATAGGTCATACCGTACGGCTATCACGCCATATATAGACCTATTGGTCCTTAGCATTGCCCGATGGAGGTTCAGTTTAGTTTGATGTGAAGTATTCGTCAAACAGGATGTCAACGATTTTTGCGAATTTCAGAAGTGACTTAATGTCTACGTTAGATACTTGAGACGAGTTCTAGATAGTGCTGGAAAATGCATAGGAGGTGTTCCAGCGTCTTTCTCACGTAAATTTCTCTGCAGTCTCTGCATGTACTTATCTCATCCGGCTCACATGTGATGTCAGTGAGTAAGAAGCAAGCGAGTTTTCCTAAGAAACTCTTACACATGATCTTGGCGATTCTGCATATATAGTACTTCTGTATTTCCTGTACTTGTTCATTAGTTAGACGAATGGCAAAATTGACAATTTCATCAGCTGTTTTGTTTCTCGGAACTGCTGCGTGGCCTGGAACCCATTATATAAATATATAGCCACTTTCCGGCATTTAAAAACAAATATGATCGGCTTTAAGCAACCTAAATTATTTAAGATATTTCCTTATGAATATGCTGAAGTTCCAAAAGATATTTTTCATAAAGAAAATATAGTTCTTCTGTTTTGTGTTCGCGTCATTTAAATCCTTGTGACATTAAGAGGTCGATTTTTTGAATATCAATACCCATTCATTCATTACAATCCCAAAGCTTTTTTCACTGACAAACTTAAAAGCGATATTGATCGCATTGAGAACAACAGCTTTTTCTATTGTTGTTCTCTACTTTTTATAAAGAAAAAAAAACAGAAACTTTAAATTTGATGGGCAATATTTATATCATTAATTGGCGAATAACACGCGTGATATTTTGCTCCAAGGCCTGAATTGAAGCGTGATCATGTGACTACCGATATTAGCTTGAAGCGGGATTGTCCACATTGAGACTTTACATAACCCCACAGGAAACAGTCTAACGTTGTGATATCACATGATCATGGTAGCAGATCGGCCGGCTGAAAACGTTAAGTAGCGTCATCTTGTTGAAACCAAATGTCCGCGAGATCACAAGCTTCAATTTCAGTTTTCAAATAGGCGGCAACCATGACGCGATTCCATCGGCTCACAAACCACGCCAAACCGTTGTTTTTTCTGAACAAAATTTGGATCTGTTTGGAACCCATAGACGGAAGCGATGCTTGGAAAGGTCAAGCAGTTTTGTACGCTTTGAATATAAGATCTCGATGTAAAAAGCGCCACATCGTTCCATCAGTCCGAGTAGCTGCGAACAGCGTCGAATCGACACTCCACGATAAGGAGTGAAACCGAAGTTTACGATGTTTTTTGATTTGACTTCTGATGTGTCTAAGAATTCATCTATACATTTACTACTATGGAATACTATAGTCAGAGATCTTAATGATCTCATCTACCTCCTTTTCACTTTCAATTCTTTGATAGGTAGGAAAATAAGCACTCTCAACCCTACCGATGAGTAAATCTCAACTGGTAGATTATGGTAATTCAAGAAATACTTATTAGTTGATTAAAGATTTAATCGTAACAGCTCAGCCTGGCGTGCTTCCAACAAAGATTTTGCATCGATCAATCACATGTGATGCTTTGCGGCATCACATGTACCTCATGTGACTCCCGATATTAGCTCGGAACAAATCAGTCGTTATAATCACTGTACACATAATCTATAAGAAGCCAAAGAAGTGCAGTTTCTACAACAACAACTACAAAAATCAATAACTAGTATTATCCCACTTTTTACGTTCACATGAATTGTCGCAGCAAGATGACATCAGCAGCGGCAGGGGCAACCAACCTCCACAACTCAAAAAGACACATGTCAAAATATCAAAATACCCGCACCAGGAAACAACCGTACCAAAAGGGGACAGTAGGAATGCGAAGAAGATACCTTAGATATGCTTTTCGAGCGCTCACAGCTTTCTTACATTGCGGCGCGTTACAGTTTCCCACGTCCGCGGCGTAGCAAGGAGAAAAAACATGAATTTGGGTTTAAATGGAACACCATGCATATACATATATGTGTGTATCCATTTGTGTAAGTATGTATATTAGGACACTTTCCTTTCTTAGAGATTTTTTCACGGACATTCTTTGCTGCGTGTGTTGATGCCTGCGGGAAAATCACTTTATTTTGATCTGTCGCCGAGGGTACGGAAAACGCCCAGCGGTTGACAGCATATTACGCCAGCTCAAGATGCGAAGCTGACGTGCTGCGTGTGGACCAAAAATGTGGCTGCTGATCCCGAATGCAAAAACAAATTTATAAATAAAACCAAAGCACACGAAAATGAAGAAACGAGAATCCTAAGGTCATCGAGTGCAAATAACAACCCTTCGCCGGCGTTTCTTACACGAAATGGGCGCATGGCTGCTAGTAGTCATGAAAAGATGTTGTAAGATTGGGTTAAGCAATTGTTGTTACCTTGCGCGGCGCTTAATACCGCTAATTTTCTATTTGGCGGATTTTCCATAATGCGACGCCGTCGATCGGTGTCCTCTCAGGGGACAGTCACTTTGAAGTTGCCTGGCCAGGTCACTTGACAGCCGCGGAGCATAAAGAATAGCTGCAGCATAGTGAGTGTTGATTTGAGAGGCTGTTTGTGCCGATCGGTCCACCTGGTTGATCTTATTTACTTACAACAACAGCCAAGGCTAATGAGCCGAGGCTTTATACTCCCTTTTTTTATGACTACAGATAGAAGAAAATAGGATTTGCATTTGCATACGGCTTTGTTTGGTAGCGTTTTGGTACCGTTTGGCTTGGTACTCATTTACAAACGTACATACATACATACTTACATGTATGCATCTCTGTTGTCTGATAGTCGAACAAAGGCACGCATTTTACACGTAAGGATGGATGCTTTTGTGCGAGGTGAGTGCACGTTGTCCTGCCGCAGGACAATACATGACGTTTGTAGGGCATGCGCTTAGCCAGGCGGACGGACAACTGAGTCTTACACAATGCAAATTTGCATTTAAGATCACATCAGCGTGCTCGTAAATTCGCTGTAAATCCTTTCTCTTTGTGTGTATCGTCGCTTTTGGTTCTTTGTATGGACATTTGCGGACATTTTTATTTTCTTTTTGATTTAGTATGCCTTCGTAGGACTTTCTCCGCTAATTGATGCTGCGTAATTCGCTTACTTGACCTGCTAATGAACGTTGGATAAACAAAAAGCTGGCATTGCGGATAAGTCGAAAGGATGCGCCTGCGCGCCTGTGTGTGTGTGGATGTGCATGTGGGCTGTTAGGAGAGGGGTTGACCAGCACACCGCTTTTCTTTAGTAATAAAATCGGCTGATGTGTATGCATAGTGGCTGGCTTGGTGTTTTTATATGCCACAAAGAAGTATCTATAAATTTCCTTTGAAACGCCATTGTTTGACGCTTGCAAGATTATGTAAACTGGGGCACTCGGCGGAATTTATGACCGTTATAATTGTCAGTACGTTGTTGTAATTAAATTTCGTTTCAATTTATGAGGCGGCTGTTGTACACACAGCGGACATGCTGCTTGTTGCGCAACTCTTTCACCGCATGCCGCGCCAACTACACAAACACACACACACATATAGGTACTTGTGCGCGTAAGTTTTTAAGTGGATTGTACCCTATTGTTTTGTTTGCGTGGCAGCAATTAGGAAATTCTAAATTGTTTTTGTTTGAGCTCGAGATTTGCGTGGTGGAGCACGCGCTTGAAAACCGGAAGTCTGCGCCGCCTTATCCGCACCTCAGCCCGAACGGGGCAATCCAGTGTAACTCAGTCAGTTAGTCGCCTTGTGTTTTACTTGAAGTTATTTTTACTTCCGATTTTCAGACATACACGCATGCGCCCAGGCATAAATGCAAAATGAAATATCACTTTGCTGCTTGCAGTTGCTCGTTAGCGGGTGGTGGAGTCACGCATGCGCTTCGGTGTTTACATGTATGCATATGCATGATTATGTGTAGCAAATCTGCCCCACACAAATGTCTGGAATTTATCATCAACACCGTGATGACATACGCAACGAAGCGTATATGTATGTATATACATATAAATGAGTATATACATATGTATATGAATGAAGTATGTATGCCTAAAAAGTGTACGTAATGGAGGGGGAGTTGCGTTTAATTAAATTGTATGCTGCATTATTTTTATCCCCACACTTGAGATATGAATTTGTTGCTATTTTTAGCATTATCCTAGGGGTTTCTACTTCTCGAAACGGACCTATATATGTTTGTATAGACTACATATGGATTCAGCTGGTTTGATTAACGGTCATATAGCACATACATGTGAGTATCTGTTACATTTGGTGACATCAGTTATCTGATCTATAACCATATTCGGGAGATTTTTTTTATACTCTCGCAACAAAGTTGCTACAGAGAGTATTATAGTTTTGTTCACATAACGGTTGTTTGTAAGTCCTAAAACTAAAAGAGTCAGATA
>NW_017534408.1:1166249-1193818 GCF_001853355.1 Bactrocera latifrons
AGGCATTTCCATATACAGTTCAAAAACGGAAGAAATCGGATAATAACCACGCCCATCTCCCATACGAAGGTTACGTTGAAAATCACTAAAAGTGCGTTAACCGACTAACAAAAAACGTCAGAAACACTAAATTTTACGGAAGAAATGTCAGAAGGAAGCTGCATCCAGCCTTTTTTTAAAAATTGAAAACGAGCGTGGCGTCGCCCACTAATGGAACAAAAACCATATCTCAGGAAGTACTCGACCGATTTCAATGAAATTCGGTATATAACATTTCCTTAACACCCTGATGACATGTACCAAATATGGTGAAATCGGTTCACAACCACGCCTGAAATGAATAAAATTCCTCTTAAAAGAACCTATAAAAATGTATTAGGTTAGGTTAGGTTAGTCTGGTAAGTCAATGAGCCACGTATAGACCAGTTTTGGTCCTTTGTGATAACAGATGGCTTTCAGTTACTAGATCCCATAGAATGGCTGTGCTTAAAGCTAATTTCAAAAGACTCTGTGGCCTCGCTATCGATACCTCTTCCAGTGTATCACATCGTGGGGAGCCCAGATCCTTACAGCGTAGTATTGCCAATGCATGACAAGAATTCAAAGTATTGCCCTTCTGAAGCTATAGCATTTTTCCAACTTTCCAACAGTTTGTCGACTCGACTCGGAAGCTTAGCAGATACCCTCTTCCGATAAGAAACGTATATTCAGTGAGATCATTCTGCGGTCACCGTAACAAAAGGTAGTCAGCAGGACAAGGATTGCGCTATAAGTCAGATAGTGCAAAACCTCCCAGCCGCTGTTTTCCGAATAGGCCGAGCGTTATCATGACCATTCTGATCCCATTGAATACAGAACATTACCTTAACGTCATGAATATTCGTTGTTGTTCTTATATGTTTTCTGCCAACATTCCTGAATTAATTTCGGGGCATGGCGACGAGTTGACAGTCCTTGGCCGGATAAAAATCCGAGTACGTTCCGGTTGCTTCGACTCGACTCTGGTGGAAAAGGTTATGAATAATCGTCTTTATAGCCGATTTGGCTGGTTGGTTAGTTCCACATATAACTTAAGTTTAAGGTTGTCGTAATGTATCCATTTGTTAACTGTGAAGCTTACAAGGAAAGGGAGACTCCAAAATGGAAGGAAATTCTGTCGAATAAGAATGGGTCGCTGCTGCGCTCGACACGACGTGTGTGATGTTTTTCTTCAAGGCCTGAATCGAAGGGGGATTGTCCGCATAGACTTTGAACTTAACATGTCCCGACAGGAAAATGTCTAAAGGTGTGATATCATAGGATCTTGGTGGCCAACCGACCGACATAAAACGTGAAATTATCTGCTCACCGAAGTGTTCTCTCAATAACTCTATTGATTGATGGAAACAAGCCTTAATAGCAAGCATCAAATAATCGGTTATAATGGCACAATAACCGTCGCCAATAACGTTTACATTCTCATCAGGCATAATTTTCTGGATTAAATGGCCGTTTTTGAATGTCCTCAGGTTGCTCTTCCTCCTAAATGCTGAAATTTTGCTTGTTTACACATCCAGAAATGGATCTCATCGCAGAACAAAACTTGTTTCGAAAACATTGGATCTTCTTGGAACTTTTCAAGCAGTGTTTTGTATGCTTTCAATTTAAGATCTCGACATAAAATGCCAAGTCGTTCTATGCTTCAGTCGGAATTGCTACGAACGGCGCTGAATCGATTCTCCATGGTCCATGGTAATGCCACACAATACTGAACAAAAATAATACGTCAGCTTGACGCAACTCACGCGTGAACTGGCAAAATTCTCTAAATGATGTATTTTATATAATTAAATATAATTTTGAATTTATTTTTGTGAAAATTAAACTTGTATCTCTAAAATTACAGATAATCCATAATTTACAATTACTGAGATATTTAGTATATGATTATAATTGAAGCCACTTTGTATATTAAAATATTAAATCGGAGGAGTATAGGTAGACACACTACGAGTCCCGATTTTGTGTGCCTACAATACAAGTATTTTCGAAATTAAATATAAACTTAAGTTGTGCTTTATTTCGTAAAAAAGTCAACGTTTAATCAGTTTCGGGATTACAGTTGATATAAACTTAAAAATGGTTCTACTCTTATTTAAGTGCCTCGTATTCTACGTTCTCACTATATATTCGTATCCCTAAACAATAATTTTCTGTTAAAAAAAGTAAAAGGATAGCAGATCCCAAAATTGTGGAAAACTTACAACTGTCGTTGGTCGAGCGAAATGGTGTTAAAAAGCTAAATGGAACTTATGCCCAAAACGTTGTGTTTCAATTTATTGATTCGCAGTTGACGATTGAAATTGAACATGCAAGCAGAAAGAGAACACAATTTTAGGACTTAAAACTAAATGTTTGCAACTTTTTTGATGTAAAATATGATAACAATTAGGTGCTCCGACTTATTCACAAGAGTTTAAGAAAGTCGAAAACATTTCGATAGAAATGTCCTATTCCAGCGATGAGCATGAGTCCTATTAATTAATGAATGCCCAAAATAAATTTTATTTATTTTGTTTTTTGTTTTGTTTTGGGTGGATATGCTAGATATGGATACCATTGAACACAGGCTATTTACCAAATGAGTCCTTTTTTGCGAACTTCAACATGTTTAGTAAAGGACACTTATGTATATGTTCAAGTCAATGTTAACGGGTTCTGAAAATTAAAATAAAATAACAAATTTGTTCCAAATACATATTTGTATTATGAATAAAGCGTTCGCAATAAGTTTTCATTTTTCATTTCGTTGATATTTTCTTTGGACTACAAGAAAAAAATGTTAACTGCGGTTGCACCGATGTTATTTTATCCTCCCTCAACCACCAGGGGGAATTTTTATCACCTCGTACGCTGATGATTGCACGATAATGACGTCGGGCATTGGAATAGATGGCATGTGTTCAAAAGTGAAGGAATATTTCTCCGACCTTTCTCGCTTCTTCGCTGCACGGAACCTAACCCTATCCCCCACTAAAACCACAACGACCATATTCACAAACTGAACGAAGGAGTACAGACTTGACCTTAATATTGCAGTCGATAGCGTTAAAATTTCGACTGTCAATAACCATTTAAGAGCCTGTCCACCAAATAACATTTAAGAGGCTGTCCCCAGTCCCTCACACGGCCGCGTTTATTGCCAAAGTACAGAGCTGCAACAAAATCTTCAAGTCGTTAGCCGGAAGCATGTGGTGAAAAGACAAGGAAATGTTGTTAGCAACATACAGGCCGGCCGGTTCTTAACTATGTCGTACCAATATGGTCGCCTGGATGCAGTGAAACACAGACGAGAAAGCTACAAACATGACAGAACACTGCACTGCAGACTACAACGATATGTCTCTTGATGTCTCCCATCGAACAACTGCACAGTGAGGCCAGCATGCTACCACTTAAGGAGCCAAGCAGTTTCTGTGAGTGGCTTTCGTAGAAATCATGCCTGTAGTCACCTGCCTCCTAGGAACATCTAAGCACCTCTAGATCAACTATGACATCGAGAATCGAATGTGACTATTGCGCACATATCAAGCGTGCAACGAGTTCCATCTCTTTACAGCTATTCCTACACATCTGACACCCCTCTCCCTACCGTCCGAACTCATCCAAACAGCACGTTTCCTCGGCCTGCCGTTGGATGACCTCGAAACAACTTATCTGAATCTTACCATCTAACTGGGACTAGATAACGGATACAACAGCAACATCACTCGCAACCAAAAATTTTCTCCATTCCAAAACTTAATATTGATCGATAAGTTTGTATGTCAGCTATATGTCGATCGATATTTCAAAAACTGGGGGACTAGTTCCCGGATAGAGAGGCGGACATGGCTAAGTTGACTCAGCTCGCCACACAATGTGTGATATGGGGTTTACTAAAAAGAAACGCATTAAGTTGATACAAAGGCGGCTTTACAAATAGAACATGATTAGTGTGTCTAGCCTAATCACACGTCGTTATAAATATATGATTTCGTACTAAAAAACAATACATCATATTTTACAGTTTCTTTTTTTCGATTAAGACGAAAGGGCATACAAAAATTTGTGAATTGTCCTAATACTGTAGCCAATAAACGTTGTACAAAAAAGCATTTGAAACCATTTGAATAAGTGTAGGACATGAGTTCGTATAAAAAACTTCATTAACGGAGTTTCCAATGAAGTGGAGATCTTCCTCTTCCTCTGCTTCCCCCGGCAGGTTGTGCGTCGAATATTCTCAGATCGGGAGTATTTCGAAATTATCTTCGAAGATCGACTTCGAATATTTCGTCTTGACCTCCTTCAGTCCCAAACCCATTCGCTTCACTTTTTGTGTAACCTGGAGAATGCAGAATGAACGGCGTAGTTGATATAGTCAATTGTAGCGATGTAACGAACGGCTCGGAGAGGTCATCTGAAAACAGTAACCGCCCATAAGAGGTCAACCAATAGAAGAGGGATTGTGTTCCATTAGGACAACGCTATACACCCACTTGCCAAAAGCTCCGAAAGTTCGGTAGTGAGGTTACAGTGCAGTTCTAACACTAAGTGATTATTAAAACTCCCCGAAAGAGAAGCTTCTAAAAATGGATTGTCCCAATTTTTCGCCAATAGTGACGAGGAATTCTATGTGCAACCCGTTGCTTATTCGACCGAAATCAGATCATGCTAACCATGCTAAAAAAAACTTTAATTTCTTCCATACGTAACAATTTTTTTTTTACTTGAATTCAACGCAAATTTTTATGAAAACTTAGATTTTGTCCTTCTCTAAAATTACTGTATTTAAATGTAATTGCATAATTAACCATTTAAATAGTAAAGATTCAACAATTAAAATAATTATTGATGTGTAAAATTGTGAATATAAAAATTGACATATATCCAATTCCACTTTACTTGTATCGGCGCTCTTACTTAATACAGTCAATAATTCCGCAGTTGAGATGTCAACCGAAAAGCAGACTGAAATATGTGCATTTCTATTTAAGATACTGATCCTTTGTCAGTTCACCACAAAATATACAGTGGTAAGCAATTTTCATTTTGAATACAAGTATGATAATATGCAATTTATATATCTTTGCCTAATGGTCTCAGTCGCCAATAACACTGACTAGTGCTACTTCAAAAATTATAGATGCGAATATGGTGGAACAATTAGATCTTATAATGGTAGAACACGAAGGCATTACAAAGTTGAATGGGACTGCTAAACATCGTGTCGAACTTCAGTTTGTTGAAACTGAAATGAGTATCGATTTGAAGCGACTACCAAATAAATATGCGCGTATTTTTTATATGAAGATGGACGGTTGTAAATTTCTTAAAGCGAAATATAACAAGAATCGTTTGCTTGAAATGATTCGAAAAGGTTTGATACAATCACAAAGTTTTCTAACAAGCTGTCCCATTCCAGCGGTAAGTATGCACAGATATATTAGCCGTTTTCGATTCGCCATGTTTTTGTTATAGCAAATAATAAACATTTATTTCAAATACGTACATATTTTGTCTTTTTAGCACCACGCGTTTAAAATTGAGCTATTAGATATCAGTGAAATGTACCCACACTTCTTGCCCAATGTTACGTTTTTCACTACTTTAAAGCTATATTCGCGTAAAAATTTGTTATGGGAAATCCATCTAACAGGTTACACAAAAGATGGCAATAGAACGAAGAATAGTGCTTCATAAAGTAGATACGTATTAAAAGAAGCACATATTTTGTAAAGAAAATAAATAAATTATTTACTATATGTATCTCACTATATGAGAATATAATTCATGGACTGGTCCCTAGAAAGCCTTTTCATAGTTTTATTACACAAATGAAAACTAGTAGAGCCACTAAGTACTTTCATATAGACTAAGAGAAATCCAGAGAGAATAAAACGGTTCAACAAAAAGGCCTAGCTAATTTCTGACCGACTAACTTGCGCCACTCTAAGTTGAATGTGTGTCCAACGAAATTATTAACTATAAATTTCCTGTTGTGCGTATTGCCTTTATTTCTGCCATCTCATTAACTATTGCATTCGAGTAATATGACCTGGTACACAAGTTACTGATATAGGATAGTGAGCATGTTTATATTATGAATGAAGTGACCTTAAAAGTGGTCCCTGTCAAATTCTGAGAAATCTTGCACTCAAAAGCTTCTAAAAAAGTCACCTGACCGGATGCGACTAACATAAGGATTCAAGACCGGAGCATACTCTTGTAGAACCGTCAGATGTGATCTAGTGATTGATGTCCAGAGCATACTAAAAATATGGAGGGACCTCTTCAATACCAAAGACTCCCTATTGTGCGACCACTTCATTCTAGGAAGCGAAAAGCATGGGTCTGGTAGTGAACGAGGGCTAGAGGACGTAACTCCTGCCATCAAACAAACAGTCGTCAAATTCACGTCTTTGTCCCCACGTCACTGTTGACAGTCATAACTTCAAAATCAGCCTCAAAATCCGACGCAGAATAATCCTAATCAACATGTCCATGAGACAAGGACAATGATAAAATCTGATTAGTCGACGTTACGAGTTTTCAAAAGGAAGGCTCAACGGAAGATTTATGGTTCTTTGAGCATTGGTCACGGCGAACATCGTATTCGAGGGAACGATGAGCTGTATTAAATATACAACATTGACATGGTTTAACGAATTAAGTGACTGCGGCTTAGCTGGCTAGGTCGTGTCGTCCGGGCAAAAACACTTCAGCTTTCAAAGTACTCGACGTAGTATCCGCCAGAAGAAGCAGAGGAAGAGGAAGATCTCCACTCCGTTGGAAAGACCAGGTGGAGAATACCTGGCTTCGCTTGAAACCCCAATTGACGCCACCTTGTGAAAAGAAGAAACGACTGGAGCGCTGTTGTTAACTCGGCTATAACAGCGGTGTCTACGCCAATATAGACGAAGAAAAACTCTTCCTATTGCAAGCCTAATATGGTTGTGAGATATCTTCGGCACTACTCTTGCGACCCGCCCGAAAATTTTACTTTCCTGCGCTTGCCAACTTTGAATTGCAGCAACAATCCAGACTTAAAACTATTTAATTAACAATGCATAATTCATTTTGCTGCGCATTGCCTAAATTTGCTACATAAATAGTGTCACTGCGCAGTTGAAGGTCCGCTCATTAAGGTATGCCCATACACAGTCAACCACACCTATGCACGTTTGCCTCGCGCAGATATACTTTGATAGGCGGCAGATGTGCGCTTGGCTGAGAAAAATCTGCAAAGAAAGTGAAATTTATTGATTTAGGGAATTAGAGTTGGAATTGCGCAAACCCCTGAGAAATAAATAAATGAGTTTGAAGATTTGTGCGGTGCGATCCTAGCAAATATCTATGTAGATATGTATATATAGGTGAGTTTATTTGCACAAAGATACTGCAAACGCTGTGTGACTGTGTGTGTGCGCGTTATCAATTTGTGATTGTCATTTTTGCTGCGCAGGAAATGCTTGCCTGCACTTTCTCCTAAGCCGCAGGCTTCAATGTTACGCTTTTCGTTTAGAACCCGACTACAGTGCTTGCACTGGGACGACTTGTGAAGGCGACGCATGCATATGTGTGTATGTGTGTATGTATGTACTTGCGGTGCATGTGTGCAAATAGCACCCGGATGTTGTTGGCTTTTCGTCTTACACGAAATTTGTAGCTTTCCCTAATTTTTGCACAATTACACAACTTACAATCGACACTTTCTCCGCAAATCAATTGCGAAAAACACAAACAAAACCCCAGGCAGCGCGCACAAACACACACACACACTCACACACATGCATATATAAAGTGCATTGTAAGATTTCCGATCAATAATCTTTTCCCTCCAACCATTGTGCTCACTGCACCCTTTCACCTGGTCGTTAACCCTTCGTTTCACATTTGAAAAGAAAATCCACTTTCTTCCGTTGAAGCGGAAGTAAAGTTCAAAGTATCGATTGAGCGCAAATTTCTTGTGCACTTCGACTTGAGGTGATATTTCGGGCTTTCGCCGGTGCTCGTTTTTGCGCGCTTCATTGCACACCGCATGCGAATCGTGCGCACTCTTGCGCGTCGCTTTAACCCTTCACAGCATCTTGACGTTCCGCTTTAGGTTGTGGATATGGAGGGATAAGGTGGGGGGCGCTGTAGTAATCGACGCACTACCGCAAGCATTTTCCATTGCAACAAAGTTGGTGGTTAGCATTGCGACAGATTGCTCTAACGAGGCGGCTGCTTTGCCGCTGGGGTTCGAGGAAATGTGTGTAGAATGCATTTGATGTTTTTTAGACGTTGGAAAAATGTAGAATAGACACAAAGACGCAGGATAGCTGAAGAATGGAAATCAATAAATAATAGATGAATGCATAATTTCTGTAATTTAAGGCACGACGAAGGTGCGTTGGGTGCTTATTCAATTTCGTAACATGCTCCTTGCAACTCCGTAGGCCATTTAAATTCACGCGCGTCCCAACTCAACGCAAACCGACACATATGCGAGCCGTTCAATTGGTCTTGTAGTAGTAACTGTGAATTTTCTGCCGATTTCCGCGCATTAGCATGCGCTTACAACAACATGCACCGTTAGTTTTCCATGCTTTATGTATAGAGTTTTCTTTATGCGGAAAAAATTCCCATTTCAGCGGCGTTGCATGCTGCTGCCACATTTGGTGGCAAGATCACGTGCTGCGCAAACTTTCACCGTTGCTGATTTATATGCGCTTATTTACATTTATGGAAAGCCACAGGCAAGTGTTGCACGTAATAACGAAAATTTTTGAAAACAAAACTGCTTCAATTAAGGTTGACACACTTGAAAAATTGCACTATTGTGCTTTGCTATCGATCACTTGCCATTGTTATGCAAAAACAAATATTTCGAAAAGCATACGGTTAAAGTTGAAAATATATTTTTGAATTTCCTTTTTCGCTGCCAATGGCAATGATTTACTTCCTTCATTGTATTTGTTGGGGTCTTAGTGGGTTAAGCCAAGCAGCTAATGTGCATACAATGCGCCGATTCTAGTTAGCTGTTAATTGGATTTATACTTTTATTGTTGAAAATTTGCATATTTGAAGTCACCGACTGTTATGCAACGCTGCGTAATTGGCAATCATGGCAAAGGTTAGGTTAGGTTGTATAGTATGCTGGAAACTCAAGGTAAAACAGTTGGAGTTGCGTTAGTTGGCAGGTAATTATAAAAGTAAATGAAAATTTAGGAACCCTCATTTAAATTTTCCATAAGAAAAAGTAATTAAGTAGTAGTAAAGTAGTAAGTCAATAAGTCGACCTTTGTGCAGAATCCCGATTCCGATAACCTAAAAATTATATGGAAACAGTTATTTCCTAAAAAAGTTTATACTGAAAGAGAATAGCCTACAAATCAAATGGGTTTTAATAACATATATATTGTGACAAAAAATAACCTGAAATTGTAATTTAAAACAATGTATTTTGCTAAGTTGATAGGACTTTCCTTAATTATTATGTGAAATATTATGTATATGAGCGTGATCTGTCAACCAGCTTATTTACAGCAGCTTCTTAAGTCGGTGCAACTCAGTGGTGCGTTGTGATTTTTACAATAGATAAAAATATCTAACAAGGAATTTGTCTCAAATTAGGTATTTCGAGGCCGGAATCGTTGATAGCGAAGGAAAAGGCTTAAGGTTGTTTCAGTGTTATTTAAAACGCAGGCCTACGACCGGTAACAAATTTTCAAATGCGGCCGAGAAATCTTTGAAGACAAGCGTCCTTCTAGAAACTTCTTTAACTGATGAAACTATTGAAGCAGTGAAGGATATGGTGCTTGAAAATCGTCAGACAAGTGTTAGAGAGATGGCAAGGGAAGTCGACATTTCTCGCGTGTCCGTTGGGTATGAGACGCGTTCTTTCTCGACTCGTTCCGATAGAATGAATTTTTTTCAAAGAGAGTACCGTTAATAGGTCTCTTTGTACTCCTTGGATCTTGAGAATCGCGATCCCACATTCATAGAGCGCATTATAACTGCCGGTGAGACTTGGGTTTATTTACGCCAAAGCCGCTCGAAAATCAAGGCGATTCTCATTGCTTTCTTCGATATTCGTCGTTTGATGCATTATGAATTTGTTTTAAAGGGACAGACGATTAACAAGGAGTTCTATTTGGTCGTATTGAGACATTTGTGCGAAAACGTCAGGGGATTGTGGAAGAACAAATCATGGATTGCATCGAGCCACGATTGTGACCGAATTTAAAACCAAAAATGCAATGAATACCATCGATCAAGCACCGTATTCACCAGATTGCCTTCGTGTGGCGCTTTCTGGTTCCCCAAACGGATAAATATTTTGCATTTTATTTACAATTTACCTTTGAAAAACTTCTCTAAGCCAATATCCTCACTGGCTGTATAGATTCCTGGAGGATTTATGGCTCGAGAGTGTGGACTGTCTTGTTGTCGAAAACATTTAAAAGTTAATTTCAAGTTTTTCCTTCTTATGGAATTGATTATCAACTTGAGTTCTTGGTATGCCAACTTTAAGTTCTTGTGATAACCTACTGTGAATTAAAAAAAAAAAATTTTTTTTTTGCCTTTTAGTATTTTTCCTTTTAAAGTTAGTTCAATAAAATTTTCCTGCATTTTCTGTGACTGCAGCCGTTGAGGATCTTTTTCAGCGCCGTCGAGATCTCATGAAACTTGGAAAATATTGATTTTTTTCTTCAAAAAGACAATGATTCGAAGCTGTGGGGGTCATTTTTCTTCGCTTCTGTGGAAGCAGTTTCAGCTGATAAATCTTAAAGTAAATTTTACTTCCATTTATATTATGTCTACTGACAGTCACAGCCGGCATATTACGTTCCATTTTGAGGTTGGGAATATGTTTCAAATCGAGATAGTGTGAGTGAGCTTTGTTCATTATGATAAGCTTAAGTCAAAGCTAACATCGTTTCTCGGATTAGATGGATCATATGAATTCCCTGAGGAGAAATTTTTAGATGTAGACTTCTTTAGCCTTAAGCGTGAAGGCAGCGGACATTTAGGTAAATTTTTTATTCTTAAATATTTCTTCTCTAAGGAAGGAATCTTTCTGCCTTAAGGAACGACACTCTTATCTACCTCTTCTTCTCTTTATTGGCGTAGAAAACGCTTACGCGGTTAAAGTCGAGTTTACAACAGCGCGCCAGTCGTTCTTTCTTTTCACTGTTTGGCGCCAATTGGAGATTCCAAGTGTAGCCAGATCCTTCTCCACCTGGTCTTTCCAACTAAGTGGAGGTCCTCCACTGCTTTCCCGTAGAGTACTGCATCGAATGGTTTCAGAGCTGGATTATTTTCAACCATTCGGGCAACTAGACCCAGCCAGCTGGATCTTAACTCGCAGTACTATGTCAATATCGTCAGATATCTTGTACAGCTCACCGTTTCATCGACTAAGATGTTCGCCGTTGCGAATGCTGAAAGGATCATAAAACTTCCTCAGAAGCTTTTTATCGAAAACTTGTATGTTGTCATCGTCCATGCCTCTGCACCATATAGCAGGACGGGAATAATGAGTGACTTATAGAGTTTGGTCCTTGTGCGTTAAGAGAGGACTTTTCTTCTCAATTGTCTATTGTTAAGTATCACTTGTTAGCAAGAGTTATTCTCCATTGGATTTCGAGGCTGTTGGTGTTAATGCCGGTTCCAAGATGGACGAAATTCGAAGTTAAGACTATCTACAGTGACGTGGGAGCCAAGTTGTGCCTGCGACCACTGTTTGTTTACTGACGGGAAATATTTCGTCTTGCTCTCGTTCACTAAAAAAAAGTAGTCTATGTTTCACTTCCTTATCTGGTGTGGAGAGATCAGAAGGAATGGCGGTTGTTAAGACCAATGATTTCAATATCACCGGCGTACGCCAGTAACTGTACACTCATATAAAAGATTATACCTTCTCTTATCAACCTACTTATATACAAATTCAACGTCTTAAAATTCATATTATTACCTGTATATTTACATAAAAGCCCTACCAGCCCATTTTTACCCAAAAAGTGTAAATAATCCCAGAGATTAGAAATGCCTCCAGATTAAATTACAGCTCAGCTTCTTCTAATTTAAAATGCGCATGGCAAATCCCACCAAGCGAGCGAAACGCCATGAAACTCATTAAAAATTTTACCGTAAATTTAAAGCAAATGAGAAAAAATAAATACTTTTTTAACTGCCTTAAGGAAAATGCTTGCAGTTTTAATAAAAAAATTACAAAAAAAGTGATGAAAAAACACAAAAATTTTAGAAGAAAAAAGGAATCCGAAATCGTATAGTAAAAGGGGAAAAGCAATGTACACGAAAGGGTTTAGATTTGTTAAAAAAATTAGGGAGAGCTTTACAAATAGCGCCTTTTAGAAAGTAATGAATAATTACGGCAAAAAAAAATTTTTTTTAAGTAGAAAAACAACAGCAAATATTGCGCGTTTAACTGTTTTTACACCAAAAAACGTTTTGCTAAGCTAATTTCCTAAAAAAAAATCAAGAAAATAAAATAAAAAATCGGATTACAAAAGAGGTGAGAAATTGAGGAAAAAATGGGTGGGTAAGCGCAGGCAGACAATAAAAAAGTTTGTCGTTATATCAGTTACAACGAAAACTGTGACGTTTAATGAGTTCTTTTACAGTTTTTTATGCGGCCTTTTTGTCCTTCTTGCACAATGCACCCCTCAGAAGAAATGCTGTTGTAATATAAGAAAAGTAACAGCAAAAGAAAAAGGGGAAAACGGCGTTTTTTATGTAACTCTATATATGTACAGCTATGGCAAGAGAACGAAATAAAAAGTTGGAATAAAAAATTTCAAGTGGAAAGAATCGAGCATACAATAAAATGGTAGAAAAAAAGCCTTGATTGGGGAAAAAAGCAAGAGCCGTGGAAAGAATGCAGCTATTATAGAAAAATTATGAACGTTAAACGCAACAATGTTGGAAATAAGGCCAAACAATGGGGGAGCGAGAAAACTCAAATGATGAGGGTAATGGGTTAAAGCAATGCCGAGGCGCAAAATGCTCAAAAAACAATAATAATAAAATGTTGTAAACTCAAAAATACACTTTTCCCCACTTTAACACAACAAAAATTTATGAAACTGCGTTTTCAGCTATTCCACTGTGATTGGAGTGCATTATTTTCTGCTTGTTGGATGAATTGTCTTTTGACAGCGCCGAGCTAGGATTGAAACCCGGAGCCGCCTGCTAGTATGTGTGTGAAAACTGGTTGAACGCTTTTGTGTCGGACAAGATGACTGAGTGGCTTTTCAGTGTTGGTTTATTGTTCATTAAATATTCAAAGCAAGACACAATGCACTGAAGGCGAAGTGCCACGAAATTATTATAATAACTTGCAACATTGCCGCGGTGAGAGTAGCTGTAACGCCTGTTGCAAGGATGCGCGGCGGCTACATGTTTTCGGATGACTTGAGAAAATTGCCGAATTTTCCCAAAGCAGTTTGAAAATGCTTGATGTGCTTTCAATTTCTGACATGAAGACGTGTCTTTAAACTGCGGTTATCTTTGCAGCTGTGTGGCATGTAGTAATTATGCACGACACTGAGATAAACCAGAAAAAAAAGTTAAAATATTTGCATAGTAATCGTGCGTATTTTTCATTTGGAAGTTATGCAACATACCAGTTCCACGCACCACCCCATTTTTTCTGCTTTACTGCCGCTCTACTCCCAGCTAGCTGCGACCTTGGCTGCTGGCCGAAGTTGTTATTTTTTTCGTCTGTGCTTATCCCATTTCTGTACAATAACCCTCATCACACACATAACACTGCCATACACTAAGAACAAACAAACGTACTCGGCACTTACTTGCATTGATTTTGCTGGTTGCAGCCGTGTGAAGATCACTGTCCCAGTTGCAGCCACCTTTAAATAAAAAAAAAACATAAGCAGAAGAAGAAAAAACAATCAAAAGAAGTCATCAAAGAAGTGTCAGTGTGTATAAAATCTAAGAAAAAATATGCTTAGTTGGGAATATGAAACATATTTGCATACACCTATACAGACCCGACAGGAAATTGAAGGGAAAAAATGTTCGTAAGTGAACATAAAACTTATTTGTATACAATGATACACACCCTGCAAGAAAATTAAAAATAATTGAAATACACCCATATACACCCTGTAGGAAATTTGAAAATATTTAAAGGAAAGTTTGAAAATACAATGTCAGTATGTGAAAAATGTAGAAAAAAGACTTTTGTATGTGCATATAACACATATTTGTATAAAATGATAGACATTCCGCAAGAAATTTGAAAATAATTGAATAAATATCTAAAGCATCTCATAAGAAGGCTTGTAAAAATTAAATTTTTCGAACATTATTACTTGTAAATTTGCATAATTTTACAAAGAAAAGACTTGAACAAAATTCAAATATTCAGAAAAAAATTATTTTAAAATTTTAGATCCTTTCAGCAAAAGAATAAGATTTCTTCCGTTTCTAGTGCGGATTTTTTGAAAGCAAAGTTGCAAGCTTCAAATAAAACTAGCATTATAGTCTGCAAAGGGTATATTGAGTTTACCGAACATTTTGATACCGGGAAGGAAACATCTAGATTTCTTTAAGAAATTTCATATAGATTATTATTAGAGGTATCGTTATGATCTCCAATAATATTGTTCAGATCGGACCACTATAGAACATAGCTGTCATATAAATTGACCAACCAAAATCAAGATAAATGTAGTACTTTTTATACCCTCTATGCGTTAAAAAATGCATCTGTGATGGGTATTACAACTTGGGTGTCGGTGAGTTTTTGTATTTTTTATAAAATTTATTTTTACTTTTTATAAAATTTAATTTTATGTTTCATAAAATAGTATATCCCAATTATTTCCTGCAGGGTATCTTTAAAATGCAAGCGATCGACATGTATGGGTGCCTAACTGCATTTACGCCTTTTTCTCACCTAGCTCAACCGCGTAGTTGGGCTGCAGCACCCTACCATACGCATACCGACACACACAAACTTATACCTAATAACTTCATAAATATGTAGGCATCGATAACATCCAAGTTCTAACATCTAGCGGCCACATTCCTCGGTATGAGATTATTTTGTTTGGCGGTAGAATCGATTAAAGTACCAACAACAGGCGAAAAAGGCTTGTAACATTTCCTACACGCAGTTGCTGTCATGTAAATATTAGCACATACATACATATACTGCTGCATGCAGCGGCAAGTTGCCAACGCAACACCTTTGTTCTGCAGGCATCTCATGCTGGCACGTTGTTATCCTTTTGGCTCTAATTCGGCATATATACACATACATAGATCGACATATTGCTACCTCAACTCTTCTATTTGCTCACCCGGTGCTTGTGTTAGTCTTATTTATGCTAATGAATTCCATTATGCAAAGTGTTGCATGGAATTTCCCGTGAAGATCGTGCCTACATTCATATAATTGCACTGTTGTTTTTGTTGTATTATACACATATTTTGCATTACCTTGAATCGCACACAAGCACACCTAAGTATGTAAGTAATTGTGCATATGTGTGCGTATTAATATCCTGCATTCAGCAAAAATCAGTCACGCTCGAGATATCTTTATGTATGTATGTGTGTGTTTATCCGCGTTAGTCGTAAGGCCTACTTTGCTTACTTAATTATTGCCTTTCGTGGAACATCGATTGTTCGTAAAGTGTAAAGATCTCTCCGGTCACTTACATTTCGGACGCGAAAGGCCGCCGTTAATCATTGACGAAGTGTAAAAACAATGGTCTTAAATGGCGGGAGGTGTTAACTTATTTACGAGGCTCTACTTTTTACGCCTTTTTGACTTGTTTTGCTTTTAAATGCATTTTACTGTTCATACATAGGCGATTTAAAGTACTTAAGTACTTAAATATTTGTAAACTTTACTAAATAGTTCTGGATAATGTTTTCTCAACTTTCTATATTCTTATAAATAAATAAAGTTATTAATAAGGAAAGTATATTTATTTTAATCATATTACCAAATAAACCAGAATCATGTGACAAGGTGGTAACGCCAAAATATCTCTATGGTCTCTAGGTCTCAATTGTAGTTTGGAGATTTTGCAAAAATAATGTTTTGTGTTAACTTATCGCTCTGAAAGCTTAAAATAGAGATCTTAAGGGAACAGCAATATAATTAATAGTTTAATTGTACCTAATTATCAAATCTTCGTGGCCATAATCACTTTTTGGCGATCTATTAGCTTTGGGATAGGACAAAGTGATCTTGGCGGCCGATGTTTTAATGATTGCCTTTCCTTGACAAAAAAGTTGCCTATGCCAATAATTGAATAACATAATTTGATACATTTGACTCGCTTTGACATATCCCTTATTTTAATATAACTCTTTATTAAAACCTTTAAAATAGATTCCCGAGTCAATATATGCCTGCCAATGAATGTAAGGTCTTCATCTTAAACATCTCTTTTGAGACCACTACTTGTCGTGAGAAAACATGCTTGTAAAGGGTATCGTTTCTTTTACTACTCGTACTACAAGACATTAATCAAAATCTGTTGAACCTATCCATTAGGATATATATAGCGGTATCTCTCTGAAGCTGATAATATGATTTCCAAACAATGTTACTTGTATTGTTTCGATGTTATCGTCGGTAAGAGTGGTGAATGGACGAATTGCATGAGGCAAGTGACTTCACAGCTTTCACTGAATGCCAGTGATTCTGGTGGAATCAATTGGTTTCCGTGGTAAAAAGCCCCAAGAAAACTTTCGTACATAAACTGCATAACACAGACTAATTGACATATAAAGAGCAAATGAAAAAAAAAGTTTAATAAATCTTGGAAAGTATGTATCATTCCCACGATATTTTAAACATGTAAAGGCAATTCCGAGGTTCCCATAAAATTTTCCTTCACGAAATTTAGGCAGTCATAGTGTTGTAAAAGATAATTCGATGTTTTCGTATATTTGAGGGGTTTATACCAATTACAACTTTAGACCGGGGTTTCCAATATGTCATGGTCTATGATTTTTTTTCATTCAATAAGTAATGTTTACAATTTCGTCATGGTAACGCCGCCCGAAATAACGAAAATATTGCTACCGTTCGGGCAAGTTTTGCTGAAGACCGCAATTTGTCGATTCTAAGACGTTCTCAGTAATTGAAACGATCTCAAACCACAACCTGGCGGATTTTGAGAAGGAATTTGAGATTGGATCCGTATAAAATTATTCACACTCAAGAATTGAAGCCATTGGACCACCATAAACATCGTGGATTTGCTGATTTTGCCTTGAAACCACTTTAAAACGATAAATATTTTTTTGAGAAAATCTTTTACTCAAATGAGGCTCACCTCCATCTGACTGATGCGGTAAATAAACAAAACTGTTCATTTAGGTACGAAGAACCAAATAAAAATGACAGTTTGTTGCGTTTTTTGGTCTGGTGGAATCATCGGTCCGTACTTCATTCGAAATGAAGATTTTAAAAAATTGTGACATTGAATGGCATCTAATAAGTTTAAAAACCATTAGAATATTTAAGGTGGGGTTATTTGAAGTCATTGGTATTTAGTATAAGCCAAACTCCCCTCAAGCCTTAGAAGTCAATATTGAACGTTTTATTCTGACATACTTCAACATACATAGAAGTCAATATTAACTTCATTTAGAGGAGAAAGTACTCAAAAATTGAATTCATCGAATTCGTTTCTGCAAAAGAAGTCATGGAGACCATTTGAATGATGTTATATTCAGAACTTAATTTTAGAAACTTTACTTCACTTTAAAAAAAAAAACATTTGAATATCTTAGCAAATAGTATTTTTTAGGAAATCATAACATTTTTATAGCAAAACCCTGTATATTTAAAGGCGAGAAAAGGACCCTGGTAAACGCATATAGAAAGGAAAGAAAATTAAAAAATGAAGCAAACTAATTTTTTTCATTTTATTGTTTTTCTTATGCTATAGATTTCTCGAATATGGGAAACATATAAGGCACCAGCTGAGAGCTGTCATGAATTGGAGTACGATTGCCCATTATTCGCAAAGAACATTTTGTATTTGTGTTTAGTAAATGGAAAATCGAACAAGCAACTAGCATAAATCGATCATAGAATCGCAACGAATTATTTAATAATACATACATACTTATATACTCCTAGTATTAAATTCAGCAGGACAAATTTTGCAGAGAGCTCAGCGCAAATATAGGCTTCCGAAAATTGGCGAATCGAAGACGATAACTTAAGCTAACATATGTAGGACTAATTAAAAGTAATTAAAAGAATATTTTCTTAACGAAAAATTAAGGGTAATAAAATATATAACCGCTGCATTTCACAACAAAAGTTATAATTAAAATTGTTTCCTAGCGTTATCTCTGAAAGATCACGCGTGCATGAAAGCTTTTAAATTGTGCGTATTAATCATAGAAAAATAAATTCCACAGTTAATCGAATGAAGTAGAGTACAAAAAAACAAAAAAAAAAGAAGATATTAAATAAGTGGCACCATTCCTATCCTAGGCTTTGAAAACAAGCAATCTAACGTGGCATTGTTAGGGGACGTTATAAGATATTGGATGCCAAATGAAAAAATAAAAACTTGTACCATTGAAAGCCCAAATAAAAGAACGATTGAATTCAATAAAGCGCAGCTTAACAATGCCGAAATAAGCGCTTTGGATAAACATGTGTTTGTACCCAGAAATTTAAACTAGGGCATAGCCTTGAATGAGTGCTTTGATGGGCAAAAAAATGCGCTTAAATTCTTTGTTTGTAAATGGGAACAAGAAAGTACGAATTACGAAAAAATGCGCAGCAACAAGTGCTGTAGAATTTTTCTTCTTTATTCGCTGTGGCCTAGGAGTATTACATAATACATTTTCTGTAATTGCAAAGTAAATTAATTAACTAAATTTGATGAAATTCTGAAGGTGGCGCCATAGCTATTGGCCGAAAAAGATTTTCTCTTCTTCAATATTTAGTTTTTGGTACTAAAATTGTTGACTATTGGAGCTGATATATAGTATTGCTCTCTTTACTTGAAGCGAGTGCTACATATCTTAAGCACTTTAAGAGTGTGGTCAACGATATTTATATACTAACAGGTTGAAGTCGATAGGATTCGAACTTTAGAAACCCTCGCTTAATAGTTCCAAGTACCTAATATTTATGGATAGTTTGGATAATGTAAACTCAATTAATTGTGGCGAATGTTTCCAAAAATAACTCTTATTATTATTGTTCTATATAGATCTACTTTAAGATTTTATATACATGTTAAGTACACAAACCAATCCACTAATACACTATACAGTTGGCTACATAACAAAAATATTTAGGATCAAATAAAAGATTCAACAGTTTCCTCACTTCCATGGCAACTATTTCCCCAACACATGTACCCTTTAATCATAAATGTACACTTATTGCACTCGTAAAAAGGGGAGCACTGTCTGCCTCTTGAGTACTTTTATTTATGAACTGTTGGAAATGCGTATGAAGATATGATGGTTCCGTTGATTACTCATCAGCTCAGGCACGTTTCATATAAGCAATCAAAAATAATAATAAAGTAGTAAGAAGGTATATGGTCTCGCCTCAGTCGAAATTTGTATACCCAGCAAGCATTCATATATGTAAATATCCTTAACTTGAAAATAATTTTGACAAAATATTAAAAAATAAATGAGTAAAATGATATGTATGTATATTTCGTCACCTGAAATGAAAAATAACGTAACTTCACTTTCCAAAAGTTTACAGGCGAAGAAAAACGTTATAATAGAAAGCTCTAATATTGAAACCGAATTTGAGTTTTGGTTATAAAATGGTTATATATTGGTTATATATAATGGTTACTATAACTAATAACGGTCTTTAATATTTTGGATGATACGTTGTTTTGCATTTTAGGTGACGATATATTTATAACTTATTAATTCTGATGTTTTTCTTTATCAATATACGACTTCTTATTGTCAGTTATGTGGTATCAGTGCACAATATGGGAATTTTAGTTATTAGCTGGGGTACTGAGTATGAGCAGAAACCGACCGGAACATTTCAGATCTTTGGTAAAGAATTATTAAAAAGGCCTGTAGCGGTAAGATCTCGAGTTTTGACTAATATACCATTTGATCAAATTTTACCCGGACTGGTTTTTGCTCCCAGATTAGTACAACTTTTAGTGTTCGTATTATCAATCAGTGGTTGGCAGCTGCTTGTTTGCGACGAAAAAAATTTGTTAGGCGATTTTTACCATGAAAATAATTTAAATACTCGTTTTTTTGAAATTCTTTGTTTCTAATGGAATCACGCCTGCGGCATAGATATAAATGTGGCAGAAGTGTTTTTAGATGTCTACTTTATCACAAAACCAAGTATTTGATTGGCACAGTGTAATCAGATCGTGAAGATCGTGAAGTCATCGAAACTTGCCTTATGCGCAAGTCGTCGTATAAAAACCATAAAGAAACAGTGCTTGAAAACCGTCTTGTTGGCATCAAAGACATAGTAGAGGATCTCAACATCTGTCGTGGATCGATTTGTATTAAAATACGTGAAATTTTTTGATCAAATTGTACTTCGGAGCTGATGAAACGAATATGAATGAAGTGGAAATTGTCCGCTATCTCAAATATTAGGCATCGAAACACTTAAACAAATTTCGAAAAACAAGAAAATGTTTCGCCATCCATTTGTGGATATATTAGATAAGGGAATAGCCGCAGTTCTTAACAAATTCGAGAATATTCGCAAGTGCGTTTTCTTCAGAGAGAATTGCATTATATTGTTAGAAGAGAGCGAAAAAGTCCTCTCCCATCTTTTTGGAACGACTTGAAACAAAACCATTATACCCAAGTAAAACTAATTACCTTCTGGTATAAAAAATAAAAGCAATTGGCAGAAGCTTGGTACAAATATGAGCTTGTGATGCTGTTGGTGGTGTGGTGTTGCTACTGCTGCTGTTGAACACTTGTGCTTCATTGCTCACAATGATGAATGAAGTGGAAGACACATTGCCCATAAACATTATTTGATTTTGTTGTCGCGTATTTTATCAACGAATATTGGAGACGCCACTTATTGCTCGGCCAAAGACTCAATAAAAGTTCACCACGTACTGCTGAGGCTTCCGAAGAGTGTATGTGGACATGTAAGTACTCGTGAATTATTGAATTAAGTGATTGTATACAAATATTGGGCGCAAAGCCATTTTCGGCGCACTTCGCTCCGCCGACAGCTTGTGCTAGCCGACGCGCCTTTAACGCGTAAGAACGTTGCGTTGCGACCGTTGCAGCCGTTTCATAAGCCACTTAGCAATTTGTAACAAATTTTATCCTTGAAATTAATCAGCATTAAATTATGTTTGTGTGTGTGTGTGTATATGTTTGTAGCGTATTGAGCAATGCCGCCATGACTTTTAACGGTTCCACCAGATGGCCGGCGCAACCACGCACGACTGCGCCAAAGCACATTGCTTAGTTGTGCTGGACTTGCAGGCTGGCTGGCTGGTTGGCTGGCCGACTGACAAAGTGACACACACGCATGCGCCTTGCGAGAAATAGCGTAACGCCATAAGGCACTAACGTTCAAGGCTGCACATGGAAGTTTTGCTTTTCTTGGATATGCAGACATATACATATATACATATGTATATGTATGTGTGCATGCATGCATGCTGCCAGTTTAAGGCATGACTTGTTAGCTTCTCTCCCCCTCTGCATAATGCCATGAAATTAATATTCATATGCCACGCACGCAGTCGGTCTAAATGGTTCATTTCGTTGTTGTTGCTGTTGTTGTTGATCTAAATTTAGTTGCATGGGGTTGACTTTGCAGGCTGTAGCGAATTGTATGGCTGCAATTTGTTGGAAAAGTCGCGACTTGTACAACTAGACTTATGCGATGGCGGCAGTGTCGACAGCGCCGGCGTCGCCGCACCAGTTGTTTGCCGATCGTCCACCCTCAACAGCGGCAGCACTTTCATTATTGAAAAGTAAAAGGTGGCTTTTTCATGCCATATCAATTGCTTTAATTTTTGTAGTTGTTGCTATTGCTGTCAAGTTCGTGCGTTGGTGGCATTGGCGGCATTGATGGTGGTGGTGGCGACCTCGCTGCACCCCTACTAATGCGCGGCGCTGGTGACTCACCCTTTTAGTCAGCGACCATAACGGTCTTTCGGCGACCCTTTTCACGATCGAGTTCTAAGTAATGTTTCGAGGTCGAAAATCGATATGCGTGCCTTACGGCAACAAATTCAAATAAACAAATACTTGAAATTGAATTTATTGAATCGGAAGCATTAGGAACTATTTTTGTATGAATAAGTGTAGTGTGTGTGAGTGTGCATGCAATTACACATGTGTAAAATGCTTTATAAACGTATTTGCCAGCGTGTATGTAAGAATGTACGTAAGTATGTATGTATGTTTGAATTAGCAATCCGATGTGTGGCACACTTTTGACAGTTTGCTTGTGCCAAACGTCAACAACCTCATTGTGCATTATTGTGCTCGTACAGTCGAAAAAGTATAGAATTTCGTAAAATTCTGCCAAATCAATCACTCTCCTATACATATGCACATATCTATATATTTGTAATATAAAGTACTTGTCTGTCAAACTGTCGATAACCAAAATGCATTCATTATTGCTACACCCCCTAAAATGATCGATTTCTGGTAAAAATTTGCCTAATGGTTAAGGGAGGAAAATATATGTAGTTCAATATACGCAGCAAATTGAAATAGGGTTTCATTAAAAAACACCTGTGCAACATTTGCGTTTTGCAGTGTTATTATTGTAACTTGTCATTATATAAGTTGTACTCCTGAGCAAAGTTTTAAGTAAAAAATTTTATAATCAAAAAAATATCCCTCTCCTCTACAGTACAGTACAGTCTATAGTGCATCAGAAAAGTTGAGATCAAGTTGAGAGGGAATTTCGCCACCTAAACTGCAAAATAAGGTAACATTGTTTTTCGATTACTAATCAAATCAAATGTCGGGTAGTACCCATAATATATCAGATCGGTAATTACGAGAGACTAATAAAGGTCATCGGGATATTAAAAATATGAAGGAATGAAAACATCGAATATAAACTCTCGTTCGTTTCTATTAGTTGCTTTCGGAAGAAAGGATTTTAATATTTGTTGTAAATTGTTGTTCCAAAAAGACCAAAAAATATTATTTTACGGAGGGAATTAAGAATCTTTTTAATCTTCCAATGGTTTCATGCCATATCTGGAAAACAAATGTTTACAAAGACAATGGAGAATGTTCCCCAACCTAGTTAAATGCCACAAATAATGATTTTCTTCAAACTAAGTTCTGTTTTCCATAAGTTATAATTTCTTTATTAGAAGTTGTATGCTTTTATTTATGCAAAAAGTCGCACTGACGTATGGAACTTGGCGCATTTTACGTCGAGATTTTAAATTGAGAGCGTACAAAATACAGTTTCTGCAAAAACTGTATCCGGTCGACATTATAAAACGATATCGCTTCGCTCTATGAGCTCCTGAAACGTTCCAAGAAGATACGACGTTGTCGAGATAAATTTTGGTCAGCCTTGATGCCCATTCCTGGCTCAATGGGTATGTAAATAAGCAAAATTGCTGCATTTGGGACGAAGGGCCGCCTGAAGAGATTCAAGAGCCTTGGTTTGGTTTGTGAGCCGGTTATCGGTCCATATTTCTACAAAAATGATACCAGTGAGAAAGTCACCTTCAATTGGCGACCGTTATCGCACCATAATAACAGACTTTTGATGGCTGAAATTGAAGCTCTCGAGCTCTCGGTGACATTTGGTTTCAACAACACGGCACCAATTCTCACACATCGCATCAATCAATGGATTTATTGAGAAAACACTTCGACAAACAGATAATTTCACATTTTGGGCCGGTCGATTGGCCACCATGATCGTGTGATATCACACCATTAGACGTTTCTTAAGGGAATATGTAAAGTCTAAAATCTATGAAGACAATCCCGCTTAGATTCAGGCCTCACGAAATGCTCGAACAAGTCAACAAAAATTTAACTCAACGGGTGGACCATTTGAAATGTAGCCATGGCCACTGTTCGAGAGAAATAAGCTTCAATATTTAAATGCCAAAGAATGTTGTTTCGAATGACAATAAACATTCTCCATTAAATTTGAAGTTTCTGTGTTTTTCTTTAAAAAAGTATGAAACCTGGAAATGGATTATTTTTTACAATTGAAACTTTTGAAGCATTGAACCTGAAAATTTGTAAATTGCACAAAGCGTAGCATCCCCTAAATATGTCGATTTTAATTACTTTAAACTACACTTTCGAGTTAGTATACTTAATGACTCTCTATTTGCAAGAAAGAGAATTAAATGCGGAAACCAGAAGTTTGTTCACGCAAAACGAAAAAAAAGAGAATAATTTTAATTTCCCACTATATTTTAATGCGATCTGAATTTGAAGATCAAAAGCGCAACGCGAAAAGAAGTCGTACAAATGTCAATTAATTTCGCAGCGATAAAAGTAAATAATTAACCCGAAATATTTGGGTGACAACAATTGAAATGCGGAACGCGAAATGGAGAAATGCTAAATGTGAAAGATAATTGGGCGTTTGAATTTCACGATTGCGATATTTTCATATTTAGTGCAAAGCAAATAAAAAGTTCGCAGAATGGCAGACCCGAAGGATGCCAGAGTGTACAAAAATAAACAGCGACAAAGCGAAGTCGACGACGCAGACAGCACACGAACAGGACAGCCAGCAAAGGCTTAAATGCAACAAATAAACAACAAACGCAATTATATACAACTGCACACTATATACAGTTTACAACAACAGTGCCAACAGCAGCAACAACAAAAATACATACACACTCAGTGTTTTCGGTTTATTTTCATTTGTAATTGAAATGGAATGGAAGTTGAGAAGTCATTGGCAACAAGGCGATGCCATCGACAGCGGACGGCGGCAAGTGGTCGCCACCAATGTTTGTAGCCGCGTCAGCAGACAACAATAATCAACAACATTTTTTGTTGCTCTGCAAAAATTGTAGCCGCTACAAGGCAACACCGCCGCCGCCGCCGCCGCCGCCGCCGCCGCCGCCGTCGCCCAAGAAATAATAACAAACAATTTAAGACCATATCCGTGTGGAGGCCTGGCGCGGCACAGCACACTACCCACTGCTTGGAGAACGCACGCGCACATGCACACAAACACACGCGCGCGCTTACAAAAAGATCAACTCAAAACTTCTGCGCAGCACACACACGCACGCGCACCCATACATTGATTGCAACTGTAAGCGATCAAGCGAATTCCGACGAATTTCTTTGAGAATCCGAAGCCGCAACAAGTCATTGAGCATTGTTGCCTGCAGCAGCGGTTGCAAGTGTTAAAAGACCGTATCAAAATATGCAATGGCAAAACAAAAACAACACAAAATACACAAGCAAAACAGTGAATTGGTGTGAGCGTGAAGTAAACACAATCCTTTTGCTGTCCACTGCGCACCACACCTCTGGCGGTGGCCTGCCTACGTAACGACGCGCACAGCTCAGCGCAGCTTCAGCGGACAAGCGCGATGGAGTCAAAGCGCCGCGACGCGCTATAGTAAACCAAGTTGGCGCATAAGCAAACATGGGCTGGAAGGGAAGTGAGGCGAGCGCGCTCGTCTCATTACATCACAGTTGCGGCGCGCTCGCCTTAAGTAAGTAAATACTAAATTCGCAAGCTTAGCAGGAAACACACACACACATATACAGACAGAAACACTTCACGCGTATTATTTGCTCAACTTAAGTGCGGCTAGAAGTATGTATGTAAGTGCCTGGAGTTTTGCGCAGCTTCGCTCGGCACTTGGCACTAAATATTGTCTTATATTGCCTATCAACGGCGCGCTGCGCTCCAAATCCATTTATTCAGTTGTCTGGGCAATTGTGAATTTTCAGTGTTTTTTTTTTGCCTGGCTACACATATTTACTAATAAGCTCATGTATTTGTATGAATGTGTATGTGCATGTGTTGTACTACCGCACTCCTTCGGTGGGAAAAGGGGCGTAGGATTACTAATTGGTTTTTGTCATTGTTCATTTCCGCTTGCAACAGTCAATTTGATTTAACTCCATCGCCGCCGCAAATTTAGCAACCCACAGTCCACTACGCCCCGCACTGCGCTGGTCATTAAGCTGTACATATAAACATAAACAGGACAGCCAGCAACATATGTATGTTCATTTGTGTGTATGCGTCTGAGATACGCCTCTCCCTCGTTTGCTTTATTTGTCCGCTTATCCAACTCATAAATGTTTGTTTTTAGCCGAGCCTGCATTCATTCATCTTTTTTACTTTCTCATTGGCTCCATTCATGCAGCAGTGGTGGCAAGTGTATTACTCCAATGAAATATTTCTGCATCCAATTTTGCCGCATTAAGCGTTAATTGACGTCAACTTGAACGCTTCAACGACATACTCTGGGTTACTTCACTTATCCGCTACAAAGTTACAATCATACATACTTACATGTATAGTATGTATATAATACTTGCGATCATTTCTATATGGGAGAAGCTCAAGCTTTTTATTTAACTCAAACTCAAAAGCATATAATAGTGTCAAATCACAATTCTAAAGCGATCGTCCGAGCTCACCGAAACAGGTGATAACACGTTGGACAGGCAATAGTTCTGTGGTAATAGACCTCCTATCAACTGTTTATAACCTCTGGATGTTAAGATTTCCATGATACCAAGAACATGTTTGGGACTTCCTTCCATCATTCAATGCGCCATAAAGATGTAAAACAAAAGCTAAGATCCAAAACAAATCTAAATCGATGTCAATTCTACCGACACTTGCTTCAGCAAGGCTTACAGTCAGGAACTTTAAGAATCACTTCCGAAAATACACTTACAATATTCTGCGAAATTATCCTCTAGCTACTGAAAAGGTAGGGTTAGAGTTCTATCCATGCAGAATTACATTCTGTATATACCTATGAATGTTCACTTTTTTCTTGTGTGCTTCTTGTAACTCTGCCTCCAGAGGTCACTCTTGGCCACATTCGATTTTAAAAAACCTTTATAAAATGATCCAAATGACCAAAGAGAATAGATGAATTATTTCTCAACCTTCTGGTGACGAGTTTCCGGTCCCATATAAAGCATTTTACTTGTTACGAAGAGTTTTTGATCATCCTTTTTAATGACGGACCCTTCTTCATGTCAGATATCTTAAAAAAAAGACGCACTTTTCTAAAAAAGAACTTTATTATATAATTTCTGTGGTCATCATCAAGAGGGGAATATTCCGCCCGAGCTTGCTGTTTGTTGATGTTGATGTTCTTTGGGTAACCATAGGATACTTGATCGAATAACCATTTGAGTAAATGGAGAACTTTCCTCACCTACGTGAACTTCATCAAACAAGCAAAACATAGTTGACATAGTGCAGCGAATTAAAGACACCAGCTATGCATACTCTTGTAGAACCCCCAAAGGTGATCTAGTCACCGATGCCCAGAGCATACTTAAATTATGGAGGGAACACTTCTCCAGCCTGCTGAATG
>NW_017534408.1:1194178-1267079 GCF_001853355.1 Bactrocera latifrons
AATTGGCGCCACGTAGCGAAAAGAAGAAACGACTGGCGCGCTGTTGTTAACTCGGCTATAATCGCGTAAGCGGTGACTACGCCAATCAAGAAGAAGAAGCTATGCTGGCTACGTTATGTCGTAAAAAATGACGAAAATCCGCCAGCTCTAAAAGTATTCGACGTAGTGGCGGCCGGGGTAAACAGAGGAAGAGAAAGACCCCCACTCCGTTGGAAACACCTGGTAGAGAAGGACCTGGCTTCGCTTGGAATTCGAAAAGGAAGAACGACTGGCGCACTGTTTTAGACAGGAGACCGAAATTTTAAAGCGAAACCAAGGGTCCAAGTACTTCCGGTTGGATTGTTCGCTCAGACCACCACTACCAAGTATTCTCACTGACGAATGTATCCGCAATGACGCAATGATTACCATCATGAATTATTTTTGCCTAAACTTCCCTCGGGGATTGTGGTGAGCAACATTGAGGTCATTGCCATCGATATTCGCTTCACTACAACTTCAGCATGCAAGCATACAACTTGAGCGCAAGAATATGGATTTGAAAACGTTTGCATGAGGACAAGAAGAGGGTAGGTGGATTTGAGGAAGCAATGTATAACAGTGTATCAAACTTCTCTCCCTCCATTCCAGGACGCTGCCAAACTGACTGCACATCTTCTCTATGGCAGGCGAACAAATCCACACAACTAAAACTAACCTTCAAGTATAGAAGTGAGTGTGGTATGTTTGTGTGCGTGCACACATGGACTTAGTGAATCAAGATCGCTGCACGTTGTTATTGAGCCACAATTAGGTAGGGTCGATTAGGGTAGGCTGATGGTGCCTTACCAGACTCCATACAACGTCAATTTACAAACGTCTGAAATGGACTTAGGGTGGCGCCCAGCTTGGTGTGTATGCAGTGGTGCTTTGGCTAGGGTGTTCCTGCTGTCGTATTCATTTACGCGCGCGCGCCCGAACTCGCACATATGTACATATCATACATCTTCTTGCTAAGGATAAAATAATTGAAGTAAAGGCAATAGGCAGAAAAGGAAGGAAGGAAACAAAACCTGCGCTTCTTTCAACATCAAGAAATGCACAGCTGGCAATAATGGCAGCGCTGGTGTTGTAGACGATAGCGCACCCCAAAGTACTTCTAAGTTGACGACAATGACGAACACTACTTGAAGAAACTGGGGTTTCTGCGCTGCGCTCTGCACCTATGGTGGCTGACGGACTGATATGCCGTCAAATAGGTATATTCGCCTGAGTATATGCGCCGAGTACGACTGCGGACAGCGCGCAGGCGCTTCCAATTGCCACCGACAGCGGCATATGCGCTTCAATTTGGCGCGAGCCATGAACCAAAGTCTGGTACGGCCGGTGAACGATGTTGCGCTTCATGGCTTGAGGTGAAGGACAAAAGCAAGAACTAAAACACATGTAGTATTTTGCCTTTGTTTTGTGCCATTGTAAGTTACACATATGCTCACAAGCTTATTGATAGTTGTTGTGTCTGCAAAAGCCACTTTTGCAAAAATCACTGCAAAAAAGTTAAGAGAGGAAGCAGACCTATGAAGTACAAGCCGAATTCACTTTGCGCACAAAGAAAACTTGATTTACGTGTTTCTTTCGGAAGGAAAATGACGAATAAATAGTGTTGAATAGTAAAAATACATGTTAAGGCTAGTTGTTAGGTTAGGTCATGTATAGAAATAGCGCAAAGAACACAGTTTCTATATTGCTTATGTCAGTATAAATGTATTCGAATTCAAATAAGAGAGGTACGCTGAATAGTACCTTGTTGTTGGTGACGATTTTGAAGTCAAAGAAAACCCTTTTGTATGTAACGGGTGATCCAAATAGAGGTTGTCTTTTCAATAGCCTTTTCGTCATTCGCAGCAACTCGGAGTGACGTATGGAAAGACATAGCTCATTTTACTTCGGGATCTTAAAATCAAAGCATACAAAATATAGCTTTTTCAAGAAGTGAAGCCACTTAACCTTCCCAAACAACATCGCTTCTCTCTATTTGCTTTTGGAAAGTTCCAAGAAAATCCGACGTTTTAAGCTAAATTTTGTTCAGCGATGAGGCCCACTTCTGGCCAATGGGTATGTAACGAACAGCAACCTTAAGCGATGTAAGAGCTGTCATTTCATCTAGAAAAAACAACAGTTTGGTCAGGTTTGTGAACAAATGGAATCAGCGGTCCATATTTCTTCAAAAATTATATCGATGATAACATAAATTGACAGCCGTGATAACTTCATTGTGAGTTACTTTGCCGCAAATAAAATAAAACTATCATGCAGAAGCATGGACGATGAAAATAGCTGATGGTTCTTTGCTCAATGCCAACTACCGCAGTCGATGAGCTGTGCGAAATATACGACGACATTGACATTGCTCTGCGTATCAAGAGACAGCGACTGCGCTGGCTAGCTCATGTTGTCCGTATTGATGAAAGCACTTCAGCTTTGACAGTTTTCGATTCAGTACTCGGCGGTGGGATCAGAGGAAGAGGAAGATATCCATTCCGTTGGAGAGATCAACTCGGCTATAACCGCATGAGCTTTGTCGACGCCAATAAGGAAGAAGAAGAATAGTCGAATAAGTAATGAATCCAGTCATGACACACACATTTTCATTCTTTCTCTTGCCTATTCATAGACACTTTATTACTTTAACCTAAATCTGTGGAATCTATTTTACACTCTTCATTAGCCCCACACATTGTGGAAAAGACAATATTCCAGGACAAGTTTACACCTCATTGTAATCTGTCCACAAAACTTTAATCATCTTCCGAAGGTAATCCAAACTTCCAAATATATTACTAACACAAATTAATACATCTAACGGTTATTAGAATCGGTTCGAAGATATTCAAATCCTTTACTCAGAGATTAAAAACAATAAGTCTATTATGAATGCTAAGGAGGAGAAAATTGGTCACAAATTGGACAATTGCTGGAATTGCCAGCAACAAAATACTAAATAACAAAATCATAACATTTCTTTCTTCACCATATTCAGCTCTTATGCCACACGAAGATGACTTATTTAAAATTTTAGAACGGATCGATTGTTTCACACTTTAATTGCAGAGAACCACATAGAAAACAACTTGGTCAAAACAAAAATTAATATTAGGAACTTAATTATGACCAAATCATAACAATTCTTTTTTCTTCTATTATTTCTTGGATCTAAATATTCCGAGCTCGGGCTACTCACACAGCTAAAGTGAGTGTATCTATAACAGAATCACCAACTGATTTTTTTTTTATAGTGGAAGTCGAATATCACTGGTTAGTAATCACTTCTTTATTCAAGGTATTGAAATATTTTCTTTAATTTTCCTAGCGCTTAGAGGTATTTTTGCCGCAATGATTACTTTGTCAACATTTTAACCGTCATGTGTTTACTCATCAGCTGCTCAAACAGCTGTTTCGAAACACTAATTTCACTTTCGTTTGGACTTCAGTTAACCGGTTCAAAGCGTCTTAAGGCTAATACATATTATGCTAATGTCGCAGATTCTGTTAAAGCACTCAACAGGAATGCACCGTTAATTGTCAATAACAAAATTATGCGGCCGACAAAACGCAATAACAATATTTTCAATATTTTATTGATACCGAATGAAAACGAAAGTGTAAACGATTTTCAATTGAAGCACTACTTTTCTATAGCAAACTTCGAGGCTCACCTGTAAGCCGAAGGCAGACAGTTCTTTGTCTATGACCTTGAATCGCCAAACGCATAAATTTGTGTAAGCGTGTGTTGGCGGACCTAGTACCCATTTGAGGTCTGCTGCATTGTATCCTCTAAGTGCACGCGTATTGGGGGAAGTCGAAAGCCAAAGTCAAAGCGCCAAATCAATATTCATTGATTGTAAATTCAATTGAAGCTGACGCAAAATACGAGCCAGCTGTTGGTCCGAGCCAAGGCGCTACAGTCGCCGTCACACACTAGCAACCTATAATCAATTCAATAAATAGATCAATAAATACAAAAACAATAGCAACACTAATAAATTTTGTAGTTCGATAATAATAATAGCAACAACAACAACAACCGCTCAGCTGATAGCGCGTGCACTGCGGCAAAGACAGCTGTAGTGACGTTTGCTTAGTCAGTCTAATCAACACCAATAACACTTTTCATGCCATTTCGCCCGCCGCACCGCTTTGAAATGCATGGAACGAGCCAAATATTAATTCTTTGCGCTTTGCTACGGTTTCTTTGCCATATCTTAAAGACTGTGTTTTGTGTGTGCGTGTGTGGCATTGCCACCCCGGTAACAGTTGCTTGCAAGACCGTGGCAAGACATTGCACATTGCGAGACTTTTTTTGTTTTTTGGTACGTGCTATATACGCCGCTGAAGGGGATGAAATTGTATTTTGCGCTGCCTTGCTTTGCTCTGCTTTTTGCAAAGACGCAAAAGTGCAGCGGCTGGTGAGTAGGGAAGCCCTGTTGAGCGACAGCGGCAGCAGCCAGCAGCCGCAAGGAGGAGAGCGCGCGCCATCGCGGCCAGGTGACAGCCAGCAAGGAACGAATGAGGGAATCGACGTACGAACAGCCGAACAAACATACGGACAGACGACATAGCGAAGAATGCATTTGTGGCGCTTCTTATGCGCTTGCCAACAAAATTGCAAGAACAATGACAACAACAACATTAGCTTGCACAAATTTTTCTCGGATTGTGCGCATTTTGCTTGAAGGGAGAGCTCCCGATAACAGGGCATTCATCCCTTAACAGCAGCAGCAACAACAACAACACCAATAAAACAACAACAAGAGCAAGCGTTATTGATGCTAAAGTCCTTAATGAAGCCTTGTGCAAGCATTGCATTTGTGGGATATCCCTCGGCGCACACGTGACACACACACACATACACATTCTGGGGCGATATCTTCGATTTCGCATTAAAGAATTTCATTGCATGTGTCAAATAAATAATTATAAATTTGGCAAGCACCAATTCTTATGTGCTCTCGTGCATTGCGTAAGAATTGCATACCTTTGCATTGAACCGCTACTGTTTGTACTTAAGACTGTAAGCGTGTGTGTGTGTGTGCGAATATGCGTCTGCGCATTGTCTGTGTACAGTGACGCTGTCATTGATTTGTGTCAGGAACCACAAAACAATCTGCGCTTGCACCACCGGCTACCAGTCGTGACGCAACGAAGCGTGTTGCCAAGTTTCTCGAAGTTGATTTTTCCTATTTTCAACATTTATTTCTTGTTTTTGTTTTTGTGTTTTTTTTATGTCTTGAATTTTGTTGATTTTCGGACAGCTCGCATTTTTGGACGTCTTCACACTTTTAGGGGTACATTTCGCTGCAGCAACATTGGCAAACAACAACAATGACGAAGGAGAGTTTCTTAGCGCCACTGTGACAGATGATTACATAAAATTCGCTTCTCTTCCATTATTATACACAATTTCTGTTTGTTCTTAAGTAAAATCTGTAAGTTGACAATAATTGGCGCAGATTAAGGTTTTATATATTTGCGCCTAGGTGTGTGTAGCGCCAGCTTCGCAGCTGCTACTGATTTCGTACTCCCGTTAACTGAAGCGTCTTAAGTCCATCTGTGTTACAGCATTAATTGTATGAACAAACAATTCCACACAGATGGAGGAGAATTGGGGCATCCCTAAACTCAAGTCTTAAGTCTGCCAAACCTGTTTGTTCTGAAGCCAATGACCTGATGTTTTTCATCCGAAGATTTATGTTTCAAAAATTAACTTGAAAGTTCCAAATTTCCAACAGATGACCGATTTCACTTTGGATTCGTCTAACGTGGTATTCACATACCCAACCCACTCAGCTGCTGGGACGCTTGGATAGTTAAGCTTGTTAAGAAGCTGTTGTTGTAGCAACAGCAAACATTCCTGAAGTAATTTCGAGGAATGGTGCCGCGTTAACAGTCTTTTCCTGGAGCGGACGTTAAAAAAGCTTGGCCCACTCGATTGGAAAACTTTCTGTAAGAATAGTATATTACATTCCAATTTTACATTCTGCCTCTCGAAAGCTGTAATAAATTATTGAATTCTAGTTAGCTAAGATATAAGTAGAAGAAAACAGTGCCACGTCTGCCATCTGAAGGATACACCTTAACATCTAAAGAACCTAATGAATCCGGTTAGTATTTTACTTAATATCAAGGTTTCTGACAACATCGAGTTAAATGTCATGTGAATCTAATTCCATGCCGAGGATTAAAATTTAGTTGACAAAACAAAAGATTACAGAGGTAAGTCTAAGAAAAAGTGCCTGCGCCATTGCCGGCTATTATATTAAAATCACTTATAATCAGACCTAGATTCGGATTTCGTAAGTTAGGTTTTGGAAAAAATCTTTCTAATTTGGAATTTGGCAAAAGACACGTAGACTCTGTTTCATTACTGGCATAGATAAGCAGTTTTACGTGGTTACAGCCGAGTAGCCAGCCAGACAGCCAATAAATCCCCAGCAACCACGGAGCATCAGCGTCTGTCACTGTTAACAGGCATAAGTTCGAAGTCATATCTTGGAACCAACAATAATGTCAGCCTCGAAATCCCAAACAGAATAACTCTTGCCAACATGTACTACTACGGACTTAGTAGGGAATTGAGAAGTAAAGTCCTCCCTCGACGAACAAAGAGCAAACTTGACAAGTCCCTCATTGCTCCCGACTTGCTGTATGGTGCGGAAGTATGGACGATGACATCATCTGATGAGTCGACCTTAGGAATTTTTGATATACAGGTTTTGCGGAAGATTTATGGCCCTTTGCGCTTTAGAAACAGCAAATACCGCAGTCGATGGAGCGAAGAGTTGTACAAGATATACGATGATATTGAGATAGTTTAGCGAATTAAAAGAGAGAGGGGCTACACTTTCTAGCTCATGTCATTGGAATGGGTGAAAACACTCCAGCTCTGAGAGTATTCGACGCAGTACCCGCCGAGGGAGCAGAGGAAGAGGAAGACTTGCACCCCATTGGAAAGACTAGGTAAAGAAGGACCTGGCTCTATTTGGAATCTTCAATTGGCGCCCAACAGCCGAAACTGATGCCTATTGTAAATTCGGTAATAACTGTGTAAGCGGTGTCTATGCCAATAAAGAAGAAGAAGAGGTGATTTTTTTCATCGGACCACCGAGCTCGCTTCCTTAATAAACTATGAACTGTTTAATAAGACTTGGAACAGTCTGTGTATGTATGTATGTATTTTTAGTATACAAGAATATGGTTTTTATACTTTCTCTTCTCCAATACAAAGCTTACACTAATATTTCCGTTATTATGAAAAGAGCACATCCGCTCAATACATTAAAGCAAAACATAGCTAAAGAATTTATATTCCGAGTCTGTATTGTAACTAAATCCAGTACTTTAGATGTTTGAAAGTATTTTTTTTTACATTGAGTAAACACTGTTTGCGCTTGCGCAGTACAAATTTTCAACAACAAAAAAAAATACTAAACAATAAAAGAAAGCTGAAATTTCACTATTTCAAAACAGCATACAGCAGCTCATCAGCTCTGACGCACGTACGACGACTTATTTTACAAAACTTATATATGTATACTTATGCTTGTAAAATCTGTGCACATCTCATGCGCTCTTACAACAACAACACAACTTTCAAGTGCCACAAATAAGTTCCCGGGTGAGCGGTGTATATTACCATTAGCAGTTTGCTTGATTGGGAAGCGCCCGCATTCAGTCACACTGCACAGAAGCGTATAACAGCCTGGCGCTGCGCAGCATTAAGCGCTTTGCGGCTATGTAAGTACACATTATATTTGCTGCGCAGGCGCTTTAGAAAGTCACCCCCTAGCGTGGGGTGTTTGTATGTGCGTTACAAATGTGTGTGTACATTTGTAAATGTTTTCCTGTATGTATATGTGTCAGTATGTCTGTCTGCCTAGGCGACGTGCTGCGCGTGGCTGGTTGCACCTGCCTACTACTCATCCATTAAAAGTTCCAAAAACTGTCCACATTTGGGGGTTGCTGTTGTTATGTATGTAATCGGCTGGTGAAAATCACTACAAATAACAGCAACAACATTAACAGCAGCAAAAACAACACTACCACCACCGGGCCACCAGCGAAATCAGCAGCACCAGTCGCTTACATGGCACGACGGGTAGCGGATCGAACAAACTATTCGCGATTACACTTCAGCTTTAGCGCTTCGTTAGCGCCATTGTGCACTGACAAAACGCTCGAACCACCCTACACCTCCAATGCGTCATACACATGTATATGTATGGCTGCATGTACATATATGGCAAATATTCGATTGAAGCTGGTGTTAGCGTTGATTTTTCCCGATGCGCACTGTACTTTCCACCTCCAGCATGTTGGTCGCATGTCACGCGCATGCGCTTTAGCACTTGTTTTAATTCTATTCGTGCGGGGTGTTCTAATCCGCAGGGGTTAATGCGAGCAGGCGCAGCTGCAGGAATTCCCAGTCAGTCGACGTGATTGGCACAACCCTCTAATGGCAAAGCATTTCATTAGCATTCATAAATTCATGGTGGCATTAATGGAAGAGTACACACACACATATGCACTTCGACAACTGTTCAAACAATTGCGAAAAATTAATTTTTCCCACTCAAACAGGAGATACGATCGCTTGAGTGCACCGCAAAACAATAGTTGGTATTAGAGTGGCCCACCAAAATACAGATTACACATTTCACTAAACCGAAAACAACACGAACAGCAACATTTTTACATTTTACAAACATACATTTTCCCTTTATGCCCATATATTCCGGCCACTTTGACAGTTTAATGGATTTTCGTCATACACAACAACATGCATATGTATGTATAAGCTCATTAGGGTTGAGATGAAAATCGAAATTGTTAATTTCTGTCCGGACCAAAATGCTTTAATTAAGCTAATCACGCTTGTAATTGTTTCGACGAATGAAGTTACGCAATGCAATCGAACTTGAAGTTCATCCATAGGCTCGTCATGACACATATCATTGCATACTTAGAAATAGAACCAAAGAAAATTTCAGCGATAATCTCTTGTTTGCGACTTGTTTCATTACACCGTCACTGTCGTGGAATCATTATATGCATATAGTTATACAACTCTCTTTCAACGACCGCACCAATTACCTTAAAGTCTTGGACAGTAAACTGTTGTCGAAGCACAACGTGGAAGAAAGAGTAAAAAAAAGCTAGCATTGCTTTATATGCGTGCCGAGATACTCGGCACAACCGGAGGGCTCTCCCCCTCTCTTATGCACTGGTACTGTACATCTAGTGGACCAATTCTTCTCCATGGTGCAGTAGTATGGTGAACAGACGTATGGAAATCCACCTACCGGAAGCCAATGGAGAGAGAGTTCATAGGCTCGCTACACTGTACATAACGGAAGCTTTAAGAAGAACTACAACGAGGGCTCTTGAACTGCTATTAAACCTGCCGAATATAGACGTCTTCGCTGAAAACTGCGCATCAGGAGAATTTACGTGTAGAACCTCCGGCCATAGCTCGGTGGGCAATAACATTGGGAAAACACCGACTACATGATTCACTTTTCAACTGGGAAAGAAGATTCGAAGTAAACATAGAAAAAATAGCTGACGTAAAGGTATCTTAGCTACGCGCAACACTCTTAAGATTTATACGCATGGCTCGGAAATGAACGATGGATGAAGAATATACTGACCAGAGTTAAGCATAAGGTAACCTGCAATATACTTCAAGCTGAGGTCTTTGCTATTGCGAAAGCCGCGCAGCTGGCCTTTTATCCACCTGCAGGCAGAGCCAACAAACAATTTCACTTCTACTTTGTGCCAGGTCACAAAGGTATCGAGAACAATAATAAAAGTGGATGAAGTTGGCAAGAAAACCTTGGAAAACTCATGTATTGTCTATACGACGACCTCGACAGAAGCATGGTAAACAAAATCAAACCCCCAATGAACTAGCTACCTGGGTCCAAAACTCCAATATTCATATGAAAAACGGTAAATCGGTAGTACACAAAATTCCTATTGGCAGATAGAAATAACTGTCGAAACATGATGGGAATACTAACTAGACAGTGTCTGGCGGCGACACACGCCCGCAGGGGTTAACAGATCGAGAAGACTATCTAGAGCAGGGTACCAGGCAAGCAATAGAGAATCTCTTGTGCACTTGTTCAGCATTGACAAGGCTAGGCTGTAAACATCTGGGGTCCCTACGGTATGTTACACAGCAGGAGGTATCGATAGTGAGATAGCGTCAATCGCAGGAATCCTAAGTATGATTACTGTTCTTGGACCTAGGAACTGAACTCAATCTGATATCGCAAAGGAGCAAAACTGGTCTACGCGTGAAATATTGACCTACCAGATTAACTTTAGGTTAAACCTACATATATGATCTATTAAGTGACATCCCAGAGTAAAAGTAGACAATGTACGTACTTACATCAAGTCTTTGGATACATTTTTCGAGCAATATAAGTCGCATAAGACAAACAACTCAACCCTTTTAGCTAGAAAACTCAAAGGAAGGTTTTCTGTAAGGTCCACTTATTTTATGCACGTACCATCTTATCAAATTCGACTCAAACTAAAAATAGCCTTGAAAATACACTCCAAAGTCAATACAAGTATGTCAAAGTTTAATACAATTTTCCATACACCATTTAAAATCCATATTCCTAGATTTTTTAACAGTTTTGATGTCATATTCACAAAATTACATGTAATGATATTTTTGGAGTATATACGCCCTCATGGTCCTCCGCTATGCCATCTCTGCTCGACGTAGTTTTTGCAAAAGATTTAGATATTTTGATACGAGCCTAGCATGGACACATTTCATACTAAAAACATTAACCAAAATATGTTGAGTTGATCCATAAGCGATGATGTGATCTCTGCTATTTAGCACAACGATTACAAGATTATTAACAGTTAAATAAGTGTTTGGACGACTTGCATGAGACAAGTTTTCGATGATTTTACGAGTCTAACTGAATCTTCTGTGCTACTCAAATACCTGTGGTCATGATAGAGTAGAGCAGGAATGTAGCGTATCGAAAACGTCTTCATTCAATAGAACTTTAAAAGATTATCTGAAGCAAACCTCTTCCTTCAGAAAATTGCTGGCACAGACTCTGCTTTGTAAGCTTGCGGTCTCAGAGCAACTGCTCTGTCGCGCAATATTAATAGACTTATTCCTCCAAAATTAACACTTAAGGAGTAAGTACGAAGACTTTAGACCAACTTATTTTTGATTAGAGTCAGAGTCCTACAAGATTTAAGCTACTACCAAACTGATTTTTCAATTTATTTAAGGGGCACACCTAGTATGAAAATTTCAAAAAAATATAGATATTTTTTTATTTTATGTATTTTTAAATTATATGTACATACGTTAATAAAATACTAAAAATTTTAAAGAAGTGATGAAATATATTTTTTTAATCTGAAAATTCACAGCAGGTGTGTCCGTTAAGCCTTTTAGTTCCAAAACTTCTGTTTAAAATTTGACAGTCCTTCGATTGATAGCTTCGAAAACTTTCTTCTTCAGCAATTTTAAAATTTTCTCGATTTTTATTTTATTCAACCATTCTTACACGGTTGAATATTTTCATTTTTAAGAGGTATTATATTCTATAATCATCATTCAATATTAATTCAAGGAGCCAGATATTTTTCAACCTATAGGAGTGCAAGAATGTACCACTGAAAACTTAAAGTACTTATGTTCTATCATTAATGCTTTCGTACCATACATATGTACATATATGATATAACAATAAATTCTAAAATCACCTGAGTTGTGCTACGAGCCACACATATACCTAAATCCTTATATACATTTGTATGTGTGTGTAGCCATGAACGAAATCAGTTCAAAATTAACAAAAGATTTATGAATGAAAATTGTATTGTTACTTAATAAAATTATACACAAAAATGTTGCAATAAAATTGTCATTGTCAAAGTCCAACAGCTGATCCAAGATTTTTAGGTTTTTCGGTCAAATAACGAATGAGAGTAACAAAACGAACTGTGGAATTGAATGAGTGGCGAAATCGCAGCCATTTAAATGAATTCATCACAAAAATTCCATTTATTACTCATGAATATGTCAAAATAAGCAATTCACTTGAATAAGAACTTACGCTGCACCAGCCCACCGCCCAACGCCCAACCAACCAAGCCCCATCAACTAGCCCACAAGTCGAGTTCAAACGTTCTTCTCTTATTAAACCTACGCACTCAAACGAAATGAATCGAACGCTCTCACCATGAAGAGCCACTAAATTGTAGCTGCCAGCAGTTCGATTCCAAGCACTCGCGCTGTCAAACACGAGTGATGAATCAATAAATTATTGAAAATAGTAATATGGAATTTGATTTAATAAATATCTATGTATGTATGTATTTGTGTATATGAATCTAAGAATTTGTTAGGGGATCATAGTACAGAGGGGGAGCTTAGATATGCTTTCGAAGAAGAAAAACGAAAATCAATTTCAACGCGGGGCAAAAGTCAGACAGCGTCAAATGTTATCAAATGATGCCGTTAATAGAGAATTTACTAAAAATAACGCACACACACACATCTAAAAAATAAACAAATAGACACATAACGTTATGTGAAGATTGCAGGCAATGCACTGGAAAGCAGCAAGATCATGAAAAAACTCACTGTATTTCAATTTATTGCTTGCGGTCAATGGCCTGGTCGCGACAACTTGCTTTCTAATAGTTCTCTAATTTATGTATTATGTACAACTACATTCTACTATATATATATATATATATATATATATATATATATAATAACACCAATAAATATACATATATATATCTTCCGCGTACTGCAGTTGTGCGCTTGCGCACTTCCGACTGCGCCTGAGAGTCAATGCCGGCCCCCCTCATGGCACATACAAATCAGTCTCTCCTTGCATTTACTGCTATTGTATGCCACTTTACATCTAAACGGAACCATCTATTCAAAGTCAATTGAACCACATGTACACATTAATTACGCACACACACACATGCAAATAGCTGATATGTTGGCATATTTAATGTCGAGCCCACAGCTGAGTCCCCAACGCGGCGATGCCGCTGACATTCATTAGGTTCAAGCGCACAATTTCTGCTTTCTGCTTTCTAATTTGAATAAAGAGTGCTCGCGCCAAAGTCTTCGTAGTCTCTAAAATCAAAAGGCCTACAAATACATGCAAACATGCATACATACGTACACACACAAAAATAATTATGCTCGACTATAAACACATATGTATGTGAGACCAAGTTGGGGGCATTTCATATGGAAAAGAAACCCACCAAGTAGCCCGATTGCCATGTGAACTCCACACACACTTTCTTATACATATTTGTAGATATGTATGTGCTTTTGTATGGGCTATAGGCATATTTAAGTGGTATTTGATTTAATTTTTTATCTGTCGTGTCTTTATAGGCATACCCACCGCATCGTCTTAATGTTGCCGCGAGTTTTGACAAGCGGTCTGTCAAACGTGTTCACGCATTGTCCACGATTTTAGTGTAAATAGCAAATACGTAAAAACATTTTTACATAGTAAACAACGAGCAGCTGATAAATGTATCTAATTTTGTGGATGTTAAGAATTCCACTCAATAGAAGAAGTATGTACTTATACTCCTAACAAAGACATTAGGTTTAAGTACTAAAGTGCTCCCTTTTCTCAATGACCAATTAACTATTATATATAATAATTCGAGTGTCCGGAAATTGCGATTTTCAACATTTTTTATATACATCAGCTGATCAAATTTGACCCGGACCAGCAAACCTACATTAAATTTATCGATTTCAGCTCGCTAGAATGTTGGGCAATTGGTATTTGCAAAAGATTTAAGTTCTTTAGAGTGAGTCATTGACATGCTTCATACCCAAAATATTAATCAGTATGTGCTGAGTCGATTGGTAAGAAATTTTGAGTACTCTGCTATCTCTCTGATTTAAACACGATAATTTTTAAGCTCTGTTTCGTAAATCTGTTCGTCGTTATCGTCATTAACAGTATGAGAGGCAAGTTCTCGAAGACTTCACGACCGTCACTAAATATTTTGTACCACTCAAATACCTGTGGTTATGATAACATACACTCTAAAAACACTTTGTATTAACCTAGGAAAAAATATTTACCAATTCGGTTAGCATGTGGTTTAAAAGGACTAGTCCGGGTCATTTTTGATCAGAAAGAAATAAAATGATCGCATTTGAAAACATTCTCAAAACAAACATAGATACGAGAAAAAGTTAAACTGTAAGTGTCGCCATGTTATAGATGGTCATAATAGAGATAGCAAATCGTACGAAAAATCGGTCGGAATGTTATGGTTCCAAACTTCAGTCGCGATATAATTTAAAAACTTTCGATAGAGCTCTGAATTTTCATTCAGTTCTTCAATTTTACGATTAAAGTCGAAAGCTGCAAAAACCTCATGCCCAAAACTAACAAGTATTGGACGAATAGATTTAATCTATAGCTAAAACGGCAGAGAAGTATCTCCAAGGTTCAGCACAAACATGAGTTTAGCTCATCTGTTAAAACATCCATGTTTTCTCTATACAGTCTGTGATCGTAAGCTTGAGAACTGTTACACTGATGCTTTTTTCCTATGTGTTCAGTATTAAGAAAAGAGATGCCACATGAAGTAAGCTGGGCTCTGATAACGACTAAGTCTAAAATGATTCTCTTCTCGACACATATCTTCGCCTAGAATCCTAAAATTTTTGAGATATACTAATGAAACTCAATATATAGGGGCATTTTGACATTATATTGATAATTCGCCAGATCGGACAACCATATCACATATCTCTCCATACAACCGATTATTCAGTTATTTTATTATTTAAAAAGATAACAGCTCGTAATTCTGCAGAACATTTCCCGCAAACTCGATTTTATAGAAAAAAATCGATCCGCTCTAATATGTACATATGTACATTTATGACTGCAGTTCACATGTACTCATGCCGAATAACTCATGACTGTCCACAAATAAGTAATATTCATTTGCCTAGCAAAAAAAACCGAAATGGGTTTTTGTTACAATTTCATACGCAAATAAAAAAATATTTTTAATTCACTTTTCCTCGTTTTTGTAACTTTTTTTTTGCTGCCAAAAGTAGTGATAAGGTTTTTTTTGGGATTATGGTGAATTTTTTTTTTTGTTTATTTGGCTGTTTCTTTTGCTTGCCATAGGATTTCTACTCACTTATCAATTTATGCACATAAACAAAATAAAGAGTAACATTAATCTTAGATTTTTTTTACTTCCGCAAGTCCTACAAATTTAGAAATATTTGTAGATTCACATGCCGATACATATTATATACATATGTATGTATATGTGTATATATAGGCGTTTGGTACGTGGGAAAAATGCGAAGATCGTAAGATCCAGCTTAAAGTAAAGTTCTGTGGAAACCGAATAGTCGTGAACAGCTGATCAAAACTTGTGTGACATATGAGCGGTTAGTTGAATGTGTAATTGAAGAATAATACATTACATTTAAGGTTGTCTGTAATTTAAAGCTGAGCTGTTAACTTTGGATAGCTTAGAAAGCGTTTGCTTCTATTAGACAGCGTAAGAACATAATATTCATCAAATTTAATTCTTTGTATTAATTTTTGGCGTAATTTAATATAATATATGCTCTTGCAATTTTTGTTATAAAAAATCTGAAAACTCCTATATCACATACGTTTGTATACATAACCTTACATATGTGTTCTATTCGCCACTTTCCTGTTGGTGGTAATCATTACAACAATAAAATTTTGAAGTTGAATTTATTACATAATATTTCTATTCAGAAAAAAATAAGTCATCAAGGCTTAAAAATAGTCTACGTTAAGTTTAAGACCTTTAACTACCAAGGCTTTAAACTCCACAATGTTTATTATAGATGACAGAACACTAGCAGCCAAGGGGGTCACTAATCAAACTTTTTATTAAAATTCAATGCAAACTGGCTCTGTAAAAAACCAAGATTCGACCAGTTTTATGTTATAGGTATGATTATAGATCTTACATGACCAAGAGTCCTGTAAACCTTCGAAAATAAAATATAAAAAAATCGTTGGCAGACCAAAGCCCAGAAGAGCTATAGTGCTCAAAGATAATAATGAACATTTCTATTCTATCTCTTTTTTGAGTTATTAGAGTTGTATATAAGTAATTCTTAATAATGCTTCAACCTTTTGGAATTTATTATTTGAATAATGCAAAAACTGATTTTCTTAAGATATATTGTGTGGTCGAAAATGTCTCTTCGCATTTCTAATCAAACTTCAACTTATTTTTCTTTTCTGGTTTTTCGGCAAAAAAATTGCGACAAGTAACTTTCACAGGCTTCTACTCCCGTAAGAGAATTCTGCATTGACCGAAATAAATGGTAGTGCAAGGTCAGGGCTATATGGTGGATGCATCAAAATTTCTCAGCCAAGCTCTCCCAGTGTTTGCCGAGTCATCAAAGATGTGTGTGGTCTAGCGTTGTCAAGAAGGAAGACGTTGTCCATTCTGTTAATCAGTTCTGAATCAAGTTCTAGAATCAATCGTTCGACCAAGCTGGAGCTGCTCAATCCCACCAAACACTTGAGGCGTCCATTCAAGCTTTGCGATCATTTGTTGAGCTCCACCACTCTTGGACCATGATCTTTTACGCCCATTATTGTCGCATTTGATCCGCTTTTCGTCTCTCGTTACTATTCCCTTCAGAAATGGTTCGATTTTATTTCGTTTCAGCAAAGAATCGCAAATGTTAATTCGGTCCATTAAATGCTTCACAAACATTACCACATGAAATGAGCTTCTTTTTGTAGCCAATCATTTTTAAATGGTTCAAAACTATTTGATGATGAATGTTAAGTTCCTTAGCGATGTCATAGCTGCTTATGTGACGGTCCTCGTCAATCTTTTCCATAATTTCATCGACTTCTTCAACGATCTGGTCGACCTAGAGCGAGGTGCATCTTTCACATCGAAATTTCCAGAACGGAAGTGAGCGAACCGTTGTTGTGCTACACAAACTGATACAGCATCATCTCTGTGAACTTCAAGCTTTTTGAAGAGCTCCTTTCAGTCAGTGATGGTCGAGTGTAATTGATCCTCTATCCAATAATACCCTATTTAACCCAATTTACCATTGTAGCCAATTCTCTATAAACATAATCTCGCTGAGTTTATTGAGTTGAAAATATTAGAGATAAGAAAAGTTCAACAACGTGTCTCGGTTTTATAAGCTTCCTCAATCGGTCAATACAACTTGTAACAGCTCAGAAGACATCTAACAAAGGATTCAAAATGTAATGAATTTAGCAAAAATGTGTTTCGTTAAGCTTAAGAAMAAAAAAAAAAAAAAACAAAAGAATTACTTTGTGAGGTTAAAAGCATAAATAACATATATGTATATAAAATATGTTAAATTAATAATCCCTAATAACTATATTAAATTTATACATATCATATTTTTGAATTTTATCTCGCTTATATCCCTTTCAATAATTATTACTCTTATTACTGCTCTATGTAAGTATGTATAAATGAATATACATACATATATTTGCAATATGTATGGATCTGTAGACGATCTTTGCAACACGTTGTACTATACATATCTGATACGTATGTATGTATGTAAGTAAAAAAAAACCTCTGTGATATGTACTCGAAAAATCACTTCTTCTTTCTGCATTCTTTTCTATTGTTGTTGTTATATTTAGTGTGATTTTGCGCGCGCAATGAGAATCCTGTTTCTTCTTTCGTGTTTAACTTCTTTCGTTATAGATGTATATGTACTTATGTATATACATATATAATATTTGTCTGTATTTATACTGACTTTTTGTTGCACCAAGCAAATACATAACTCCTCAACGGACTCAGTGGAATTTTTAGTGTCTTTTATCTTTTTGACCCTTCTACACTTTACCACGAATGCATTTGAAATGAGACGTCAAAAGAAAAATTTAAATTGATATAATACAAAAAGGGTTTAAAAGTAAATAAATCGAGAAGAATTTTAACTCTAACGATGTTTGATTTTTTTAAAATAAAATTTACAAGAAATTCCTTCATAGGTGCATTTTGAAAACATTAAAGGCTAAACAAAATTTTCATCTTGAGTTAGATCGGCCAGTTTGTATGGCAGTTAAACGGTGATCAATTTCGGGCTTCCCTACTTTTTAAAGAAAAAACACAGAAACTTTAATCCTAATAGGAAATGCTTGCTTTTTTCGAATGAACACTGCTTGACATTATTTTTTGTTGCCTGTCGAAATGCGAAATGGGATTGTCCGCAGAGACTTTAGACTTTACATATGCCCACAGGATGAAGTCTAACGGTGCGATATCTCACGATCTTGATGGCCAATCGACCGGCCCAAAACGTAAAATTATCTGCTCACCGAAATGTTCTCTCAATAAATTTATGGATTGAAGAGATGTGTGGGAAGTGGCGCCGTCTTGTTGCAAACACATGTCACCGAGATCATGAGCTTCAATTTCAGGCATCAAATATGTTATCACGGCGATACAACGGTCTTTCTTTGTTTACGCAACCATTGAGCCTGAATTGGGCCTCATCGCTTAACGAAACTTGGTTCGAAAACGTCGGAACTTTTCAAGAGCACATAGAGCGATGTGAGGTCGCTTGAGAAGGTCGTGCGGCTTTAGTTCTTGCACAAGTATTTTGTTCGCTTTCAATTTAAGATCTTGACGTAAAATGCGACAAGTCGTTCCATATGTCAGCCCATGTTTGTGCGAATGGCGCCGAATCGACTCTCCACGGTCTTCGGCTACGGCTACATGATCTATTCGATCGAATATTATCCAATAATGAATGTTGGGTCTCAAGTTGAGGGATGGTGTTGCTGTCCGATATCGGCAATTCTGACAAATGAGTAGCTTCTTGGCGAGAAAATAATGTGTGCTAAATTACATATCGATATCTCAATAAATATTATAATATTGTGTTGGTCCGAAACTAATTTCTGGTCTACTAATCAAAAATTATTTTTATCCCATATCGCCTTTCTGTGTTATACATATTTATTTATGTCTACAATAATTTTTAATCTTATAAAAATTGTATGGACCAAGCACGTACATATGTATGTATGTATATCTTTTTGTGCATATGTTTGTATATGCAAAAAATCCGACGTTATCTGGTTTTAAATTTGACACAAATTTTTGCGCTAGCAATCTAGGAAGCATACTTTATACATAAGCAATTTTTATACACATACACAGCTAGATACGTTTGTATTTAACCTCGTCAACGAGCAATAACCCTAGCATAAAAAACGGCCTAACACATATCGACATTGCTGTTGTACACAAGAGCGTCAAAGATGACGCAGAATTTAGCAAAGCCAGACTCAAATAACTTAATATTTATAAATGTTAAATTACACCCAACAAACCATAAAAAATGTAGCGTTGATTCCATCAAGAGTACATAAAATAGTTTTCAGAAATGTTTGCAATTTGCTTTTCGAACTTTTTCAGATTTTCGGACGACCGACCGTTTGGAATCCCTTTAGCGATCAACATCAGTGGCGGTTCTTAAATCCTTTTTTCAATTCAAGTCTGCTTTTTATAATCATTATATATATGTATGTAATAGGAAGATGGACTCATGTGTAGAAGTTCATGCAAGTGAGGAATGTTCACCGCGGCATTCACTTGAGAGCGCTGTTGTAAACTCGATTATAACCGTGTAAGCGGTGTCTATGCCAAAAAAGAAGAAGAAGATATATAATATCTGCCAAAATATTTTTGGTTTATTGGGTTATGCGCGTAATCAATCGCTTGTAGTTTTCCCATGAGTGCGTGCTCATTGCTCGCACAATTTTTGCCAAATGCGAGCTTATCTACCCAGCCCATTTGGATACATTTTAGCTTTGGCCTTTTCTCTGCGATTTTTTTATTCTTTCTGGTCTTTAATAAATTAGCAATTAAAATAAATTGTGTTGTCAACAAAACAATAGCAAGCACGCAACGCCGCCGCCCACAACCACTCAAACATACATATGTATCTGTGTTCATTTGTACGCGCGTACTTTTAGGCCTATGTGTCTTTAATTGCTAATCGCTAAACCATCAAAAGCTTTGCTGAAGCTACGCATAGCTCATAAAAATATCATAAGCATTACGCATACGATTTGAACCAAGTGCACAGAAACATGTACTTTTTAATTGGCATTTAGTAAATGCCTTGAAATTTACGCATGCGCGTTTGGCATACATACAAATATTGATAATTTCATAATTCATTTATGTTTGTAACAAGTATCTGAGTAAAAGATAGGAAAGATTTTAGATATGCAACACAATTAGAATATGTACATATATCGTCACCTGAAATGCAAATATATATATGTAAACATATATATTTTATACCCTGAACAGTGTGCATTAAGTTTACCACGAAGTTTGTAACATCAGGAAGAACGAATTTTTCAATAAGAGCAATACAAAATAAAACAAAAACGGTTTGGGTTATCAATGAAATCCTTTATTCCTGTGAAAGTACTTTCGATGCCAATATGTATGGAACTTGATTTCTTTTGAGGAACCACCACGGGAAGTCCAGGCGCTGAACCCAATTTTCGACGGTTTTCAAGCATATATGCTTGATAATGCTGCAATGTCACTTATCGATATTCGTATGAAGTTCATCAACCGTCGCTGTCTTGTTGGCATAGATCATAGACTTTACGTAGCCCCATAGGATGGGATGCAATGGTGACTCATGTGGTAAGAGTGGATTGCTGCCTAACCAATAACGAGTATTTTGCTTATTGAAGAAACCATTCATCCAGAAATCTTAGCCTCATCGCTGAAGATGATTTTTCGAAGAAAATCTGGATCATTTTCAAACTGTTGCTCAACCCAATTGACGAACATACGACGAGTCTGGTGATCAAGTTCCTGCGTCAGTTTGTGTTTATAAGGATGTGGGCCAAGATCGTCAAGACGTCACAGAGATGCTCAACGTTTGAGAGACTGAATTGTGGCTTGTTCATTAGATGCTGTGGATACAAATTTTTCTACTAGACGCTCAATTGTTGATCTGACAGGACGATTATGACGACCATAAATTGGACGTAGCGCTCTTAAAGTTGAGGCCACTGACTCCGAATTTAGGAAACTTTAAATAATTTCGACTCGTTATGGGATCTAAATTTTTTCCATGATGAAATGGTAAACTTTACTGAAGAGAAATGTCAAAAGAGCGGGAAAAAATATGTCGTCGTTTACTTTCCCTATAGGTCTACTTTTGCAGCGCCCCTATTAAAAAATCCGTTATAAATCGATATAGCCATTTTCGTTTGTCCGCCTGTCTGCCAAGCTACTCATTTATCGGAACCATCGATATCGGACCACTATAGCATGTAGCTGCCATACAAACTAAACGACTTGAATCAAGTGCTTCTATGGAAAATTTTTTCATTGCACTAGATATCTCCAAGAAATTTGTCGAAGGAAATGGCAAAATCTCAGAACAAATTATTCAGATCGGACTATTATAGCATACACATATGTACATATGTAGCTGCCATACAAGCTGACCGACCAACATCAAATTCCCGTATGGAAACTTTGTGATTGGTAGTTTAACTTCGGCGCAATCCAAGACATTATTCTATCCAATTTATCAGCTGGGACAAACAGCATTTTCGCGAAATTCCAACTTCTAAGCCTCAAACATAAAGCACATTATTGTATATTTACACAAATCTACTTGTAGTGTGTGAATTTCGATGCTGATTTATTTATAGAGTATATCCTACAGTTGCATTTCTGCTTAAAGTAATTAGAGTGTCACTTGGAGACACAAATATACAATATTAGTAATGTGTAAAAATGTATGTACGCATCTAGATACAAATGTAAGCTTCGCCGTACGTGCAAGCCCCCACACCAACCTGCAACAACAATGTTTATACAAACTTCCTGCGCTATTTCTGCGCTTCGCTGCCGTTGAGCGCCACATCTCAGGCACTAATTGCCTCCCAGTATTTGCGCCAAAGCCGATCTTCATTTAAATAAATACCACTTACTTATACCATGTGTATATGTTGACAAATGTACGCGTGTGTGTGCAAATGTCTCCCTGTTGTATAGTTCTCTATATCGCACATTCTTTCGCATTATTTGCCTCCGTCTTGTGTGTCGTGTCTCAAGTAACGTTCAGCAGTACTGCAGCCCACTCTCAGAGCAAAAAAAAAAAAGCGTGAGTATATGCATACATATGTATGTGATATGGTATGTATTCTAGGCACCACATCCTCTGACTGCCATTGATGTCAACCTCGGTTGCGTAAAGTTGCAAACATCGTCGCCGTTGCTGTGATCATCACGTGGCGCGTCTCACTGCTGCTCTACCGCTCGTCTTCCTGTGGAAGCCTTTCGTTAGACGTTTGCCGCTCATTTAACGATTTGCTTGCGCTACAGAGAATGTGCTACGCGGCTGCATGCACAAATATTCTTCTGAACGTGCCTTTCAGCAGGTCTTAGGTTCCCTTCGGCATTCCTCATTGCTGTTGTTGCAAAAGCCGTGTGTGTGTAACGCTTTGTTATCTGGTTTTATTAAAGCTTCTTTTGGAAGCGTGTCGCCGCGCATTCAAGTCTCTCATTACCTGCGCACATAATAAATATACATATGTACATATGTGGCAGCATATACATACATAATAGATACAAATGCCTGTATGTTCTATTCTAAACATTTACTTCTACTGTCCCAAAAGCGCTTGAATATTCTACAGACAGACCCACAGCATCCCCCTAATGCACTCCCGAAAGCATGTGATCCGTGACAGCGGAAGCCATACCTGTGCCAAGAGCGATCTGCATATTCCCACAAATACATATATACATACATAGACACATACATACATACCCAAAAATATGCGAGATTTTAATGCGTCCATTAATTACCGGAAAGTTGTTATTTGTGGCGCCCTTTATTTGTGTGTTGCAACAACACATTGCCGCTAACAGCGGCTCCAACAGCTCAACAGCCCTCCAGTGTCAGACTCAGCCGCCCTCTGCGATTGTTGTTGGTTGGCGCTCTCATCAGCTGTGAAGAGTTATCTGAGAGCTTTGCTCCTGCATTGAGTTGAAATGAACATGTGTTGGCTCCACTTGTGAGTGCTTTTAAGCTCCAATGAGTTGCACTCTTGAGTTCATATATGTACATTTCACATTCGGCTTTTCGGCGACAAATTGCGCTCGTGTAATTGGCGAATCACTGCGAGCGTTGTTTGCTTTATTTGCCAGTTGCAATTTAGTGTTTTTTTGGTTGTTGTTATTTTCGTTGGCGCTGCTTGGCGGTATAAAAGCTTGCGCGCCAAAAAGTGTTTACCATTGCGGCTTCGGCCGCTTGGGCGGTCGCTGTTGCTGTTAAAATGGCCGGTCTATCATAGGAGGCAGTATGTGGTGCTGAGTTAGCAACGTCTATAATGTTGGGACGAGATATCCCATGAAGACTGCTCGCGACCTATGCATGTACATACATCCATATGTGCATATGTATGATCATGTGTCGTATGTCGATAAACAATTTTTTGCTTTACAAAATATAGTTCTTAGAATTCTTTGAAATCGTATTCAGAAATTGCATTTGTGCATTTACATATGAATAAAGATATGTAAGTGGTATTTATATCTCTTTAACAGACATACATACATATGTAAATTTCACATTATTTCATTTGAATAAATATATTTAAAAAAAATTGTATAAGGATGACAATTAATCGTTTTACACCATCTAGAGTGAAATATCCACATTTTTGCAAGTTTATAAACAAAATTTTAAAATTGCTATTAGTGATTTATATATTCATATATCGATATAATCCTCTTAAGTGTATATGTGTGTAAACACTACTATGAGCGAAACATAGTAAGACTTTGTTCATAATTTAAGAATTCTTAATTTATTCTTCAAAATTTATGTCGTCCCCTCAAAGCAATACCCTTTGATCTCAATACACTTGAGCCAAGATTTTTTCAAATCCCCGAAATAGTTGTTGAAGTTAATTTCCGGAATAGCTTTCAATGTGCGAGACCATTCACGTTTAATATCTTAAATTGACTCAAAACAGGTTTCTGGGAGCGGTCGTTTGTGTTTGCTGAATAACCAGAAGTCACGTGGACCCGGCTCTTTTTTCGAATAGCTACACGCAAACGACGCATAACACTCAAATAATGTTCCAAGTTGACATTTTGGCCGGTCGTAAGGAATTCGGAGTGAATCACATCGAAGAAAACTGCCAAATTTATCTTGGTTGTTGACCTGCTTTGACGCGTTTTTTTCGACTTCGACTCACTTTTGTCATGATAATTGGGCGATTAATCGTCTGTTTCTGGTCCGTAAACATAGATCTGAGGGTCATCGCCAGTAATAATGTATTTCATGATATCCTGGCTGTGGGAAAGCATTGTTCCACAGACGTTAACGCGACGCGTTTTTTTCCAAAAATTTTATTTCTTAGGCCCAAACGATCTTTCAAAATGATTTTCACTGATCCTTCCAATATTCCAACGATGCCAGTAAGAGCTCTGACTGTTAATCTATTAGTCTATTCTTAAGCACCAATTCTTTTATTTGAAGGCGTGTTGATCATTAGTGGATGCTGATAATCGTCCTGGACGTGGTTCGACGTCAACGCGTTCTTGACCCTCTTTAAATAGTTTGTACCAATCAAAAGCACTTGCTCGCAAAAAGCAATTACCGAAAGCCTTTGCCAACATTCTGAACATTTTGGCACCAGAAATTTGATTCCGCTCACACAAATTATTGAAACTTCTTTATAGAATAATTTTACTGATCGTAAAAAACGACTTTTTACCGGACATAAAAAGTGACGCGCTGCAAAAAGGTTTCACTCAGAACAAGATAGATACTTGGCAAAGTAAAATAACAGTAAAGTGTTTTATGTTAATTGGGAAAAGTCAACAGAAAGAAGAAGAGCAAATTCGAAATAAGCATAAAAGTACCATGAAGTCTGGAAAATAAAACTGAAATGCTGTTTTTCGAGTCGGTGACCGGGCTAGACCGAACGACCAGAAATTTTCACACGACCTTGTTAGAAATAATTGTCAGGTGTTGAAATAATTTCGATTGCCAAGGCTTTTTAATGTGTTAATCCCTTCTTTTTTTTTTTAATCGCAATCACTGCCTGGGTTCATCTAATGAAATAATAATTTTTCTTTGGCCTTAAGATTTAATACAATTTTAGGCCGAAATACATATCTTCCTCACCCTCATTTTTTTCGTAGAGACATTTTCAAAAAAATGTGATTTTAATTAAAGAAGTTCTGTAGTCAACGCGAAGACACCTTTTTTCATAATGGTCGAATTTTGTTTTTATTTCTTTAGAAAATTTCTCAAAATCTTTGTGAAATATGTGTGTACATATATACCTTTAGAACAATAAAAAGTTTGAATAAAATATTTAATTTTTTAAATGAAAACAAACATTTTTGAAAGAGGCAGTTTTTTTGTTTGAGGAAACCCAGGCAAGCATTTAATAATCTCTTTTCACTAAATAGTTTTATTTATTTATATTAGTTACCATCATAACATTGTAAATCGCTGCTACAGTTTTTAATTAGGGGCAGATTTTTTCTCATAATCTGAAGTGCTTATCCTCATGCACAAAGCCATGTACATATGTATGTATGTAAAGAAATACTTTTGAATTCAAATTTTAGGACTTCCCACTATACATGTGTCATAAATGTATTTATATATATCTACATATGTATGGCTCTATGCCCTTGAAATTGTTTTTGACAGATTTCGGCGGAAGGTCAGTAGAAATTAAATATCTGCATTTGGGCATTCTTTTTTTTAACTTTTTCATAATATGGACAGACATTCATGTATGCGTTACCGAATTCAATTATCATTTAAGCATACTTATGCATGTGTTTATGTGATATTATTTCCGCTTTTGTTTTCGGCTAATCACTGATAACTTGCAAAATATAGTTACTACATATATACATGTATGTATGTTTGTATATCCGTAAATAAATTCATATATGTTCATATGTACATATACATATATACATATATTACAATCACATGTATATTTATGTATGTTTGTATGCCTTTCATATGAAATTCTACGAATTTAATCCTTCGGCTGTATGAAAACATTCCAAAGATTCATAAATTCACACCGATCCACTGCACATAACCGCGCATACAAATTCACATACATACATACATACATAAGTACTTCCATACATATGTAAGTGTGTACATGCATACATAGATACAAGTGCATGCGTACACAAAGCCATCGATGTTGGCGGCCAGCAATAAAGTGATTTTCAGCGTGTTGATTTTTGTTGTTTTAGTCATTATTAACATCCTTGTTTCGTATGCCCATGTTGTAGTTGGAGCTATTTCTGTTAACGTTATACACATATGTATGTACATATGCGTTAGTATTGTCAGAGTACCTGTTGACTGCTGCATCCACATTTTGGATACACAAATACACATCCAAGCAGGTACAACAGTGCGTATGTATGTATGTATGTATGTATGCGCTGCAAGAGCCAAGTGCAGCAAAATTTACAACTGACCCCACCTAAATCCACAAAGCAGGCAGCGATTTCAGGAAGACGGCGGAAAACAAAGACGAAAGAGAATCAAATTCTCGTGGACAAGCAGGCATAAAGATATCGAGTTATCCTCATCCAACATACACATATGGACACACACACACACACAAAAATGTATCTGGTAGAACAAATCACAAATCAGCTGAATGGCTCAAACAACAACAACAACAGATTGTATTGCAACATTTGTAACGTACTTTTTATCAGCAACAACAAAGAAAACTAAACCGAATACTCAAACCCCAAACTCATACTCTCATATGCATGCTTTCTTGCATGCAATCTCTAACGCGCTCAGAGTCAATCTCTCGAATATTTGGCATTTTTATGGGACTACTTCCCCACTGACAATATGTATGTACGTGCCAAGTAAAGGCAGAACTCCTGCGAACATAAGAAAACGTACATAAATGGAAAGAGAAAATATTTTACCGGCTTAGTACTCGTGCTTGCCTTCTTTAGAGAGCAAACAAGGAGAATATGTAAAATAAAAAAACAAGTAGTAATTACGGTTGCCATATCCCATATTTATTTGGCAAAAATTTTGTGCAAAAATTACCAAAAAAAAACAAGTGCTTTGCGATTTAATGAGAACATGAACATTATAAATATCCCCATCCACTCCCAAAATGTTGATCAAAGGATGTTAAAGCTCATTTCCTTATAAAATAATTCCCCGATATTAACTACGATGAATGAAGCATTCCCCTCGTTTTCAGAAGGTATATAAACTATTTAATTAAGATAATCAAATTTTAGCAGCTAACTGTTTCAACTTGGATAAATACACAAGAATCTAGCACTTAATATCCACTATGTATTCAAAGGATAGTGAAGCTTATATTCTAGTCTCTCATGTCTCCCTATTTGGGTTGCCCAGGTTGATATGATATTTTAAAAAAGTATATAATATACTGAAATTCGAGGTCAGGAAAACTATGGTATTTAATTAAGAGAATCAAATTTTGATGGAAAGGTGTTTGAATACCCTTGAATATACCAAAAATTTGGCCTTCAACGACTTAAATATATGTATCTTTTTAATAAACATAAACTATTATATAAACATGACATTCTATGAAGCCCAGAAAATGTTTCGAACTAAGTTTACAGTTGAAAATTGCTACTATTTCCTTATGTTGGACTAAAGCTAAGTGACCGAGCCATCTTTGTTGTTGGCCAAAACCAATTTCCTTATATTCCACATAAACCAAGTGACTAAGCCAACTTTTTTGTTGACCAAAACCAAAGTTCTAGAAACAGGTTTAGCTTACAAACGATCCCCACACAGCATACTAAGTTAAGACTCCAAAGGCCTTTCTATAATGAAGAGGCTGTGTAATGCATTCTTAAACATCCAGTGACGAAGGAAGGGGAAAATAGGAGACAATTCCTACAGTGACAGGAGTTTTAAATTTTCTAAAGTGTATTTTTTCCATGAATTCAGTACATCTCCCTGGGGACTGGTCTTCTCTATGCATTGTACATGTTCTTTAGCTTTTGTCAACTGATATTTTTTTCGAATTTTATGACTTTACAAGATATAAGAAGGAAGTATCTTGCTCAAGCTAAGGCGCTATTATTTATACAAATTGAGAAATTTATTAAAACTAAAATGATTGATTAAATCAGTATAAAACGTTATGTACTTATTATATATGATATGATATATAGCTTCTATGATATATAGATAGAAGGCTTGATTAAATGAGTATATATGTATTAGTATTGAGTACATATATTTTATTTTCGAATATATTAATCCATTTATTTATGGGGTATTTAAAAAATTTTAGATTTGGTAACTCTCCAAAACTCTAGACTCGCGGTTTACTTTAGTATTGTTGTTTTTGTTTGTTTATTTGTTGGTCATTTCGTTGCCGAGAGCGCACACATTGTTGTTTTTGCCCATGTCGCCTGGCCCATATGATCAACAACTGATTGCAGTGCCGTCCGTCAATATTGCTGTTGTTGCGATCGTCAACGTTGACTTCGTTTTCGGGCGCTGCTACCAGCCATTTACTCTCGTTTGTTGTTATCAACGTTAAGAGCAAAAAGGTAGGATATGTAAACAGAGATGGTAGGCAAGAAAGGGATCACAGCTGAGCTGTGCAGCGCTGACAGTGGCAGCAGAATGAAAACGAGAAAAAAATATGAAAAATCACTGCTCAGCTGATGACTTGCAAGGATTGAGTGGAAGGAGAGAAATTGAAATGTACGAAGATGTGTTAAGGAAAAACAGCCATTAACTAATTAACATTGCAAACAACAACACAAAAGTTTTGTTGTTGCCGGTTAGGCGAACAGCTGTAGAACACGCTCTCACACACATGTGCCAATCTATGGATGGCTGCCGAATATATGTTAATGATAAAGCGCACAACGACCGAAGAAGTGCCAAATTTCTGCCGAAGTGGTCGGCAACAACAAATTAATTATTAGCGGCCATTTGTGCAATCCCAAGAATTGTTGAAAAAAGCCCGTGAACCGCCGAAAGCGAAATTAAGTCTTACCTGACAACGAGGTGGCCATTATTGGTCTTTATACGACGATTTTTTCAACTTTATACATTTCAGTATCCAAAATCTGGAATTCACTCACTTTTTCAATTGAACACACAAAAATTAAACTGATATTGTCATTGCACTTGTTCTGCCGTCTTGTGAGATACATAATTATTACTTTTTTGTGCAGATTCGTGTCTTCTTTGTATCAAAATTTGTAAGGAAAAAGAGTGCATCCTTGTTACTCTACAACTGCTGCCTCGACAGACAACCTAGTCGCCCGATCAGCTGACCAGGCCCACTCAGGACACCAGAGGCGTCTTGAAGAAAACTGCATATTTCTTTGGAGCAGCTAGAGTGAGAAAAATACTAGCATGTAAGTTAAAAAGTGCATTCATGCAAGCGAACAAAAGGTACGTCAGCCGCAAAGAGATATCTGTCTGCCTTGGCGCCATATGCTACCACGAGAAATCAAAGCATCCTTTTGCGCCTTTCGCGCAATTTTCTTCACTTTCCTCCGAGTGTTTTGCCATTTCCACTTGTTCGCACCTTTTCAGTAGTGCTTTGTGCTCTATTGATTGTCGATGCTGTTGCACTCGTTCATCTATGAAGAGTTTGAGCAGTTGAGCGCCGCTCTCTTCCAACGCTAACTGACTTCGAGTTAACCGCACAAGATTTGTTCTTGCAACAGGGTAGTTCTTTGTTCTTTCACTCTGGCCTTTCGGCCAAACTCAAGGCATTGTTGTTGCAGTGGTAGCAGCGCTGCAGTTTCTCTGTAATTTGCGTGCAGCATTTTTGAGTGTTTAATGTAAAATAGAGCGCGCGTAAAATTTTGTATAAAAGCCGGTGGTTCGACGATGAGTGGATTAGTTCGAGTTTTTGCTTAGTGCTGTGTGTACTGTGTTATAGTATTGCATAGTGCGCTTGGCCTGTTCACTGAAAAATTGGTTAAGATTGATTTTAGTGGTGTTTATATATATTAATTGCAATATCCAATGCAAGTTTATTTGAACCATATCAACTATAAACAAATACGACGATTCGGGACTAGAAGCAATATTGGATTACATGCTAAACAAAAAATGTTACCAAGTATATGTGGAAAATAATAATAAGTACTTAAAAAACAATACAAATGAAATCCTTTGAAAGTGACGGACATTTTTCCACAAAACGTTAACAAATATCTCTTAATTTGTGTATAAAAAGTGCAAAGAGTACAAAGCCCATTGGCCGGTCAAAAGACTGCAATAAATAGCAAAACGAAATAGTAAAACAAGTGAAATTAACACACTCACAAAAATGCAGCAAAATTTTTAAAAATTTGAAGTGCAAATAATCACAAAGGGAAAAGCAGTAACACGTGAAGGAGTTGAAACTGACGAATTGCTGCTGCCAGATAAATAATACGGAAAATTGTGCTACAACAACTCTCGTGTCCATCATACAAAAAAAAAAAAAAAAACTAACGTCCGACATTACCCTGTCGCAAAATTTTAAAATCTTTTAATTAAACACAATTTCTAAGAAAACTACAAAATGATGTGGGACACAATTGCCGAAGAAACCAACGGAGAAATGGCTATGGAATTTGCAAGGTAAATATCACATCGAAGTGCATTCAAAAAATTTCATAAAGTGCAGTTTGTAGGGCATCAGACTTTGTGCATACCAAGTAATTTCAAAAATTATATTAAAAAGCATGCTATGAACCCGGATGCGGATATAATTTAAAGGAACTAAAAATTTTAAAAAGTGCAAAATAACCAGTGCAATTCTTCATTTGAAAAAAAAAATAAACTAAATTAAATAAAAATAATGCAATGCATTCTTCCTCACTTCATTGCCCAAATCACAAAAATATTCCACGCCACTGTTTTTTCGCTGAGCTCTATCGCTCCATTGCGCTACTCACTCTCACTCTGCGGCGCAAGCCCCAACTCGCTAACAACACCAACAAGCTGACAATGCTGAACTTGAACTCCATTTCAACGGTTCCAACATTTTCTAGATTTTTTTCTTGTTGTTACAATGTGTTTACATTTTCCATGCGCTGCCATAACCAATGTTCGTGATTGCGCTGTGGCGTTTTGCCGGCCAATCAGTTTTGTATGCGGTCATTCTCCCCATTAATAAGCTAAATAAAAGTGAGAGTTCTTTTTGTATGTGCGTTGATGTTGCTGTTGTGTTTTATATTACTTTTTCTCTAACTGTTGCTTTTCATATGAAAGACTCGTAAGTAATAGTATTTCTTTTATTACTTCTTTCGCTTTTGTTTGGCTTTAAGCTGGCACGTACAAATCGCACCGTCGCGTTCGTCATTTCCGTCTTAAACGGGAGCTTACAATTAAATGGAGCGCTGTGATTTGGGGCATGACCACAGCCTCAAATATGTACGTACATATGTATTTATATGCACTAAAGCGCCAGGGTAGGTGTTTTCGCCTTCACTTGGCAGCGCGTTGCGGTACGTTGGCGTCTTGCGGTTTTCTGCTTTTGTTTGGCTTCCTATTTCCGACTTCTTTGCCTTATGCACCTACTTTCCGCTTGACTGCGTCTTCCTAGCAACTTTTTCTGGCATTCACAACTTCCTTATTAAGTTAACGACCTGGCCTAATAATAATATTTCCGCCGTTCGTGTATTTTTTACATGCAGTTTTATTTCTTTCATATATTTACTTTTTTCTTTTATAAACACATATGAGCTCAGTGCTGCACAATATAAAACCGTGGGGGAATTGCAGCAAGTTATATTTTCTTCTTGTCCCTTCGTTCCTTCGTTTATGTCGTGCACGCAGCGTGACTATATTTTTCCTACCCATCTTGTTTGAATTTCTTAGCGAATTACTTGCATTTCGGTGCACGCCGCATTCGGCCTCCGCCTGACGTAATTGTGTTACTATGTTTGACGTGTACGCATACCAACTACTTACTTCCTTATTTCCGCGTTCTTGCGGGTCCGTCATTTAGTCCGTGTAGTAAGTCAAGCACTCAACTAGCATTACTTTTTTTTCTCATTTTCTTAACTGTTATATCAATGGCTAAGTCGGCGACCAGCCAGCCGGCACTGCCGTAACATCTGCGGCTCTGTGCAATTCATAAGAGTGCAATTGTGCTGTCGACCTCTAATTCTTGTTGTGCATTGAATTCCATACGGAGCACACAGCCACATATGTGCTATGTACTTGTAAACAAATGCACCGAAAATATAATATATATATATTTTTTTTTTTTGCTTATACAGTATATATGTATATACGTATGTACATTTGTACTAGCCATTTCGCCTTCCTCCACTTTGTCGATCAATATCAACCGAATGTGCATGTTGACTCGGGACTGATGTGCACTTCTAGTACAGTGAGGGTACAGTACCCCGGCAGCGTAGCTGTGTAACATGCGCTACTTGGGTTTATTGTTGTTGCCTGGAACAACCCTCACTTTGTAAACATATATGTATGTATGTGTTTATAGTATATATTTTGATCGCTTGTGGGTCGCATTTTCCTGTGCATGTACACCACCAACAATACTAGCACCAGCGCTCTAGCACTATCATCAACACCAGCAACAGCAGCCGAGTTCCTCGCTATCATCCTACAATTTGATACCATAAATAAATACATTTACAACTGCGCTTGTGCTAGGCCTATTCAAGTTGAATGAACCCATCACTTGCACATGCATTTACATGCACACACTAGCACAGGCGCACACCTACTTTGTCCATCAGCTGCCTGTGTACGCCTGCGCCGTGCTAGCACGCTGTGCTTGGTAGTTGTCCAATTTGATTCAGTTCCATTTTGTGTATCATTCGATATTGTACGTTTCTATTTGTGCTTAAGAATGGCTCCTGTCTTGTGGGTTTTCAGCTACAGTTCCAAAAACGCTGACTTTCGCACTACGCTCCGTGCGAGAAATATTTATTTTGTGATTTGCTTGTAAATACCTGCCGATTTGTTTTCGTTTTTTGTTTCACTACTTTTCCTTTTATTTTGATTAATTTTTAACATAAATATATCGTTGAATATATTTTTAATATCGAATTTGTTCTTCTGCTTGCATTTTAGCTGTCAAATGCCACACGACTTGAATACAGTTGCAGCCGCTGCCAGCAGCAATGGAGCGACACGTCAACGCCACCCACGGAATATTTTGGACAGCCCGATTAATGATATGGTTGTCGACCATCAACTGTCATTTTATGGCGATGAGGAAAATGTTGAAGAATCAGATCAGCGTTCGAACGTTTTCGATTTGCCACAACAGATGGGTTTGCTGTCACCTGAAGGATCGCCTTGTCGTTTCCAAATATTACAACAACCAAGCGTACCGAAATATAACCAAGACGCTAACGGTCAGAATGGTGGTCGTCAACGCCAGTTATTCGCAAATCGCCTACAGAAGCTACAACATAACAATGCCGCCAATGGTAGTACGCGCACACTGACACCACCGAAAAGTCTGCGCATTTTCCACAGTTTGTCATCTGGCTCGATGGGGTCTTCGTCCATGGAAGAAGATTACATGGATCTTTTTGAAATGGAATCCCTTGGCAGTTCAATGATGCCATCAAATAACATGCCAAAAATCCCCAGCGATCTAGATTCGTTGTTTGTCGGACAAATCAAGAATATATTATCACCTGCCCACCGTACAGTCGAACAGCCACAGTTGTTCGAACAATTGAGAACACCTGAGATGCGCCGTCCACCTGTGCGCCGTTGCTTAAGCATGACTGACAATTGTCTACCCAAGACACCAGAGACGCTGCTTAAACAAGTGCAAGAAATTGCTACAAGCCCCTATGGCGTTAAGCTGTTGACAACGGAACGTAACCAGAATGCCATCAGCGGTTGTTTCAAACGTCCCGATCCACCATCAAAGACCAACTCGCCGGTACTTATTAAGCGTTATCGCATTGAGGCCGAAAAGGAGAATCTCGATGACTCGCTAACAATGTCACTACCAGCACTGCCAGCGCCTCAACCCAAACTCAGCCATCCTCCACCATTGCGCAAGAGCATGTCAATGAATGATGCCGAAATCATGTCGGCGCTTGCACGTTCGGAGAACAAAAATGAACCAGATCTCATCGGCGATTTCAGCAAACCCTATGTACTGCCACTAATGGATGGTCGTCATCGTGATTTGAAATCAATCTCCTGCGACACAATGGCACGCCTGGTACGCGGCGAATTCAACAATGTTGTGGCCAACTATCGCATCATCGATTGTCGTTATCCATACGAATTCGAAGGTGGCCACATACGCGGCGCTCAAAACCTGTACACGCACGAGCAGATACTCGAGGAGTTTCTCACACAACAAAAGACTGAAATGGAACAGCGTAAAGCAACTAATGATCATCGTCGCAATATCATTATATTCCATTGCGAATTTTCATCAGAGCGTGGCCCGAAATTGTCGCGCTTCTTGCGTAGCACCGATCGTGAACGCAATACCAATTGCTATCCGTCACTCGACTACCCCGAGATCTACCTGCTACACAATGGCTACAAAGAATTCTACGAACATCATTCGGAGCTGTGTGACCCGACTGCCTACCGCCCCATGTTGGAGCCAGCGTACAACAGCGCATATCGTCATTTCCGCTCCAAGACAAAGTCCTGGAACGGCGACAGCGGTTTGGGCGGCGCTACAGGACGCCTAAAGAAATCGCGCTCACGGCTAATGCTGTAAGGCGATGCGTACTAGCAGCGACAGCAGCAGTGCAGCAAATGAGTCAAATCACAATACGCTTGTTTAACCAACGCCGCAGCTTCAGTTCAATATGAAAAAAATATATAATTTTTTTATATAGTAGCTGAGCGGCAGGCGGGCGCGCATGCGGTCGACGTTACTTAAAACGTCGCTAAAACGGCAGCAGCAACTGATAAGACTGCGAATTTGACAAGGAGTGCGGTTGGAGGGAGTACAAATTCATGATTGCAGTACAAATTCAAACGACCAGCTTTAACTAACGCTAAACTACAAAAACTACAAAGATAAAAAAATCACCCAAAACAATTGCAACACCAACTTTTCACAGTTGGGCTCCCAACGCCAACACCCAATAGAGTTTTGGGACAGGCACATACACACACTCGCACTCATACTACACAAACACACATGTATATAAACACAGTCATTAGCAAAATCACAACGCACAAACACACCACTTTCATCAAATTTACATTCAATTGGTTTTTGTTGAATTTATTATTCGATTTTTGTGTCCAATTTGGATTTTATTTTATAGAAACGTTTTATGTGTATGTATGTACTACAAAAACACAAAAAAAAAAAAAACCAAGCAAAATATAATTTGCAAGCTCGTTTATGCATAGACTGCATGCGAGTGCTTATGCATGTGTGTGTGTGCGTGTGTATGTATGCGCGTACACTATTGTACATATATATATACATATGTAAGTGTAAGAAAGGACACACTTTCAAGGCTACTAAGTCACTGGGGATCGAGTCAATGCCATGTACCGCTGTATGAGCGCCTGTGTTAGCGCCTCCATGTAAATAATGTGTATGTATGTATTTATATGTATGAGTTAAGCATAACGCAACGTTTATAAAAAAATGCTTAAAATATTTAATTTATTTGCTATGAATAGCTTTAGTTAGCTTAATTTAATTTTTCCTAGTTGTTATATATGTATGTGGAGAGGCGCTACCAAACACAACGCGCGCATATGCACACACAAACGTACGCCGCATAGCTCACCCATTGTAAATTATAAAAATAAATTTTTGTATGCACAAAAGCACCCTTAATTTATTTAGTTACAAAAGTGTAAAGTAAAATACAAATGTAATATATTTTCTTAGTGAAATTCATGCGTAAATAATTCATAGTATATATATATGTATATGTGTATGTTTATTATAGGATTTGCTATGCTAAGCAATCACAAAAACAAACGCAAAAAAATCGAAATTTGTGCATTATTATGTATAATTTGTATGTGTACAGCAAAAGCAATTTAGAAATTTGCAAAAAAAGAAAAAAAAAACAAAAAAATTAAAATGAAGCAGCAACAATGTAAAGCTATTTATTTTTACATGCAAATAATTTGTTTATAAATTGATTTTCTTTATGTTTATTCTCGGTTCATATTTGTTTCGATTTTCACTCTTAATTAACGCATACATATAATACAAAAAGGAAATATTCACAATGTATCAATTCATAACCATGTATATGCATATATATATATACAAAGCATACATATGTACATATGTACACGGATGTACGCACAGAAACGCACGCAACCAACAAGCACAAGCATCTGGGCACAAACACACACATACACACACACTACTTGTGTTCCCGCTGCAGTCAAACAAATTCAACGTAAAGTTAAAAACAATTACGCTTATTTTATGTTATAAGAACCCCTTTTTTATTTTTTTAAAGCAAAGCTTTCTTTTTCATATAAACAACACGAAAAAATCCAAAAAAAAATTAAAAATAATGAAAACAAAAATTAAAAATGCAATACGAAATAATATGTAAAAAAGGAAATATATGAGAAAAATTGATCAACCAAAACTACATGGCTTTAATTAAAACTAAAAAAAAGCAAGAAAAAACGAAAATCAGCAAGAAATTTAATGTACTTTGTCGTCGTTTACATTGTTTGTCCACTTTGAGCAGCGCGAGAAAGCGTGCAAGCAACAAATTGTTGCATACACTTTGGGGGCTTGAAATAAGCGTGATTGTGTCTTGACGACTTCTTCTGCTAGGAAGTGAGCAAAACGCCACACAATAAATCAATTGTATCAAGTAGCCAGAGTCAAAATCAAAAGGTTCCAAGTGTCTGTTATGAGTCGAGTCTTCATGTAATTGCAGACCGCGCAAAATAAATTCTTTTGTATATTTCATAAAAGTTTGTCTTTTGATTTTTGAAAATGTCGAACAAAACTCTTAGTTTTAATGCAAATGTTTGTTATTTTTTGTTAACTACGTATTAATTTTACTTAATTTTTTAGTTTTCTTTTGTAAACTTATTGTAATTTTGTTTGAACGCACTTTCACAAGGCATTTGTAAATTCATGTGCACAGCATGTACACACACACATGCACACATATGTTTATATGTATATCCCTTTGAATTGTTTTAGCGTGGACTTAAATTTTTAACTGTGATTATATTTTAAATGTTATTAGTTTCTTTTATTTTGTTTTGTTTTGTTTCCTTATGCCAATGTACGCGTCTGTATGTATGTATATATTTTTATGACTGCGCATTTTAATTAAAGAAAGGGCAAAAATATATTTAATGCATAACGTAATTTTTTTACTAAATTTCACATAACCTCTAATTTAGTGTTCGAAATTCCTTAGTGTGTTCATAGTTTTAATAAAATATTATTAAACGAACGTAAATTCTTAACTTAAGCAATTTTTGTATGCTTGATGCAAGTGAAATGAGAATGGAAATTTAATACAAATACAAAAAATAAAATTTCGGAATATGAATGGTTTTTAATTCAGTAATATGTTCAGTAATATACAAATTTTCTTGAAAATGTCTGTTTATGAGTACAGGTAAAGCAGCTGAGTTAGGAAAAATTAAGAATCCTTCGTGTTGTGGTCAGATTTACTCGAAGCAGCGTGGAGCATACTTAGAATCGATCGTACGATGGTGAGATATATATATCCATAAGAAGCAAGATTCTACTAAACTGCAGATGCATCGGTGCCCAAACAAGGCCTGCGGCAAATGCATTGTTTGTCAATATTGCCTTGGTCCTAGAATTCTCTCAGCTTTGAAAAAAAAACGAATATTAGAAAGATCGATATCGTGAAACTAGGCACGCCGTCAAAATCCACGAAACTAGAAAAAGGTGTGGTACCTCACCTGCGTTAAATGAATTATTTAAGTTCATTGTGTACCCCATCTAGAGCAGCTTAATGCTCGTCACGATGGAGGTTTTTATAAAAAGAAAAGTTATTAATTAACAATCCGGACAAAAAGCACCACCACCCTCTCCACCGCTGGTCGAATTGTGTAAAAAGTATGTATCACACCCAATCTAGCACCAAATTTTCTCTATGTTAGCACAAAAGTCGTAAACGGAACAGTAAGTTCCAAGCATGAAGCGAAGAAAAAACGAGCTTTATTATTTAATACGGCGCCTTTCTGCTTCGGCGAAGCAAGTGAGAAATATAATATAACACACAACCTATCTGCAGACACTAAATTCACTTGAAATATATATAAGTTAAGACTCGAAAGAGTTACAATCAGAGACGGTAGCAGCTACCTCAATCGTTTTCCTAGGTGGTCAAATTAAAACAATTATTTCATATAAGTATGTAATATATATTTATTCATAGATAATTTGGTATAAAAATAGTGTGCAAATAAGATAATTTTTTTATTTATTTTTTTTTTTTTTTTGGAAAGCGTGAAATTTCATTTCCAAAGTCGTAATATTTTCGTATTGTGGCAACTACGCTAATTAAAATTAATTTATTAATCGTCGATTTGATTTGACAAGTATACTATTTTTGTTATTTGCAACTATTTAAAACAATATTTTGATAAAAAATAAAATAAAAAATAGTGAACCTTCTTGTTATGATAGAATTTTGTGAATATCCTACGCGAATTACAAAGGAAAAGTAAGCAACAATTTTGCAATCAAACATTTCATCTTTATTACAATATTTTTTGATTTTATCTCTTAATTTTGAGTTCAAATATCAAATAGTTCACAATCTGCTTGTCCCACAGGCATATGCGTTACATAAGTAACGTTTTTGTAAATTTTTACGATTTCCTTTCTTACACAATAATTTTTGTATCCGCCAGAACATAACCTAACAAACGCAAGGCTATTTGAGTTAACATAATTTAGCAACGAGTGCTTTGATATCTACAGACGAACTTGACAAAGGCAAGAACAGTACTGTCTGATCGCGATAACTAGTAGTTACACCAGCGACCAAAAAAGGCGAGCGAAAGGAGAAAGGTGTGTTGATGGCAGCCACTAGAAGAGCTGTGATTGAGAATCAGTAGTTTTTCAACGAAATATGCTAATAGAAAATCCAGCAGCGGACCTGCTGTACCTCAACAGGTTCCCCAAAACTATTTGGAGAATATTTTATGTCGCGGAAATAAAAACAATATTGACCAAAACCTGAAGTCTTACTACACTGCACCATAGCAAAATGTAGATGTAAAGGACATTGAGAGTTTGTATTGACATCTTCCTAGTTCTACTAGCGATATATGAATTCGCACATGAATATTAAACCATAAGTTCGACTGTTACCATTGTCAACCGGTTTAGCAAAGATAATACATAGGATTAAGATCTGCACGAAAGACTTCAGCACTAATCTGAAATCTCTCTATAACACAGAGCTATGAAGTGACGACGGTTTCGGAACGTGTATGCCAATATAGTTACAGAAAGCGGGACTTTCGTAACAGGGAATGCTAACAAAAAGTCAAAAACACCGAAAAGCAACGCACGCACATCTTTTGCAAAATAGCTGAGTGGACGAGGACTCACGAGTGTTAAACCTTAAGCAACCACAGTAGGTTAGGTCAGTAACGCTCCCTTCTGTGTTGCTGGCGTAAGACGGTAATGGGTTAGATCAGCGGCGCTCTCTTCGGCGTTGCTCTGACAAGAAGGAATGGGGCCCTTAAAAACGGAAGACTTTTAGCAAGCGTGTACTCCATTTTGGATTGTGTAGACAAGATTGCCATACATAATATTAATTACTGTTATAGTTGCCAGGGCTAGTAGAGTAGCCCTATTATATAATATACCACACATAATAGGTGTACAAATTGCATTTGTTTGCTTTTTTTTAGCGAACTTCATTAGTGAAATAATATATAAATTTTCAGTAGTTGAAATTTCATTGAATTTCATATTTAGTGTAACATAAGAATTTGTGGAGATGCAAAATTTATTTCCGAAAAGTTTGATAATCTTTAGTTGCATGCAATATTCTTAAAAATATTACATTGGGTAAATGGTATAAAAAATGAAATGAAAGAAAAAGCATGGCCGTGAAGTGCTTTTCTTTCAGGGGAGGGATAACTGTACTACCCCTTAATATATATTTGTTCATTTAAAATTTTTTAGGCATGATAAAAATGCCACACCGCCAAATGTATGTAGCTAAGGAAAATTTTTTTCGAAATAAAAATATTCAAAGGATGCATATCAAAAGTGACCAAGGGCTCCACAATGTGTATTATATAAGGATTGATATAAAAGAGTCTTAAACTCGTATTGGAGCCGCCACGTTCGTTGCGTCATGGTTAACAAAATATTATAAAAAAAAAAAAAGTGGGTGTAATGTATAAATGTATAATATTGAAGGAAATATCGCTATAATCAAAGTAGAAGGATTTATAACAATTATGCGGGGTTGCAACTGATTTGGAAACATTTTTTATCTGTTTCTATAAGATAGAGGCAGTATACTCGTATTACATATTCTATTTCTCGAGGCGAGTGTTCATAATAGTGGGAGGTAAAGCAATGTTATAATAAGAATATAGCGCTTCAGCGATAACTGCGCACTTATAGAATTTAAGTCAGCAAATTATTTTTTCGAATTTTGTCCAAAAGACTCTTACATTCAACAACTACTACTTGCTCGTCGATATTCTTCACACGATCAATGGTAATGACAGTTTGCAGTTGAATTTCTTCATTCAAAAATCTTATAAGCTCAGCACTCAAATCTGTTGGCAAGCCTGTACAATTAAAAACAAATTTACTTCAATAATTATAAAAAATAAAGTTTGATTTAAGAACTTACCATCAATTAAACATAAACTTGTTTTGCACGCGCCGGTGACGCTTGCAGGAAAGTGACGTATATCGGCGCTGGTCAAAGTTGCTTCGTTCGTAAAGTCGATATACATCACGGTGTACTCGGATTCGTTAGGTATATCGATTACCTGAGCACGATACCACATTCCTTCAAATTTTGCGATGCAATATTCCTCCAATCTGGAAAATAACGGAATTAATATTGACAGTGAGATCTAAAAGATCAACAAAAATGCACATTTTCTTATACTTACTGCGGCTTATATGGTTTATCAGATATAGTTATAGACTCCAACTGCTTATGCACAATCTGTAGACACTCCAAATCCTCCTGAGCGATACAGCCCAAATAACCGATTTCTAAACAGGAAACATCAATCACAACAGCCTTGAAAGGGGCACAATCCACTTTGAAGTAGTTAATTTCGAAAGGCTGCAGAGAATTTATATTGCATATACCGATTCAAATTTGAAAATTAAAAAATAAATCAACTTACTGCTCTCATCGTCGGATGTTCTACTTCAACGACACTTTCGTTCTTCTTCTCTTCCTTTATGCCATTACGATCTTCTTGTATAGGTTGCTTCTGCTGCACACTTACATGTGAATTCCCTGCGGACGAGCCTGGTTCAAGCGCATAGAATTGGTCATCGTGCGGCTCGTCCACTTTTGGGCTGTCGCCTGCTGAATTTTGTTGTTTAGCATTATTGTCATTAGTTTTAGCATTCTTATTAACAGTATTCTGTCTACCGCGTACAGCATCAGACCAAACTTCAGCGCCTGATTCCTTACAAAACTGCTCAACTTCATCATTTAATGATTTTTCATTTTGCCAACGCAATAGCTCCACACCGGTTTCGACGCGATCATATTTTATTTTGAAGTCTTGGTCCTCGTAACGGGCAAGATGTTTTATCAATTTCTCACTCAACACATAATTGGACACATTGCGCAATTGTACCAAACATGTATACTGTTTAAGCGATATAATTTCATCAGAAATTTCACGCAAATCTTTTAGATTTCGTGTAGCAATTACACCGCGATCAATAAAGAGCACACGAATGTTGGCGGGGTTACGTACAAGTAATACCTCTACACGATGCATAACACCGTTATAAGGTGCCATGGCATAACTATGCAGCTTGGGCATTGCGCCAAGAGGTTTTGCAATCTTGCCAAAAGCATCAACTTTTCGCGCATTCAACATGGAATCATCTTCAACGGACGGATTTACAGCGCGCACATAACAACGGTTTGGTGTCCGAAAGCCGGTCAAAATTACATGACTATTGGACTTGGGTAGGTCTACCGTTGGTACAGTAGCTGTTGTCGTTTTGATCGCTTGCTTTGCATCTTTATCATTAGCATTCTGTGGAGCTCTAATATTTGTTTGTTGTTGTTGTTCATTGGTATCAGAGGATGGTGGATGTCCCATCAAGGTATGATTTTGTTGAGAATTATTTCGAGAATTCTGTGGTTGTTGTTGAGTACGTTGAATGCTATTGGTCGGATTGGCATGCGAAATTTGTTTAACAGTTAATAATGGCGCATTAGCAGGATACACAGCGTCCGTTGACAAGACGGATGTTGGCTGAACCAACTTTCTATAAATATGAAATGAGATACAAAATAAGATTGGAATTTATTACTTCTTCCGTTTACTTCTCATCGATCATCGTGCAATCATCAGAGTACAAGCTTATGGAAATTCACTCTGGTGGCTGAGAGAGTTTCAAAATACACTAATTAAACAGTAACGGGGAGAAGACTCCCACTGCTGGACCCCTGTATATTATCTTGCAAAATGGAGTTTTTATATTGAAAAAATATGGATGATAGCCGACCGCTGATTCAATTTAGTCATGTCCGCCTGGTTGTACCTTTGTACATTCGCAAACTAACCCCTGTTTTTGATATTGATCTCTGAAATTTAGCACACGCCCTTATTGCCCCAATAAACCATACAAACTTTTCGATCAAAATCAAGCTTTGAATGGAAATTTTGTACATGTGAAGGGTATTATTCGGTGCAGAGAAATCTAACGATATTTCTTGTTATTGAAACTTGTTTATATTACTTTTAAGTATCTTGATATTCAATCATAGTTTTCTTGATCGTGTATTATTTATAAATTACATACAGCACTTGCATCAATCACAAAAATACAACCCAACATATAATGGGAAATGAAACTACTATAGTAAACATTTTTTTAAATCGGATTCATACATAAAAAGGGAATACCCTAAATAATATATGCATCTATTAAATTTAAATGGTATGTACATAAATCTCATTACAATTTAAAAACAATTAACAAACACTTACGGCATTGGGAAGCATATATATCTATGACTTTGCCAATCTTTCTTTTGGCAATCCGGTGAGCAGTAAAAATCTCCACATCGTTCACACACACATATTGATGGCTTACGGCAAGCAATACACTCGGCGGTCTGAAAAGTAGTACCGGCGGAATGGTTGACAGCATTTCGCTTTGGGGAGATCTAGGTATAATATGTATGTATAATTAAAAATTTTGCTATATAAAATTCAGTAAAAATCTTTTATAATTACATTCATGTCATGTTTTAATCCGTTGTGTTGGTAATTATTTCGGCCGGCAGCATGTGGGGTCTTATCTGAAGCGGCGTTGTTTATTTGTGCTCTTTTGTTTCTTTTCGCCCTGTAAATACGTTTCTGTAAATTTTCATATGCTTTATTTATTACATTCACAAAAATTACTTAAAATCCATGTTTAACCAATTAAAACAACTAGAATATGTAATGCTTTCTTGAAACCATACAAATTTTTACAGGTAGTCGGCCCGACATAGAGGAATTGTAATAGATCCCGATTTTGTCATGCACGGTTGCATTTGTGTACTATTGTGAATTAATTCACAATTGTTTTAATGCAAAAATTAACTAAATGAGTATTAATTTTAGATATTTTTTTGATATGATTGTAGCAAGCAAGAAAGGTTTTCATATAAAAAGTATAGGTATATGCATATACATTTATATTTAGTAGGCAGCACTACAATCAGGAACAAAAATTGCTTTGATTTCACGATGAATTAAGTAAGGCATCATTTGCTATGTTTTCGCATATTGTGAATGGTTGGAAGAAGAGTTCACAAAGTAATTATTGTGAATGAGTTAAAACTTCACGCACAGCAAGTGTTTGATAAATTTTGTGAAGCGATTTCCGGTCGGTAATTTAAATACGAATATAGAAGTGTTATAGTTTTTTAATTACGGAATTACTAAAATGGAAAAATACTTAACAAAAAAATATAATTCCATGACGGAATTATTCTTCTTCTAGCTATTGAAGCCTTCCGTTTTTTAACTTCTAACTTTTTGACTCAGTTTGTTGGAGGAAACCCCAAATTTTGAAGCCATAGTGTAAAAATAAACTAACTTTACAAATGCTTTAAATTTTATATCATTGCATTATAGCTTTATTGTGATTATCAAAAGCAATAGGCTAATTAAAATTGTATTACTATTTAATGTGCAAATACATAGTTTCTTTACTATATACGTAAATAAATAAATTATTAATTTTTGTATTTAATCACTCAAATTATATAAATTATATATAATATATAACACTAGCCATAATATGTTGCGTTTATCTTAGTTGTTAATTTATAAGCTATCTTAAAATACAAACAATGGAACATTTGCAAACCTATTGCAATTTCTAATTGACACAAGTGTAAATATTTTATAATTATTTACTTATGTATGTATGTACTTATATATAAGAAATATGTGTATGTGCAAAAATAAGTATGTATTAAAAAAAAAAAACTAAATTTTATTAGAACTTTCGATTTCTTTCGCTTTGGCCACAGTAGTAGAAGTTGTGTTGTCTTCAGTGCTCGATTCCGATTCAGAGGGTACTTCCTCAACGCGATCCACCAGTTTGTGGGTACTGGTTTCGGGTAGAGTGAGCGTGAGCAGACCGGCTACTAACACACAGCAACCGCAAATAGTCGTTGGAATATACCAGCCAAGTAAGCCCTACAAAATACATATATAAATAAATAAATATAATTTTAAAAGTAAAACCACTACTTTCACTCACCAGCACATCCACCACGTATGGCGCTGAGATGGAGCCCACATGCGCCCACGTTGAGCATGTGCCTAAAGCAGAATTTCTTATTTCGGTGGGAAATAGCTCGGCAGTATATAGGGTAACAATGGAATATGTAGCGGTAATACCGAAACGACCCAACATAGCAAAGGATATTATCCATACAGCATTGTCTGTGATTCAGCAAAAAATAAACACGATAATTGTAATTTTTTATTTTTATTTGGCAAATGTTTGTTCCTACCGCTGGGCACAGCCAACACCATCAATAAGGCCACTCCGGTTAGCATAAACAGTGACATTGTAGTCGTGCGACGACCCGTGAAACGCAACATTATTACCGGCAACAGATATGAGGGCAGATCCACTATACCGGTAATGCCAACATAAATGAAACGACTCACCGACATATTGGCGGCATTCAGCGCTGCAAAGAAGTATTTGTAGCAAAATATTGCATAGCGATATTGATACGATTTTCTTCACTTACCTGTGACATAGTAACTGAGTGAGGTGACACAAAACATAAAATATGCGGTAAATATGAGACGACGCACCTTCCATGTGCCAAAAAGTTCATGGAATTGTTTGAATGGGCCTTCTCTTAATTTAACCCAAAGTGTTGTCGCTGCCTCAGGCTGTGCCTCCTAGTAAGCGAAACAAGTTTTGTTCAAGTATATTTATATAGGCATAATTTTATGTATATTGACAATGAATAATTAAAACTAAAATATGGATGGAGTCATGTGTAGAAGTTCACGTAGGTGAGGAAAGTTCTCTGATTGCCATTCACTTGCGAGTGGCGTGAAACGATTCTTTTACATATGGCTTAAGCAGCTCACGACTTTCCTCCGGGTAGCCAGAAATCATCAGTTTGAAGACGAGCTAAAGTGAGAAGGTGAAACATGCATCCACAGGGTTGTGCGCTGAGTTTGTGACCCACCACGTAAATACACCCCCATTCAATGAATAGAAGAAAACAGCCTTGAATGAGAAACCCCCTTTTTATACAATATTCTATAAGAGTACAGTTGGTGAGCTTTATCATTGGCCTCGTTAGTTCAGCTTTCTCCAAATTGAATAAGATAAAGACGCAAATGGGTTTGGGCAACCAATTTGCCGCTACCACAAGAACAATAACAACATGTGATGAGTCGTCGTTACGAGTTTTCGATAGAAAAATTCTGCGGAAGATTTATGCTCCTTTGCGCATTTATTTATGCTCGAATATCGCATTCGATGGCATGATAAGCTATACGAGATATACGACGACATTGATATAGTTCGGGGAATTAAGAGACAACGGCTACGCTGGTTAGGTCAAGTCGTCCGAATAGATGGAAATAACTTCAGCTCTGAGAGTATTCAAAGCTGTACCCGCCAGTGGAAACAGAGGATGCAGAGGGCCTCCACGCCGTTATAAAGATTAGGTGGAGAAGGACCTGGCTACACTTGGAAGCTCTTGGTCTGTGGAGTCTACTGAGAATTTTTTTACAAATAGAATAGATATGGTTCAAAAATGGCAGGTAACTTCCCATTTTGTGCATTTCCGAGTCAAATTTGAACAGACAATATGTAAATATACGAGTTTATGAAAATAAGTGAACGAAGTTTACTTCAGAATTAATATGCTAAGTATAACATATTATTAATTTACAATACTATGTGGGTGAATGGACTTCCTTTATAGGTACTTTCACATGAACATATATGTTTTTATATAAATACACATATTGTTCGAAATGTGGTATTTATTACATACAAATGGTATATACATACATATGCACAACTGAATGGTACTTAGGAACAACCAAATAACAACAACAAAATCGCTTTAATATTTAAAAACTTACGGCTTTCTTATCGGTGTTGGCTTCAATGGGCGCTTTCTGAATTTCATAATGGCATTCCTCTTTGAATAAAATTCTGTAGACCTGAGCGTAGCGTTTCTTCGTTATAAGCCAACGTGGCGATTCATTCATCAAACTGAATATAACAACAAAAATTTTGTGCGAGAGTTTTTTATAATTTACAGTAGCGGCAGCAACATAACATAAGAACAACAAAAGCGCAGAGCAATAGCGATAACGGCAGCAGCGGTGTTTGTATTTCCAAAAAGAAAGCAAGCGTTGATGAAATTATGAGAGAAAAACATAAAACAAAATTAATAAAAAAAAAAAAAAAATCGAGAATAATAATTGCAGAGGTCAAAAATCTTATTAAATTTAATTACACTTAATAAAAATCTAGCAAAAATTATCACAACATTAAACAAATTGCCGACTCACTAGCAATTAAAGAAGAGCAAAAGCGCCGGCATTGTGAGCGCCAACTGCACATAGCGCCATTGTGGCACCAGATATGCGATCGCCGCAAGCATGATCAAGCCAATTGGATAGGAGCCCGAAAAGGCGATCGACATCCAGGAGCGATGTCGCAGGCACACGTTCTCCACAACTGCAATATGCGATAAAAGGCCGTTAGAAATAAATAGAAATCAACACACACACATACACACAAAATATATTTACTCATTGCAAAAGCGGGATAGAAGAGCGCCGAGGAGGCCGCACCCAAACCAAAACGGCCCACTAAGAAGAGCTGATACCACGGTGAAAAGGTGCATAATAAGCTCGCCACAATGTAAAGGATAGCGCCTACAGTGAAGGCAGTTTTGCGACCAAATCTACGAAAGAATTTAAATACCGTCATATAAGCGAGTTTCCACAATTGACAATGTGTGTTTACCTATCTGCGAATATGCCAAACGAGAAGGAGCCGAAAAATTTTCCCAACGATATGGCAACCTGCGCTGTGGTACGTTGTATGGCATTCTCACATACCAAATCCCAGTCGGCCACAAATGTGGTCTCGGCATCTGTATACGCGTATTCACCTTCCATTTTGCATGGTATCTCTGCCGGCTTGCCGTTCGCCGTTTGTTGTGTGGTGTAGTGCAGTGCCTCTTCGTAAGTCATAGCCGCCAGTTTCGGATAGTCATACTGCCATATGGTGCAACCATCTGTATTGAGATTACTCTGTGCTATGTTACGCTGTTGCTCCACGGTCCAATTGGTCGACTTCAGATTGCCGACGGCACACCATTGATCTTCGGGTAAGTGGCCCAGTAGTGTGTAGGAAGACACGTGAAAGCCATTGAGTATGTTCGGTGTAACGCAGAGAAAAAAGAGGCTCCTGAAAGAGAATTAAACGCTATTGTTAGTCAATCACAATTTCAACCATCAAAGGGGCTAAATTTAATAAGTATTTATATGTGAAAAAAAGTAAGGCAGAGGATCGGAAATCATTCTAGGGGCGTATATTGTTTACACCGATTTTATTCAGGGTAAACGTTAAACCTAATTTTCGGTTTCTGGAGGCTTTAAAAGTTATGCCTCGATTTTGAGCATTTAAAATTGCGGGTTATGGGAAGTAGGCGTGTGTGTAGAACGGTTTCGTCTATTTGCACAACGTAGCATAAGGTTGTATTATGTTTCGAATCCGGTTGAAATTGATCAAGTCGTTTTTGGGATACAGCATTTCACCTGAAAGTGGGCCTTGCCACGCTCATTTTTCAATTTTATCCTTTGAAATCTTGCTTACAATCTCGTGGTGAGTTATTGTAATTTCAGTGGTGGACGTAACTGTTGGGTTACCGTATGGGTGGGCATGGTTATCGTCTGATTCGCTTCACAATGTATGCAGAGATGCTAGAAATACTTCTTTCCATGACATTTTGTGAAAATGGTCCGATTATATCCATCTGCAATATCAAATTTCTCAACTTCTACTCAAGGTTTTGTTTGCACAGACGGACGGGGCGGGCATTTCAAGTCGTCTCGTCATCGTGATCATTTGTATATATCTAATTCTATATCTATCAATCACAAAATGTCTGGATCATGTAGTAATAAAGCTGTTTGGTAATTTTTTGTCAGATCTCGAAAATTAAAGAATTAAAAATGCATGTGTGTATAGATTAAAACACATATCAGTTCATAAATATTTACATGCAATAATTGCAATACTAAATACAAACAAACATAGATTTACCAATTATTTATTTACGTGCTAATTGAGATTCTTTTTTTAAGATTTGTCTGTGACTTTAATTAGTTAAATGATCGCTTACTTCCTCATTTAGGTTGTTGCATACTTATTTTACAAACATTTATGTATGCACATCTAACGATGATTTAATGTGAATCTGTTCTAAACTGATGTGTAAATATAGGGTGTTTATTTTAGAGGCTTAGAATTTCCATGGCCATGATAGTCATCAACAACTACTGATGATGAACACGTGAAAAAAATAAAGGAATTTCTTAATGGTATCGTTGAAATATTGGAATAACCAGTGAAAATAGACGATAAATCAGCCTAATATTGTGGCAAAGGTGAGTCAAGGCCGGAAAACTACGTCAAAGCAGATGACAAATCAAGTCAATAATGACAGTTCTCTTCGATTATCGAGGTGTAGTGCACTTTGAATTATTATCGACCGGCTAAAATATCAACAAGGAATACTATTTGAGTGTCATGCGTCATTTGCACGAAGCTATTCGTAAAAACAGGGCGGAATTATAGACCGACAACTATCGGGTTTCGCACCACGATAATGTTCCGCAATAATGCATTATACGTGTCGCCACCAGCCTCGAAACCCAGCGCAGAATAGCTCTTGCCAACATTTGCTACTTCAGACTGAATAGGCCATTGAGAAGTAAAGTTCTCTCGCAACGAACAAACAACAAACTCTACAAGTCACTCATCATCACCATCCTACGACACTCCAGCTCTGAAAACATTCGACGCAGTATCCCCCGGGGGAAGCATATTAAGAGGAAGACCTCCACTCCGTTGGAAAGACCAGGTGGAAAAGGGTCTGGGAATTTTCAATTAGCGCCGAACAGCGAAAAGGGAGAAAAACTCACACGCTGTTGTAAACTCGGTTATAACACACATATCTCATACTAAATTCTAGATCACAACAAATAATAATGTGGGTCCACTTACAAATACATATGTATATAAAAGTATGTATGTACCTCAAAATGTGTGTCAGTGGCGCGATTCCATCTTACCTACATTTTATTTAGAGTGCTACAGCTGCTGGCTGCCCTACGACCTACTAAATAAAACGTAAATACGAGTAAAAATAAAACCAACCAACCTTGAAGAAATGAAAGCAAATCAGCGCTGATGATTAAATTAGTATTAATATTCTAGAGCTTGATACTGTACGCAGATAAACGCAGTCGATTTGAGAACTTGAAAATTAGTTGTAACCAGAGGTTATCCGGATTCGCCTAACTTTGAGATTAATTAAGCTAGTAAATCTGTACAATCATCAACAAAGACTGCAGCAACAACAGCTACAGCGATTGAAGGTGTATTTCGTAGAAACATATCATGTATGAATACCGTGCGCACGCACTTCGTCAATTGCGGTCGGATATTTCCCAATCAGTCTAACTACAAAAACGGCACAAAAGTAGAATTTTTGATATATTTACAAGAATATACATACATACACACGCACGTTCTTAAAACGCAGCTTGATATCTAAATAATGCTGTGCTTGATTAAATGCGTAAACAAATTATTCAATATTCGTGGTTGGTCGTGGTCATCTGCGCGATCGGAATGCAAATTGTTGTGTATCATAATATGCGTACATAAAAAATCATAAATCGGATATAAAAATCGTAACCTCGTCACGGCACACGTGACTCATGAAATTTATATTGTTTGGATATGTATGTACATATGTATGTATTGAGCTCTGTCTGAAGTGCCGCTAGCTTCAGTGAACTCGCAGACTTAAACGGCTACAAGCAACCGCAACGGCGTCCGGACGCTTTTTAGGCTTATATAAAATTCATAAATGTAAATTTATGCACATATGGGTAAATAAATATATTTCGTTTTGTGAATAAATAATTATTTCCGAATTTCCAATATGGCAGGTTTTTGCGGAACTATGTATATTGTTGGCTAATTACTAAATAAATGTTTATAATTTAGTAATAAAAATGAAATTTGATTTAACTCTGACATAAACACTTGCTTAGATTAATGTTTATATGTTTATAGTTTACAAATGACGTTAACAGATGAAAGCTTCTTACATAACCAGTAATATGTTAATATTATGAATTTACATATATTATTTTTAGAACCGCAGGTCGTATGAGTGATATTCATGCACTAACGATCGTTATCATGATCATCAAATAAGTCATAAATAATCCTCTGATCGTAAGTGTGGCTCGCTATTGCCTCATGAATAAAATATACAGTTTTCCTCATTTAATAAATTATCTTAAATTGTTATTTAATTTTAGTTGACCACCATTTTTTATTAAAGAAATGAAAGAATATACGTTCACTTTGGTTACAACGCAGCATCATAGCCTTCACAATTAAATTTCCTATATATAAAGAGTATATGTAAGTAGATTTTTATTTTGTATTTTGATCGGTCGATGTGTATTATAAATATGTGTATGCTATAGCGTTCGGATCGGAAAAATTTATTCGGAGATTGGACATATTGCAAATTTGATGAATATTATCGGGTGAACAAGTACCTCTAGTTTCAATAGCCTTTTTTTTTTTTGACAGATCACGCGTGCGTCGTGTCAAGCTGTCAATATTTTTTGACATTTTATTATGGAAATACTTATTCCTGAACAAGGTTTACAAATCGTTCAACTTTATTGCGAAAACTCACGATGTGTTAAAAATGTGTGTTCACTCGCCTCGCTCAACTTAAGGTCAACATAATCAGCCTACTGAGCATACTATACGCAACACGATCACTCATTTTGAGACCCAGCATTTATTATTGGATAATATTCTACCGAATAGATTACGTCCAGCATGCAGTTAAAAAAATATTTTAATAATAATTTTACAAAAATGATGCCTGTGAGAACGTAATCGTTAATGGCCACCATTATCTCGCCATGATAACCGACTATTTGACGCCTGAAATTGAGGCTCGTGATCTCGGTGACATTTGATTTCATCAAGACGGCACCAATTCCCACACATGGCATCAATCAATGGATTTATTGAGAAAACACTTCGAGAAACAGATAACTTCACTTTTTGGACCGCTCAATTGGTCACCAAGATCATGTGATATCACACCGTTAGACTTTTTCGTGTGGGGATATGTAAAATCCAAAGACTATACGGAAAATTCCGGTTCGATTCAGGGCTTGGAGCAGAACATCACGCGTGGCACTCGCCAGTTACCAGTTGAAATGCTCGAACAATTCATGGAAAAGTGGACTCACCGTATGTATTATCTGAGACCTAGCCGCGGTCAGCATTTGAAAGAGATAAGCTTCAAAAAATAAATGTTTTTTCGAATGATAATAAACATTCCCCATTAAAATTGAAGGTTCTGTATTTTTTCTTTTAAAAAGTAGGGAATCTCGAAATGGATCACACTTTCCATGAAAAATCATTCAAATCGATGCAGCCTCTTGACGATAGCGTTCTAAATCTAGGTATTGTAACGAAAAGCTGTTGCGATACATTGTCTTGTTCTGGAGAGATTTTTTCGCAAATAAAAAAAAAAATTTCATCAATAAAAATATTCGTTAAAGCGTTCGTGATGCTTTCAATATTAATTGTGTTCAATATTATCAATATAATATAAAATTCACCTTTGTGAATGTGTCAATATTTTCGTTAGCTTTTTATTATTTGTCACGACTAACTTTATTGTATTTGGTTAACTGTGTAGTTAAAAACATTTTAGGATTATTTTTTTATTACCAAAAATACAAAAATGAATGTGCTCGCAATGTAAATTATAGGCCCGCACATCCATAACCGGATAAATGCGCATGCCACTGAATAACGACACATTTCTTTCAAGTACATACAATACATATGTAAGTGTGTATGAAATTGCTATTGTTCGTCAATATTATTGCTTTGTCTTTGACATTGATCACCAAAACTGTTTTTCTGAAATATAATATTTTCACTTCGTGCTTCGCGGTTGCTCGCGAATTTTTTTGCGGTTTGAAGGTTATGACGGCTATTTTGCCACACAATGCTACCTGTATTGCATTAATTAGGCTTTTTTGTCAACAAATGAATATTGTTGTTAAAGTAAAAAGCGTTTGTTGAGAGTTATTTTAAAGTAGACATTGTTTTGACGCTTCAACGGCTTTCAGTATTTGACGGCTATAGGTTGCTGTTGTTGTAGCGGCAGAAAATATTCTTGAAGCAATTTCGAGGAATGGTCTGTTCCTTCGGAACGAATTCATCATGCACCAAATCACGAATATCGAAAAAACAATCATAACCTTGATTTTTAAGCAGCGTTTTGGTTTTCGGCTCGGTTTTTTCCCCTCCATTCCGATGATTGTTGACTTTTTTGTATGTCAAATTCATAAAACCTTATCTCATAGTGAGTTATAATGCTCTCCATGAATGTGGAATTGGAATTCGCGCGTCAAGCATATTCAAAGAAACTTATTTACGGTACTCTTTTCGAAGAAATTCAAATTTATCGGGACGAGAGATGTCGAACTCTCTTGGCATCTCTGTAACATTTGCCTGATGATTTTCAAGCACCATATCCTTCACATTTTTCATATTATCATTATTTGAAGAGGTCAGCTGAAGAGAAAGAAGGAAGGAAGCAAGTCTTCAACGATCTCTCGACCGCTTTGCACGCTTTGTACCACTCGTAGGCTTGTGTTCTTGTTAAAACTGAATTACCGTAAGCTTTTTCCAACATTCGCAACGATTCCGCACACGAAATTTGGTTAGAAATACAAAATTTGAGACAAATTCTTTATTTGATATTTTAATACGCTGTAAAAATCACGCATTACTAAGGTGTATCAAAACCGGCTGCTATATTTGGTACATATGTATGTATATTTGCTATAAAAAACGCATCTTTGAAGGGTATTAAAGCTTCGGTGCAGCTGAAGTTATCTTCTTTGAAGGATAGAGCATAATAAAAAAGTTAAATATAGTAGCAATTACTTATTTACTTTCACTAAAGCATTGTTATTTATTACTATCCCTCTTAAAGTTTCATCTATACTATATACATATATTTACACCGATTTCACTTAAGCATTGATAGACATTGATAAAAACTTGTTTTCACTTTTATCTCGAAGAGTGACTTAATGAATAAATTATCAGTCAATGCCCTTTTATTAAAATCCAATTAAATAACATAGCTTGTATAAAATGTTATAAATATGCACTTATATGTACAGGGTGCGCAATATTTTATTTAAGTTTGTAGTTGAATAGTTTGAATCGAAGTTTGGCAAGGAAGAAAGCATCAACAAGACGTCAACTTCAAAACCTCTTCCACACAGACATCTGATTCATTTTGTGTGAAAATATGTATTGCAATGATAATGTGCTTAAAATCAGCCCAAACAGTAACTTTTCGATTATGCAATGGGCTTTGATCAATCTCGAATCGATTTTCTGTTCTGTCAGTACATCAATTTAGCTCAATCAGTTAGTTAATGTCACGGTAATTCAACTCTATATATAAAATGCACACCCTGTATATACAGATGTACAGACATTTAACAATGCATGACGATGCAAAACTGCAATTATCGAGTACATGTTGTGCAAAGTATTTAATAGGTGTGTTTCGCACACAATTATCTATAAGTATATATATATGTGGAGGCACGATATATAGGTTTTGATTGGAACCTTTAATTTGCTACATTTAATTTGTTGCAGATCAAAACACCCTTATTGATTTTTAAGTTCAAACTTCCCAGCCGCTGTTTTCCCAATATTTTTCAATCGGTCTTGCAGCAAGAGGAAATTTATTGATTAGTCCGGGTCGCTCACATTAATTTGATGTGTTGTTGTTTGTAGCGTTCCCCATTAATGGTTTCGCCAGGTTTTAGGAGCTCACAATATAGTAAACCCCTCTGCTCCTTGCAAATACAGACCATTTACCTTGGCGTCATAGATATTCGGCTTAGCTGTTGATTTGGCCAGTTTACACATACGATTTTTTTGCGTTTAGGGTTGTCGTAAAGGATCTATTCTTCATCATCACTCACAATCCGATGCAATAACGATTGTTTTAAAGCGGTATTTCTGGCATGCAAAGTCGTCTTTCAACGACTCACCTTTGTTTCATTTTCCTGAAGTACTCTTTTTCAAAATTTTATGAACTGTTCTAAATGTTCTTTAGCAAAGTTCAACCGTGCTTTTATGTTTCTCTAGGCCGGCAATGTTTATGATCAACTCATTTGTCCAAACAATTGAGTTTACTCAATTTTTTTTTCGGGTTTTTCTTCATTTATTTAAGTCATAATCCCATAAGAAGTTCAAAAGTATCAGCCTTGCTTTTTCTGCTGGTGGTTCCAGCAGCATGTTGCGTTGTTCTACGTGCAGGAGCTTTGCGGATTTTTTCTATTTTTGAATAATTTTTTCTATTTTTTTTTATTTTCCTCGAACAACTCATAATTTTGGCAATGTGAAAAATAAACTTGTGCCAACATTTTCTCCAATCCTCGAAACAGTTGTTAAATTTAATTTCCGGAATTGCTCAAAGAAGTCAAGAAACTCAAGAAGAATCAAGGCAGTATGTGGCGGTGCATTATTGTCGGTATATAATTCCGGCTTTTTACGAATAACATTAAAATGATATTGCTTGGCTTTTATGACTTCAGCTCACCTTTGTCACGCTATTCTGGTGATTGATCGATTAGGTCCAAATGATCTTTCAAAATGGTTTTCACTAATCTTTCCAATATTTCAACGATGGCAGTAAGATCTCTGGCTGTTAACAGTTGATTCTCAAGCACCAATCTCTTAATTTTTTTGAAATGTTGATCATCAGTTGTTGTTGATGGCCGACATGAAAGTGGTGTGTCGTCGACGCGTTCTCGACCCTCTTTGAATAATTTGTGCCACTCAAAAACACTTCCTTGCGACAAACAAACAATTGAAAACAAAATGTGAATGACCCTCGATAAAAAAGAAGAATGGAATAGGGAACCGGAACAAGAGTTCTGACATTAATATACATACATACTATACATATGTATGCTAAGTTATTAGACATTCAAATAAAAATCGAACGAATTAAGCGTTGTCAGGTATGCAGGCAAATATTTCCATGGCAAATAATATGGCAAATATGTACGCTTCTTGCAATTACCTAACAAAACAAGCTGCATCATGTAAATATGTATGCCACTGGGCTTAAGAAATGTCCCTTCTTATCAAATTGAAAGTTGTACTTTAACCATTATTAGCCCACTTGATGCACAATCGACCACACATACTTACATATATAATAACTTCTTATTTACATATGTAAGTATGTAAGCCATAATTATATGTAAATAAGCTCAGTTTAGCACAAACGTAACTAAATCCGCATTATCAATATTTACATATGTGCAAAGAAATGTGAACGAATAAGAAATAATTGATAGAAACTTATATTTAGAAACAAATTTATCAGCGCGCAGTGGCTGCATAGCGCCAGGGGCAAAAGGTGGCCACATACATACATACATAGTTATGTATATGTAAATGCTTATGTATTAAATACATTGGAAATGTCTTTAAACTCTTTTTATTTAATTTTTATTACGTCTCTTCCTTTCAGCAATTTAAAAATAAATACATTTGTTTTAATAGTTCTGATTGAAGTCTGCTCACTGTATTATGAACTATAATCGCCACGAGAGCATTAAATATTATTAACTCAATACCAAAATTACGTTGAAGAAATCCCACGAATTATGTTTCTTCACCCATATTTCAGAACATCCCTAATGCTATACATGAACCGAAAACATACTATAATACGTAGTAGTGAGTGCTGACAGCACGAGATCCATATGCTCACATAGATTACATATGGTCTCTACAGTGATTTTGTAGAACGTGATCGTAACGTGCTAGATTTGTTAATGGAATATATACGTTAACAAAATGTATACATTAATTTATATTTATAAATATATATGTTTTATTTTGGGCAGATTGTTGAAGATTATATTAGTTTTGCTTTGAAACAACGCATTTAGGTTAAAGACAGCTGCCAAACATTTAGTGTTTTTGTTTTCAACAGGTATGTTCCTCCTTAAATTACTTGTGGAATATTTACTGTAAATAATTGAAACTATGCGGCTACAAAATATACAAAATTAAGTGAGAGGAAATATAAATACATACTTAAAAAAAAATTAAATAGATAATTATTATTATACTTATTCATGGTGGATACATACGTCCTAAGAATAGGGCTGACTTCAGAAAATGTCTAGAACAAGGTACCAGTGAAGCAATGGAGCATCGCATATGCACTTGTCCTTCGGTATGATACACTGTAGGAGGTATTGATAGTCAGGCCAAAGAGTCTGTTAAAATTCGCATCAAGCGGAGGCATCCGAAAGAATGACTACTCCTAATGGACCTAATAACTGAAGTCTATCTGATATCGCAAATCATCAAAAAAGGTCGGTGCGTGGCTCATTGACCTACCAGACTAACCTAWCCTAACCTATTATTCATAAACATATGACAGTTATGTAAGTAATAAACGTTTCAACCCGATTATTAAATTAGTAAATTATCAAACTCTTTCTAATTGACTACTAATTAACAAATGATTGACTAAATTAATTCCAAATGTAGTGACTAACAATTTTTTGTTTGTTTTTTTAATGAACTAATAATTAATTATTAATTTACTCAATTAATTCTGGTTTTTTACTAATAATTGACTAGAAAATTTCAAATTGATTAGTAACTGACTAAATTATTTCCTATATGACCAATAACTAAGCAATTTTTAATATTTTATAAATAAACGGCTAATAATTGAGTAATTTAATACGTAGTTAAACAATTATTGATTACAGAATAACAAATTTAACTCCTAATTGACTAATAATCACTTAATAATTGTCTAAATTAAATCAAAATTCATTAATACTAAATATACCTTAATTGACAAGTAATTACTTGATGATTCCCTAAAATAATTTCTAAATCAAAACTAATTTATTATTTATTATCTGATAACTGACTTCATTAGATCCTAGTAAATTCATAATAATTTACAAATTAACTAAATTAATTTAAATTTCATTAAAAATAACTATTTTTCTTAATTGACAAGTCATTACTTAATGATTTACTAACATAACTCCTAATTGAACACTAATTTATTAATAATTAACTGATAACTGACGTCATTTATTTCTAATTTACTAAATTTATTTCTAATTGATTAATAACAAAGAAATTCGGAAATTTTTGGAAAAATCAGTGAGCCCTCGAAAAAAAGAAGAGCTTGCCTTGGCAGAATAACTTGTTACAGGATCATCAACTTACAACTTGGACGAAGGAAAAAAACTGAAAATTGTATGGCAGAAATTAATCAAAAAAAAGAAAATCGAAAACAAAACCTTCATCCAAGTCTTTAAGAATTGTATCTCAAAGAACTGTGTAAAATTTCATGATGATCGGTTGAGTAGTTCTCGAGAAATCTTGCCAACCGCAGGTAACCTCGAGCGCATAAGTTCTCAAGGCTGGTCCTCCGAAACTATTACTCGGGTCAATAGGACAATAAGACAATAAAGAAATCAATTTTTTGAAACCCCTAAACTCATGGTGAAGTATTTTAGGGATCATAATGTTCCGTCAGTTTTTGAGATTTCCGAATGCACCTATATATTTATGGCGCATTTTGAAGTTCTATTGATGATTTGTCCGAATCGGTCAGATCGGATAACTATATCACATACATATCTCCCATACAACCGATTATACAGGTTTCTTAAACTTCGCTTTAAAAAGTACTAGCTCGAAACCGGTTTTAGAACCATAGTATCTTGGGCAAAGTAGTTCAGTATCACCATTACAACATTTGGCTCATACTCTTGCGAATCTTACGCCCTCCATGATGATAATTTAATACTTTGTAATTTGCTATACTCATCTATATGAAAGTACTTCTCTTATAACCTAAAAACTCAAAATTGTAATTAATTGAAATTTTATTTTGACACTTTACATAATCGATTCTTTGTTACATGAAATTTGTTTAAGCTACTTTCAATTTTTCTTCTCACATTATTACGTAAGCTAAAAATACAATACAATTTGTATTGTTAAGCTAACCTTTTCCCATTTTTCACTTTCATCCGCATTGATTTCATTATTGTTGATGATGATTGAGAATATGTAATTTATGTGTTTTTAATGCGAAATCGTTCAATCGGAAAATAATCAAGTATGAAGGAAATGTAAGACAGGGTGTTTCAAGTAAGAATATGTGACACTTGTGGAATTATTGTAGAACTGTTTATATAATGTGCCAGTTTAATATGATCGCTTTAAATAAAAACAAATTTATTTCGTGTTAAAAGAGACGATGAAAAATATTTTGAGTAATTATTAAAATTCTAATTAAACTAATCAGCTGATAAATTGAATAAGTTCTTAAAAAATTATAACATCTAATTATGATTCAATTGTCTGTAACCCGTGCGCGTGAATCTATGCAAATGGATCCCAAACACCGATTGTTCAGATATGATATTTTGCATATTACAACTGCTTTGAATGCGCTCCAACTTTATAAGGCTTTATTTCCACTTATAAATATGTATGTATACTCACTTGATATGTCAGTTGATGCACGATTTGATCTAATTATTTGTTATTCGTTTATGGGAAAAGGCGGTGAATGAGTAATAATAGATGCAGTTTTTAAGCGAAAATAGTGATAGATATTGTGTAATGTATGCTAAATTTATTTCGGTAATTGCATTTAGAGATTGTTTTAAAATTGAAATTTTCGCCGTTTAACGTGCAACAGTCTACAGCTGTTGGCGAGTAAATATCAGTTGTTAGCATTCATTGAAATTAGTATTTCCGAACTTTGACCCCCATGACGATACTAGTCCTACTATATATTTATATAATTTTTCGTAAAAATTTAGCCCTTGTTGTAAGAAATTTTCAAAGCAATTGACTTTTCTCAATAACAATATTAACTTAATTCAATTTAATTATGACACAGCCTAGCAAAAAAATTATTTTTTAAACTTTTGTGTATGTATTTTTAAAACATGAGACTAGTATCATAATTTATAAAAAACCATAGTAAAAGGTTTTTAAGGGGTTACATGAATTTATGTGTTTCAAAAAATCGATTTTTTTTTTTTTGACTTATTAAATTCTACAATATTATTCTCTAGAATATTGACATAAATTTTCAAGTTAATCCGGGTAATAGTTTCGAAGATAGAGCCTTGAGAAGTAGTGCGCTCGAGGCTAGCTAGACTAGACTCGAAACTGTGTTTTTGAAGTCAATTGGCAAGATTTCTCGAGAACTACTCAACCGATCTTCACGAAATTTACACAGGTACAATTCTTAAAGACTTGGACGAAGAATGTTTTTTTGATTACAATTATTTGAAAAAAAAAGTGTCGCGAAATTTTCACGGATAATTTAATTTTTTTTTGGTAAAAATGTCTGCCAAAAATCTAATTTTCAGTTTTTATCCTTGGTCCAAGCTGTAAGTTAAGGTTTTAACTAAAACACGTATTTTTTCACTTCAGATGTTCCTATAAGGATCCTGCCAACACGGGGGCATCTTTTTTCCGCAGGGTCGCCGGAAATGACGTCGCAATGACCGAGTTTAAAGTATTGTTTTCAAAAATTTCAGAATTTCTTTGTTAACAGTGTAAGTTTGTAAGAGTAAATAATTCTAATAAAACATTTAATTTTTTATATGAGAAAAAAATTTTGAAAGTAAGGTAAAAAAAAACTTACCCAAGGAAACCCATGTAACTCTTTAAAGGGAAGAAAATAATTTCTCTACTAAGAAATAGTTATAGCACTATTGCTGGAAGAAAATTTTAGAGCACATTTCTCAACCTTTATATTACGTATTAATTAGGTTTGGTTGGAGAAAAACGTTAACAACAGTTGTTATTGAAATCATTCGTATCCGTATAGTCTTGCAATCATTTGTAGGAATCAGCCAGATCTTTCAATCATAACACATAAGTATCTTCCGTACCACCGACTATTCAGCTTTTTAAACATAAAAATTGGTTTTAGACACATAGTCTCTTAGGTATAGTTATACAGAATAAAGCTTAGAAGATTTATGACATACATACATATATATATATATACAATATATCCGAACTTACACTTGTCTTATACCGCATAGTTGGGAGAATGTGTGAGTTATTTTAATAAAATTGAGGGAGCGTGTATTTCTATTAACGGTGCCTTTATATGCCCAAAATAGATAAAATCGGGTGAAAACTAGCCCTAGGCCCCGTATAACCTACCAACCTTATTTCCCCTGGCTTTGATCCCGACAAGTTGCAAGAGTATGAAATGATCGGTTACCGCCAAACTTAGCCCTTACTTACTTGTTACACAAGTTATTCGAATTTCACAATATTTTTATCAAAACATATAATCAATTGTGGAATTTTTTATATGTTGTTTATAGCAATTATACACATTTAAATGTAAGCAAACTTTTTAAACAATTGGAGCTATTGTATTATAACTAAGCAATCACGTTTTCGGTGATTATTTGTAAATAAAATAAGGGGTTGCTCGAAAAATATTTCAAAACATTTGTCAAATAAATAACAGTTATTACTCAATTCGATATAATCTAATAATTATCCTATTTGCTTAATTTATTTCAACATGCAAAATTACATAGTCGTAAAGTTGAGAAAATTGGTTGTTGTGATTATCAATCACAAAAAAATTTAAAATAGCAATAATTAATGTCATATGACCCTGAAATATATGTATGTAGAGAGTTACAAATATGGATTAGGGTAATGCCTTTTATGTGTATTGTAATATAATAATATAAATTTGGGCTTATATTTAACTATATACGTAAAATAAATAAATGGACTTATTTTATTTTAATTATACAAGTTTTTGTTTCACGTGAAACATTTTCAAACAACACGCTCTTCGTTGTTGTTGTTGTTGTTGTAACGGCAGAATTCTGCCGAGTTGACAGTCCTTGGCCGGATAAAAATCAGGGTCCGTTCCGGTTTTCGTAGACCCGACTGTCGTGGGAATCAAACTTTAACTGTTAATATCTTTTAAACGGTTGGGTTTACGAAAAAATCGTACACACCTTTTTTGTAGAGCATTCAATTCTCTACAAAATCTAAGGAACAAGATATTTTTTCAAGTAGTTGGAAGCGAGATATAAAGTTTTCTATATGATAATAAGAAAAAATAGAAAATTGTAAGTTGGAGGACCTTCCCGTTACAATTAGGAACTCATTCTTGGAGAGGCTTCCTTAGAGGTGTCTAGGAACCTATTTTTCAAAGTACCAAACGAAAAATAAATTTTTTTTTTTGAATCGCCCTAATGGAATACTTTTTAGTTGACGAAAAATGTTCACGAAATTTTGTATAGTATATTTTCCAAGGTAACGGTACAATCCTGCCATAAATTTTTCAGATCGTACTACCATAACATACTTGTATAGCTTCCATACAAAATGTTCGGTCAAAATGTAGACCTTGTATGGAAAACTTTTTTAATTGATGAGACATCTTCACGAATTTAGCATGGACTATATTCCAAGGCAATGTTAATATTATATCTCCCGTCAAATTTTCCAGATCGGACGACTATAGTATAAGCATAGTAGATATACATACAAACTGACCGAACAAAATGAAGTTTTGTATAGAAATTTTTGAATTTGTGAAGGGTATTATAGCTTCGATGCAACTGAAATTAATGTTTTTGTTTTTAATTTTTTGACTACAGTTTGGTTACTTATGAGTAACTGAAAAAGATTTTGAATTCATTTGGTAAGTACATCCCTAATGAGAAAATACACATCTCGTGATCTCACACGTCGCATCAATCAATGAATTTATTGAGAAAACACTTTGGTGACTAGATAATTTCACGTTTTGGTCCGACCGATTAGCCACCATGATCATGTGATATCACCCCGTTCGACTTTTTCCTGAGGGGATATGTAAAGTCTAGAATCTATGCGGACCATACCGCTTCGATTCAGGATTAGGACCAAAGCATCACGCTTGCCATTGCCAGTTACCAATCGAAATGCTCGAACGAGTCATCGAAAATTGCACTCTACGGCTGAACCATCTGAGACGTAGCCACGGCCAACATTTGAAAGAGATAAGCTTCAAAAAATAAATGTCAAAAAATGTTCTTTCGAATAATAATAAACATTCTCCATTACATATGAAGTTTATGTGTTTTATATTTACCTTTGAATTATTAGTTACAATTTTTTTTTTTTTTTTTTGGCACTATAATGTTTTTAACAAAACTATGGCTCCAAAGTACTACCGAAGTGTCGACAAATAATGAAAACGTAAATATGTTTCATTGCAAATAATATTTTTCTCATCATTAAACGTTTACAAATGCTATTTGCTCGTATGTGCTTTCATTGATAATTGCATTCTTGGACGTGTGTTTGCCCGTATTCAGCTCAAAACCTTTGCATTTAAAAATGTTTCGAAAGCTCATTTGTGCAAGAATATGCAAGTTTGTACACACCATTAATATATAACTACCTATGTATATTTTATGTATTACATGTGTAATACATATATGTCAAACCAAACGTGCAAGTAGCCAAAATTGCAAGCAAACTTCTAAAATGACAGAAATCCAGATGAAATTTTCTCCATAAACAGCTTTAAAGTTACTAAGAAGTCTCATGAGAAAAATTATTATTTTACGCTGAAAATCACATATTTCTTAACTAAATTTTTTTACTAATATTTCAAAAATTGTATTGTAAAAAGTTGCAATTTTTAATTTCTCTTAAAAACTAATAAATTTGAGTTATGCCACTTTAGAGGTCTGTGCAGTTTAATGTGTTTGCCAAATTTTTTTTCCACCAGAATTTTAGTCAAAAACTTGATGACTGTTTATTTTGCCTCTTAAATTTTCTTTGAAAATGTTGTCAATATCGTATGTAAAATAAATTTTATAGCACCTCTAAAGCGTTTATTGAAGACACTTGTATGTGGAATACAAAAATAGTTGCATGCGCATTTATTGGCGCCAAATTGTAGTTCTCGTTAAAATGTGCCTAGTATTATGCATCGGATATTATTGAGAATTTGTCAAATAAATTAGATACTAATTATTTTGGTTCAATATCATAAAGTGTTCTTATATGCGAAAATGAGGTATTGAAACATACGAAAGATTTTATGCAACAGGTCAGAATTAAGCAGAGAGAATGTAATTATCTTGAACGCTCTTTTATCGGGTTAGAGTTCCAATGGAGAAAAGGTAATAAATCGATAAGTCTAGGACCAGCTTTGTTAGAAGCCTATTACAATTATACCGTGAACAGTGTATAACCATCGTTGTGATTTATGTGAGTACCTGTCGTCAAAGGCCTAACCTCACGATGCTTTTTTAAAACACATAGAAAACAGTGCGCTGATTAGCGCCCCAAATAATTTATGCTTTTTGCAAGTATTTTTTTGGTTACCTGCCTTTAAGTTTAAACCACAGCCACCACGAATCGTCCCGAAGGGCCAAACTCAACGAGCAGATTGGAGCGAACTCTAAGGGATAACTGCTTACCTCGTCACCTTACCACATTTAAGTTTCCGGTCAAAGTTTGTAGCTTTTGCTACTACCAGTTGAGCATCCCTCAAACTCAATGACTGGTGACATTTGTCGCTTGAACTTCAAATGCCTTTTAATTAGAAGGAAACGCATTCAAAGCCTATAATATCAGTTCAAGCTGAGTGTAGCGCAATTTCTGACAAGTATAGACCGAAATTTAGAGACAAGCCCGAAATACAAAGATGGTGCATATTGGGTTTTCGTCGTCTCTTACGACAAGCATATCTTAGCCCCTGCCCTCTGTTGCCCCGAAGTTTGTAACACACAACAGAAAATGTCGGAGAATCCATAAAATAGACATCTAAATGATCAACGTAACAATCTGAGTTGATTTAGCCATGTCTATCTCTGTATGTACTCTCAGTTTTTGAGATCCAAAGTTTTGTACGCGTTCTTCTTTCTTTAAGGAACCGCCGATATCTGGCCACTATAGTATAATGTGTTCATACAAAACTCGCAGATCAAAATTAAGTTCTTGTATGAAAAGCTCTTTTACTTAAAAAATCTTTTCGAAATTTGAAAGGCTCTATTATTCAAGACAACGGGACAATCCCTGAAAAAATTGTTTAGATCGGGCAGTATATATAATCCATATAATCTTTTTTTTCCAATAAAAGGTTCATTATAAAATATTCTTTTTAATATAACATAAGCGTTTTAGCAGCTTTAAGAACTTGGCCGAACTAGTCTTCTAACTTTCTTTTATCAAATCTGATAATTTCATATCCAAGTTTGTTATTTTTAATGTTAAGCATACGGCATTGACAGAAAGCATTAACGTTCCGAACTGTCGCAGGAACAGATTGTGAGAAACAGACATGTGATTTTAAGTGTGTTACAGCCATTTACAGCTCTGCCAGATGGTTGCACGTTTTTCTCCAACAAATATAGTCTATTTCGAACAACTTATAGAATATCTAACGAAGCCCACCTCTAAGTAAAATATAAAATTATTTCAAGAATATTTTGTAACGCTTATTTTCTAGGACTTTAAAGATGATTTATACCAAAATTAGTGTACCGATCAGCGTCTCTGATGTCGTATGAGGAATTATCGTGAACCTATAGAACAAAGAACGGCCATTTTTGAATGTCACACTAGATTATAGACTTGATTTAGCCGAAGAGTTCGCAAAAATAATGGACATCGATCGATAATTAATGAATTATGGAAATTTTATTTAACTATACACTGAGCAGGGTATATTAAGTTTGCTATGATAAACTGAATCGATTTATTCGTGTCCTTCTGTTCGTATGTGTGTACGCGAACTAGTCCAGATTTTGAGATATCGGTCTGAAATTTCGCTCACATCATTTTCCCCCCAAGAAGTTGCTCATTTTTCGGAGCCGCCGATATCGGATCTTAATAGAATATACTTTTAGCTGTCATACAAACTGAACGTTCAAACTTATTCATGGACAACTTTGAAATGCATTATTGTCCGAGCCAACGGTACAATCTCCGCAGAAACTGTTCCGATTGGACCACTACAATATACAGCTGCCGTAAAAATCTAGGTCAAATAAGGAAATATGAACTTGTGAAGGGTATTATGGCTTCGATGGAGCTAACGTTAATATTTTTTTTAGTTTTTTACAACATTTACTTTTATTGGCATTGCTCGAATATGTTTACAATTAAAATTTGAAATCAATCGCATCTAAAAACCATTCCTCAATTAAATTAATAAAAAATAATTTTCCAAAAAAAAATTTATTTTCGAAAATTTTTGCTTAACAAATAATTCACATTTACCATAATTTATCTGCTTTGAGCTCTTGAAATCATCAGTTGATGCACTTTCTTTTCAATTTATTTTCGCGTCAATTGCTTGCAAGAAATATATTTTGAAATGCCGAAATTATTGATTGACAGACACAGACGAAGGGCAGGGAAGCGAATCGATACATTTTCATGCACCGCGCACCTCTGTATGTATGTTGTTTGTTTTTGTTTGTATTTATAGTGGGTTGAAGATACTTATTACGCTACTTATTAGAAAATGGAGCAAATAATTACCAAACAAAAGCGCCGCCAGTGCCAACACGTTCCAACTGTTCGGTGAGCAAATCTTTTAACTTCTCTTCGCTGATACTCTCCTTTGCCTTCTCATTACATTCAGATTTCAGTTTTGCCGTCATTGTTTGGATATTGGTTCTCGTATTGTTAGTGAACGAATAACGGTTGTTTGATTTGAGAAAGTGGTTAATTTATAATTTTTGTTTTGAATATTTAGCAAAAAAATTTTTCGTAAAAAAATTTCAAAATTATTTCTCAAATTTTATTTATTAGTATTTTTTTTTTATTAATTTTTTTTTTTTTGCTACACACTTTTAATGTTCATTGAATTGGTAGTTGTGTTTTGTTGTTGTTTGCCAATTAGAAAATACACTTCATTGCACTTTCACTTTTCACGCATCACGCGAACCGCGCTCCGAATTTTCCTTCTTTACGTTTTGTGTTCGCCGCTCTGTTGCTGTTGTTGTAATTTTTCATTGGCGCCAAATGCGGTCAACTGGTTGTTGTCGCCGCGTAAATTCACCCGTACAATAGCAACAAAAAGTGGCGCGTATAAAAAGATTTTATATAGCACGATCAACAACACCAACAACAACAAAAGAAATGTGATCTCAGAAGTGCCAACACAGTACGACGCTTCGTTATTTTTACAGCCCCACGCACAACGAGAGCAACAACAACAAGAATGCTGCAAAAATGCGTGGCTGGGAAGTGTTCGCCGATAATAGCAGCCGGCAGCGTCGCTAACGGTTCTGTGTGTGGCAATGTATGCTAAATCTGCGAAAAGAAATCTAAATGCAACGTGGTCTGCTTTTCCCAAATTTTCACTGCAGACGTCAATTAGAATGGCGCTGCGCTGCAATGGCCAAGTGGCAGCTGGCGTGTTCTTGTCAGCTCGCAAACCACCTTTATGTTGTGCTGCGGTGTCTGTCTTCCCAGTCGTCTCGACGTTTGCGCTTAAAAAAAAAACACGCGTTTTTCAATGCAGAACAACAATAACAAAACAACTAATAAGGCTGACTGAAAGAAAGGTGAAAAGTGCGCTGAGTGTCGTATGGAAACTGCTGATCGCGGCGTACAACTTGGAGCCTAAGATGGTTTTATTTTATTATAATTTATTTTATTATAATTTATTTCCTTTTTAATTTATGTTTTGTGCTTAATTTTATTCATTTATTTCGTATTCAAAATGTTTATTTACGTTTAGTCTGTTCGCGTCGAGTGCGTTACACCGACTAAATCGAGCGCTTGCTGATCGCAAATTGTTATAGTCGAGCGCCCGAACATTTCTGTGCAGCTGTTCGATCGCCGACTGCGGCTGCGCTACTGTCTCTTCACTGTTGCGGCGCTGCGACTGCAAAATTGCCCACACGAGACGAACAGCCGACCAAAAAGCGTGCACTTCTGCGGGCGTTTACACCCAATAAAGAAAAAATGTTTTGACACCGTTGCCTATTAGAGAGTGTATAAGAGTACTGCCTACAGCCTATTTTGAAATTTATTTCCAGGTATTTAAGAGTAACTGGCACCGTGTGAAACGAAAGAGCCGAAAATTATTAGGATTTAAGGGGTTACATGGGTTTCCTAGAGTAAAAAACAGCCTTTGTTCAGCATATAAAAAAATTAAATATTTTATTAGAGTCCATTGTTATAAACATATACTACAATATTAACAAAGAAATTCTGAAATTTTTGGAAAAAATATTTTAAACTCGGGTATTGCGACGACAATTTCGTTGACTCTTCGGAAAAAAGATGCATCCACGTTGCCAGAACAACACCTTACAGGATCGTCTAAAGTGAAAAAATACGCGGTTTAGTTAAAACCTTAACTTAGAACTTGGAAGATGAAAACAACTAAAAATTGGATTTTTAGCAGACATTTTTCCAAAAAACTTTAAATTTTGGGACATTTTTTTTTCAAATAGTTGTAATCGTTGTAAAATCCTTCATCCAAGTTGTTAAGAATTGTGTCCCAAAGACTTGTGTAAAATTTCATGGAGATCGGTTAAGTAGTTCTCGAGAATCTTGCCAACCAACTTCAAAAACACAGTTTCGAAAAAAACGCGTTTAAAGACGGCGCACTTAGTTTAACTAGCCTCGAGCACAAAAGTTTTCACGTCTGTATCTCCGAGACCCCTTAAATACATGTTTTAGGAGATCTCTACTTTTTAACGAAGTGCTGCTCATAACCTTGAAATTTAGGTATAAACCAAACTTCAATTAAAATACTTTGGGGAAAAATTACTTTTCTTCTCTCAAAAAACTATACAAGAATGTGTTCGATAGTCCTCACAGATATTTATATACATACATATATAGGAGATTGGGCGCTAATAGGAACTGGGTGATATTCAGCCCTAATATAGTGAAAGTGCGCAGTCATTCATATCCCAGCGTATAAACTACATTCCTCTACTATGCTATATACTAAGAGCTTGAAATTCCAGGGTAAAGCCTCCTTAAAACTGGCAATATAATATTTCTTTGATCTCCTTGAGTTGTAAAATATACTTTCCTTGATATCTTTGATCTCAACATTTCCATAGCCGCAATTTTTTGTTCGTCCCATACTCACAGTGTATTCTTGTAAGGAAGACTGCTTTAAGTTGAATTTGAGCGATGTGGCAGAGTTACTGCTGCAGCGTGGACCAAAAAAATTCCCTTTTTTATTACTTTCTATACCTATATGATCTCCAATCCACCTAATATTCAATTCGTTACCAATGAAAAATTTATTGATTTTCTTTATTTGACAATTTAAAGTTGATAACCTGCCATGATAAATAGGAAACTCATTTGCGCCAACTGCGCGTCGATCTTAGCCTAAAATAAAGTCATCGATTATTAAATATTTTATCTAAATATGTGAAGATGTTCGTAGAACCCTCTAAATACATTTTGTCTACTGCAGTGGAGAAAGCTAATTTCGTACTACATTTAGTCGTTCAAGGGATACAATATTCACTATCTCAGCAATAACGCTAGGAATTATCTGTACCAAAACGTCAATCGTCTCGAACCTATCTTCGTAGTCAAAGGACTCCACATAACCTCAAAATAGTCTTACAATTTTGGAGATCATGCCAAAGGTCCACGACGCGAGTATAAATCAGATAGCAGATGCCAAAAACACCGACTCTAAATAAAGTATTGCTTTATTGAAAACCATACATCTAAAAAAAAAACACCCTTCAGGAACAGAACTAGAGTGAAGAAAATCATTTTTGCAAGGCATTGGTCTAGTAGTCTCTGATAAAGCGGAAAAGGTTGTTTTCGCCATACAGCAATGACATTTCATTTCGTTCCAAGACTTCCATTACTCTCAAAAATTGTTGATCTGCTACCTGAAATGGGGGGGTTTTTCATCCAAAAACTTAAATTTCACGTTTTTTATATGTTTTTCTTCGAGAAATCCAATATTTTGAATATATAAATTTATGTACATCATATATGTATGTATATAATGCGCAACCTCAAATGAAAACTTTCAAACGTCAAATGTCAGCTGGGTATCACTAGGTCACAACGGCGTCACATGCGTTGTCTTCAATAAATCTTAAGCAATTGAAGTGAGCGCCAGCGGCTACAGTAGCAGTGACGTCGACTTTGACAGTGGCAGCGGCTGTGAAATTACAAAAATAGAAACAACTAAAAGGGTACTCACGCATTTGTGGAAAACAAAAGCATAAACGTCATAAACGAAACCACAAAGAAACAATTATACATACATACAAATATATTGTACAAACATACTCATAAGCATATAAATACTTATAAGCTATACATATGTACATACATATAATTATATGCAGACAAAATAAACCAGAGTAATTTTGAATTTGAATTGTGTTTGATTTTTACTTCTGTCTGCCTCCTTAATATGCGACACACACACATCTAAACATGTGAGCGCTAAAAAGTAATCGCACTGTACGCAAGCACTTGAACGTGGTGAGACAGCCGACCAGCCAGTTAGTAAGTCAGACGGCCCACCGCCCTCTAAAAGAGTACTTTCGTTTGTTCAGACACTTGTGCGATCACTCACAGGATTGACGCTGACGCCGCAGTCACAGCTGCAAGCAACAGTAGCTGCAAAGGCACAGTGATGCGGTTTTACCTGTGTTCATGTGTAATTTCAAATTAATGAATATTTGATGTTGTGGTTTAGCTTTTCTTAGATGACAAATTACTCATTTGTATTTGGAGCATTGATGATTTTCACAACTAACTCTAAATGTATGTATATATATTAAGCAGGTGTTATAAATGTACGAGAAACCGCTTTCGACCACTGCCGCTAAAAACGTTTCGAACTGTGTGATCCCGAGAATAAATTATATTTATTTCAAGTCGTAAGATTTCTCGAGAACTACTCAGCCGATCTTCATGAAATTTTACACAGGTCTTTGAGGTACAATTCTATATACAATATTTGAAAAAAAAAAAAAAATCGTGACATTTTCATTTTTTGTAAGAATGTCTGCCAAAAATCCAGATTTCAGTTTTTGCCCTTTGTCCAAGTTCTAAGTTAAGGTTTTAACTAAAACACGTATCTTTCACTTTAGATGATCCCGTAAGGAGTTATCCTGCCAAAACGGGCGCATCTTGTACACATGTACATACATACCGAGTGCGTGATCTTTTATGTGGGATCTTGTACACGCTTGATTCCGATTCCACATTCACGGAGAGTATTATAAATGCCGACGAGACATGGGTATCGTCGAAATGGAACCAGTTTTCAGTTGATCGCAGAGTTAAATTAAATTTCGCTGAAGAAGCTGAGGGCCATAACAAAAAGAGCTTATGAGCAGTGTTTCGAGGACTGGAAAAATCGTTGATATGAGTGTATTACATTTGGTGGGGATTACTTACTATTAGTTCAGCTGGCATGTACCCAAAGCGGTGGGAATCTACATATGAAGCCCAAAAAAATATTTACATATATTCCCTTTCATGAAAGCATAAAAAATCACTCTGCATACTGCCACAGATAATCCTAGATTATATTCGGCTTTTAAAAAGTTTTTTAATTTTAATTTTAACGGTTCAACGACCAGATTAAAGTCAGCATATCAGTGCATGCACACACATACACATACAAGGCATATGAAATAAAATAATTTTGGTTTCTGCAAATGCGTTTAAGATCCGGACATTGCGCCAGAACTACGCTTACGCTTCACAAAATACAAATTTATGTACATATGTATGTAAGTCTGTCTATATTACTCTCCTATTTTTTCCAACTTTAAATTATCTATCGATGTTTTTGTAATTGTGAATGTGCACTCGTTTTTATTGCAATCACATTGTCGCATTCTTTAAAAAATAAATTCTCGCACTCCCAGCATGTAGAATAAGATGGATTATGAACAGACTCACACACATGCATGAACATGCACAAGCGTGTTTTTTTTGTTGTGTGTGAACGCAGCAGAATGCACAAAGCAGATGTGTGATCGGCGCGTATGCGAAAAAGAAAACGCAGACGCTGGTTGTTGTTGTTGTCGCCTGCGATGACAACGATAAAGTCAAAGTCAACGCCAGCGTCGCAGTCACATACGCTGTCACAGTCGACGGCGCTGCGAAGGCATTTGAAAAAACAATCGCATGCGCTTATTTAAATGCAGGCGGGCATGCAGTAGGCACATTTACGCACGCACACACACACACACATGCAAGTATGTATTTAAAATTAATTGCCTGCTGGCAGCCGGCAACTTCATCGTCAATGATAAAGTAATGTGAAATTGGAAATAAAGCAAAACCAAAATCAAAGTGAAAGAATGCAAGCACAAAACACAACAAAGATAAAACGGTTTATGAATTTTCTTTATCAATCACACACACATATACATATGTATAGTATGTATGTATATTTTTTAATTTTAAAGTTCTATATTCTAACTTCAATTAATCTTTGGAAAATGTTTCTTATTTGGGTCATTAGAAAACATGTTGAAATTGGAAAATATTTTTTTCTTTGTCCGTGGATTGAGCAATTAATAAATACATAAATTTTTAATATTTTATAAATT